>NW_024344378.1:28946610-29395386 GCF_902729225.1 Pteropus medius | reverse complement strand
AAGAACTGTCAAAAGCTGGAGTTCATTAAACAAATTACTTCAGGGTTACATTTTCAGGATTGGGCATTTAAAAAGAGTCCCAGAAGGAAAGTAGAAAGATACTAAGGACAAATTCTGCCGTTTTCAAAATTTTATGCAAGTTTAATGTTATATCCAGAGAAAGGGAAGGAAATTCTTTTCATTCCTGTATGCAGAGGCTTCCTGCTTACAGATTAGGATTTAGGCTTACTGTCAGTATTGTAGGTCACTTACATTATTATGGTTAAAGTTGGCATTGGGAAACTAGCCTGGGAACTTGCCTGCCTATTTGTTTTTTTTATTTCTAAACATTGAACTCCCAAGTTAATGGACTGACTCATTATTAGTTGAGAGTAACTTTTGGTGCATATATTTTAACTCCCCTTCTCTACTCCATTTAGTGGAATCATAGATTTTCAGAACTGGAAAGTACCTGAAAGAGAACATTTAGTCCAACCTTCTCATTTTACAGATGGAGAATCTGAGGCCTAGAGTAGTTAAGTGAGTTGAACAAGGTCACACAGGTACTTACTGTAGCAGACCGTCCACTCTTTATGCCAATATTCCCATTTTGGTTTTGTTTGTTCATTTGTTTTTTTAACCTCCCCAGATTTTACTTCAGAAGTTTATAGAACTACCAAGTTGTAGTATGTTTTGATTTCTGATGTCCGTTTTTAATCTTCACCTTCTTTCTACCCTTGTTTATATTTTTGGCTCTGGGTAAGTGAGTCTGAGAAGCAGCAGATGTTTATATTTTATTTCTTTTATTTTTAAGATATTAATTACATGCGCTATATATCTTTGCAAACATATAAATTGAAAGATCTTAAAATATTTGCATTAGACATACCTGTATTTAATAGTGTATTAAACTTGTCATGGCAGTTGTGACATACATTGATGAAGAAGAGTTTTTAATGTAGACTTTCCAATAATTGAATCTGTACCTGTTTATATCTCTATATATCAGGCATTCAGTAAGTTATTTGAAGAACAGACAAAATTAGCTTATGAGTATACTGATATTAGTAAATTACTCAGTTTGTTTTGTGCAAATGTATTTTATTTTTGTATGTTCCTCTGTATAATTTGTACTCTGGTGGGGATAAGAAGTGAAGTGGGGGGAGATAGTGAATAAAGGCATAATATAGTTCTTGCCTTTGAGGAACTTAAATGTTCACTAGATACTGTATTTTGTTGTATATTCTGTTTGACATATAACTCTCCATCATGTTGTGATCAAAATTTAGCTGTCGTTAATTTTTACCTATTAAGTGTTCTTTTGTGAGATAAGGATAAATTCATTGACAAAAGTAAAGAAGAAACTGCATGCCTAGCTAATTCCATGGCAAATTTCACTTCACTGGAAGCTTTTCCTATTAATCTTAACCTCTTTCTTCACTTTCTGTCTACTACATAAAACCTCTTTCAATGCTGCTTTCATTTCTCGTCTCATTATAAGCCGATATGAGATGATGATTTTAAAAAAATCCAAGTTCCATTTTACTTATAAAGTATAAATGGTTAAATCTGTTTAACACTTGTCTTAGTTGAATCCCCTCTGCTATTACTTCTGTATCTTCAGTTATGGTTTGTTGAGAGACTTAATAACATACTGCAAAAAATTTGTAAGAAACATCATGTGTACGTGCATGCAGTTATCAGAGAAAGTTTTAATTAAGAAGAGAATCTTTATTCTTACTCTACCAGCCAGCCCCTCCTCAGATCACTTTCATCACTACTGGTCCCAGGATATGTTCTCACACATTCCCTATCCATACCTGCAGAGATTTTCATAACTTTTTCGTGTTTTCCTTATCACTGTCAGTTCTATTGTGCCAAGTGTTGCTCTGATAGGAAGGCTGGCTTTGACTAAATTTTGTTATAGTTTTTGTTTTTAAAACTCTTTTTGGTTTTTTATTATAAGTGGCAGTATGAAGCAGTGCTAGAAAAGTTTTGACTTTTCTAGAGCTTGAGTCCTGGCTCTTCCATTTACATGTTGCATATTGTAGTTTGGGGCAGGTTTTTCAATGCTCTTCTGAATCTAAGCTTTTTCATATATTAAATGGAGATAATATTTATTATTATATGGTGGTGAGGATGAATCAGAAAACATGAAAATTCCTTTGTAGGGTGTGTACATCTAGTGGACATTTCATAGCTCACTATTTCTACTTACCTTCCATTTCTTCCTCTTAACAGTAGTATTTAAGAATCAGTTTATGAAAGTAGTCTTAAGCACTATTTGTCAAAGCAAACATTTTGAGTTCCTGAGAAAGCATGGGAATTTTAGAGAACTGAATCTGCATAAAACTCAAAATGTTTATTATTGTGTTGTCATGAGATCAGTTTCTTAGAATTGTTTCCTAGCCTATACCTACCCCCTTAGCTCCTAACCTCTGTCTTTACATGATTCCTTATAAAATATTTCATTATGGATTTTTCACTATTCACCATGTTGCTTCTTTATCTTGTACCAAAGAAAGTATATAATGTGATTATTTTCTTTACCAGTCTTCTTCTTTCTACATGTCATGTTTTTTTTTATATAAGTATGAAATTATTCAGCAAGGATGCATATATGTGCATATGTTATTACCGAATAAATTTCTTTCTAGCAAAACTCATACTACGTTATAATATGCTAAAATGGAAAAGCTTTGTTTTGAGCAATAATAAGAAAGTTGATTTGTTTCAGGTCTGACCAGTTAGAAATCAGTGAATTGCAGTTTGTTTATAATTAGTTTAATCATCATGTGGATTTGGCTGTAAAATCCTTTAATGTAGAGGAACTATACAGATGTTTTCAGGATTTCTAAACATAAATATAGGTTGATAATTATTTGAAACTTTTGGGGCCAGTCGTATTTCAGCATTCAGAATTTTTAAGTTTTCAGAAAGGGAACATGGAAGCATATACTTGTATTATAACACTCCAGTGGAGTTTGAAACGGTACCTAGAATGAAACATTTGATTCTTCACTCTAAGTGTATTTATTAAGGACTACATACAATCTCATGAATTCGAATCAGGTTCTGTTGCAATTGAGTTTGCCATAAATTTAAGAAAAAATGTTAGATGTTTCAAACTTTGGGGATTTTAGAATTATGGATTAAGGTGCAATGGACTTTTTATTTGTTTTAAAATGTTAAGTTTTTATTTTAAATAATTTTTTAAAAATCTGGTTTGGTTAGTGGTTAGAGTTACCAGGATGCTGCTGACCACAAATTGATATATGGGATCTCTTTCCAAGCCTATTTATGTTTATAAACATGGCCTCTTAATCATGAATAAGGCATTGCATGATAACAAACATGTCTTTATTCAAAACACAAATTTTAGCATGCTCTATGTAGTGCTAAGTCAACATTTTAATATTCTGTATTGATTTTATTTATTACTCTCATTAAGACGTTAATTAAAATTTGTAACCTGAGAGATTATTGAAAAGATGACCTTTAGCTTACCTAAAGAGGGAAAGGTCTGGTTTTAAAGTTTAGTAAGTGTTGTATCTGAGTAGATTAGCACCATTTAGTGTCTTTCTTTACTTTTCCTTTGCTCTTATAATTTCACTATTTTTAACATATTTTTAAAAATAATAGTGTAAGAAAACTGTATGCTCAACTATGAGGTAAAGATAATATTGAAAGTAGTTAGTTATTAAATTCTGTTAGCATGCAGAATTTCCATAAAGGAAATTTGAAGGTACAGGTGCTGCTGAATTTGCAGAGTTGTATATTAGTTGTATCACAGGTTGTGTAAGCAAATGTGTAAATTCTAATTGCATACACTTAACATAAGGCTTTGGTTTCCTTAATTGTAAAACGGGGATAATAAACAAAACTTACTTCATAGGATTCTTAGGATTAAAAGAAATAATTAATATCAAACATTTATCATAGTACATGGTGAATTTAAAAAGTTTTCAGAACATGTTTGTTACTATTACATTTTTTTCTCAATTGTAAAAGATAACTTTATATCACATTTAAACTTTTCTTTTAGATGTGCTGAAAGACATTATGATACTGCCAAATTTAACTGCAGAGGTAGGTATATAAAAATATTGTATTGTGTTATGTAACTTAAAACTAAGTCTTACTGTCATAGAAATAATGAATAATCTCGATTATTAAGTGTGATAAATATTTATCTTAAAGATGGTCTTAGAATATTTGAAAAATATAATTTTGCTGTTATGTTTTAGGAAGCAAGTTCCATAGAAACCTGCTAGTAATGTTAGGAAAACTAAATTGCAGAATAGACTCAGAATTAGGAGAAATTCCTAGATGAACAATAGTATAAGGAGGGGATTATATATCTACTTTTTAAGACATTTGATGCAATAGTAAGAGATTATAGGGAGAAAGCAGAAGGAGCATGACCTAAAAGGTGGAAAAGGGTATATATACAACAAATATGGATAAAGGGAGCCTGATAGGTGAGAACAGGGAACTGTTTTAAATGGGTTATTCTTCAGGCATAGTCAGTTCTATCTCAGAGCCCACAAAAGCTTTGATTTGTATTTGTGGAACCCCTTGAGCCACTGGAGAGTTGAGAAATTTGGCATATGCTGTTCATAGAAAGTTGGTGCCATCACCTACAGATTAATGTACTTGCCATTGGTCCTGCCTGAAAATCTAGAATGGACTTTCAAACAGATGGTTTGAGAATTCAGAAACACTAAGAATGAAAGTCAGTATAGATTTACTAAGAATGTTTCTTTTTTAGTGAATTTAGGCTACTGCTTATTAAGCAAACTGTGTTTTAGTCAAGGTTTATCCTGCTTTAAATAGGTGTTTAACACATTTTTCTAGATGTTTTTGTGTGCCACTGGAGATGAAGATAGTCTAAGTGAAAGCTGTCCTGCTGATGACTCCCTATATTAATAACCATTGTCTATCAGAAGAGCTCTCCTGTCACAGCAAAGGGCTTAATTGATTGTGTCCTATACCACATTATGAATGACTTGATTGAAAATATAAGACATATGTTTTATGTATTTAGATGACACGGGATAATTAGGTTGTCAGAATTTTTAGGACCTGAATAGAGTGGAACTAAGGCAGAGACCATTAAGATAAAATTTAATAGTGATATATTTAAAATCCTATTTCTGGACAAATATTAAAATCCTCAGCTCTGACTATAGGGAACAGAGAAGTTTTGGGTTCTTAATAACTTACGTGAAAAGATCTGAAACTTCATTTGATAAACTTTACTACAGTTGTATACTTTTTATAAGTAGTTTTTTCAGTTCTTTTGTAAATGCCTTTTAAAGTCATGTGTATGCAACAATAACATTTGCAAGAAATAACATACTTAACATTTTTGATATATGAAATGTTAAATGCAGTTTTTTTCCATTGTTGATTTATTAGTAATCTATACTTTCTTTTGAATATGTTTTATGGTGATGCAATATTACAAGTGTTATTACCCCTTTTATTAGAAAATTCCTTGAGAGTCCTGACAAGAGGCCTGTGACGTTTCCTTTTGAGTGCACCTCCTCCTCTAATATATTATAACCTGTGCTACCTCTCCATAGCAAAGTTTCTTCCTTCATAAAGTATGGGAAAAAAATATGTGGCCTTCATGTCTTAATGAGAGGCTATTTCTGTTCAAAAATTTGAAAATTCACAGACAATAATTTGATTTTTCTCTGGAGTTCAGTTTTTCTTTTAAATATCTGTTGAGCTTATATGCAGCATTTCTAAAGTTAACTTACTTTTAATAAACAATTCAGAAGTGATTTTCCTCTTATTCTGAAATTTTCTTTTTACCACAGTTGCACAGTATCCTTTTGAAGACCATAATCCACCACAGCTAGAACTTATCAAACCCTTTTGTGAAGATCTTGACCAATGGCTAAGTGAAGATGACAATCATGTTGCGGCAATTCACTGTAAAGCTGGAAAGGGACGAACTGGTGTAATGATTTGTGCATATTTGTTACATCGGGGCAAATTTTTAAAGGCACAAGAGGCCCTAGATTTCTATGGGGAAGTAAGGACCAGAGACAAAAAGGTAAGTTATATTTGATGTTTTCCTTTCCTCCTCCGACCTAGATCTAAGAATTTAATGGAAAACAGATTTTTAAAAAGAAAGTTGGTAACCCTTATTTCTTTCTTCTAAATATTAAAATCAGTTACTACCTTAACTTTCATATGAGCAAATGGCTGATTAATTTTTTCTGTTTGTGCTAACATTTTCATGTCATGCTAGCATCTTACCCATAACTATATTGCATATTTGGTCTTATAAAATACTTAGAAACATTTTAAAAAGCAATATATTTATCAGAAGTAAGCTTAATATTTCTGAAGCTTGAGAATAAAATGTCTTTGGATAATAACTTGGCTGGTAACCTAGTAAAGTAGCATCTTTACTTTTATAATACATAAAGATTATTCTTTGATATGAATATTAATATATGTAGTTAAGATTAGTTAAAATTTCTCTTATTCAGAAGACTAAAGACTATGTAGAAATTCAGTGACATTTTATTTGTATAGTACATTCAAAAGCAGAAATTGAACTCTTGGAAGAACTTTTACAGTAATTTTTAAGAGATTCATTTCTTTGGATGGTAAGTATGGCAAAACATGTTTACATTTCTTACAGAGATTTCATAATTTTTTCTGCCTCCAAGAAAGAAAAACCCAAACCATTCCAGAAAAATGGAAAAACTCATTTAAAGAACTCTGTTGAGGGAGGCGTCATAACTTATGTGAGAAATTTATTCTAGTTTTAATAATTTTTACAATCAGGAAGATTCTCTTCCACTTTAATCCGATTTTTTTAAATTCAACTTCAAAACAGAAACATAAGTGATCATATCCATCATTTCGAACTGGGTAGCCACATTGATTCCAATTTCCTTTACTCTTTCCTCGTTTCTTGTTTTGTCTTTGTGACTTTTTTAAATTATATCTAGGATGTCAAAGTACTTATTGGTAGTTTAAAAAATTGAATCTTATGTTAGTGAATGATTGTGGTGACTGTTGATTGCGATCAATTGCCTTACCGTTCTGTATACGGGGTGCACCCTGCGTTGATAGCACTGGTATGAGTTCCAGAGCAGAGAGGACCTGAGATACTTACTTTGGTTCATCCTTTCGTCATCTAGAGGGAAACAATTACTTTTGCTGATTAAAAATATAGAAAATGAATTGTTTAACACTTAAGTAAATAAAGGCAGTGAAGCACGGGAAAAGAGACTGAATGGGAAGAAAACTATCTAGAAGTGGTCAAATTAAAATACAGTTGCAGAAGCAGTGGTAGAAGTTTAAAACAGGGTTAATGAGTAGCAGACATTTTGTTGGTGAGAAAGAACTCAGGTAAAAAGAAAAAATAGAAAAATTGTGTAGTATGGAGCCAGATCACTAGATTTAAGCTAGAGGCTCTTAAACTATTTATGTTACATACTTTTAAAAAATATAATGAAGCTATACATATTTTCATAAAAATGCATTATGTACATGAACATAAAATTGTTCTTATAGTTTTTAATTGCATTGTAAACATTTTCAACAGAATGTAAAAAAATCTTCATAAGAATTGTCTTTTTTTTTTTCATGCAAAAGTCAGTGGTACTCCTTGAGAATGATGAATAAATTTAGATGGTACAAAGTAACCAAAATTAAGCTTTAGTTCTGCCCAGTGGTAAATTTTAATGAAAGGGCTACTATAATTTAGTTTTTAAATAATATGTTAAAACTATTCCATTTTCTTTGACTTAGCATTCTTGATATCATCTTTGATATGTAATCAATTTTTACTTTGTTTTTGGTGAAAACGAGTGCTGAAAATCCTCTCACAAAAGAATTAAGGAGCAAATGGAATCTGTAGATTCTTTTGCCAGATGAGAAAGTAGGCTTATGTCAAGAAATAAGAGTTCTCCGATAAGACTTTTTTAAGATAAATTCATGTTGCGTCTTTTTTTTTTTTTTTTTTTGCTTTAGCTAATGAGGTCATCTTTGGCATACGATCTTGACCAATGCTATGTTAAAAATGAAAGATTATGACTCATTTTAGTTTTTTTTTTTTTTTTTTAATTTTTATTATGGTGACATTGGTTAACAAAAAACATTTTAGTTTTAAGATTGAAGAGTTAAACTTTATAAATGAGTTCATAATATATCCAGTTAATGGCAGTTAAAATCCTGGCTGTAGAATTTGTCTTCTGAAGGCCAGTGCATTTGCATGGCAAAGAATATCATAGTTGCTCCCACTTCTTGATAGCACTCTTGAGAAGCCCCAATTGAAAGTCTTGGCTTTTGTGACTTAGACAGCATTCACATCAGTAGATTTTTCACGACAAATCCCTGTGCATAGGCTGTGATTTAGGGCTCATGAAGCAGTAGAATACTTTCATAATAGATAAGATTTCCCTTAGTATTGATAGTAAGTAGAATCTTGCACTGCAGTGCATGTTAATGAACAAAGCACTGAGTCTCAGTGACATGAACTTCTGTCTTTACCAAAGCAGGAAAACCTGATGTTTTTTCAGGCATTAAGATACACTATCTACAGAGTACTGAAATTTCTTCAGAAGTGTTTTGTTGTTGTTGTTGTTGGCAAAGAAATTTCACCATTTTTTAAATGTTAATGTCCCTTAAAGTTTCCAAAAAGGATTCTGCAATAGGAATTATTATTTGATTGTGTCACCGTGCATGTATTTGATGAAAACTAGTGGCTGGCTAAGCTGAGAAGTCATATGCAGAAGGAAAATGATATTTCCAATCCTCTGATGACCTGCTTCATAGTTGTAGAAAAAAATGTCAGTGGTTTTTTTTTTTCCAGAGTGGTTTCCTTCAGAATGGATAAAATTGATAGAGAAACTCCAACAGTTGTACTTTTCTCTTGTAAGCTACAAATGTGTTCAACCATTTCTAAGGTATTTGCCTTCACGGCATTGAACTGTGTGACTTGTTTGTTTGGCATTACAGCCAACAGCCTTGTAGAGTGCTATAATCAAGGATTTTGAGTTGGGAGCATATAAAGGTTTTGTAATGGTCTAGCCTTTTCTGACTAAGCTGTGCTCCCACATGTTCTCTGTTTTTCCCCCGTTCCCTCCCTCTTATATACACCCACTCACCCCTACACATAGGCATGTAAACCCTTTCTGATGTAGGTACTTCTTCAGAAGAGTTGATTAAATGTTTCTGATAATAAGAACTAACCATATAAGAAGCACTTGGGATGTTCCATCCTTTCATGTTCAGGAATAAAAGTAAAACCCAAGTATACCTAAACTTTATTATGCTTTAATATCTCTGTTTCTAGTGTAACTTAGACCCAAGAGGTCTGTGTAATCAAAAAGTGAGGACATATTTTAATTTGTTAGTTGGAGATATTTTAGTCATTACAATCTGGTAATTTTGTCAATTCTGTTTCTCTGTAGAGATGGGGAGAGATTTGATGAAATGGCAAGCCTTATGGGTTTGTGAAATAGGGGCCAGTGTGAAATGATAGGAAGAGAATAAATGTAAAGTTGTAGTGTCATGTGGCAAAATGTAGTAGTACTTACATCATCAGAACTGCTGTAGGCACAGCATGTTCTTTATCCTTGTATAGGTTGGACTCTCTCCAAGCGAAAGGTGATGTGCTAGAAAATGAAGTTTGTACGTAACTGTTAAGGATGTACTCAGTAAAATTGTTATGTTTAACTATTACATGGTATTAAGATTCAGAGTTAAGTAATTTAGCCAAAATTGACCACTTTGGGCATCTTGGAATCAAAATTAATCATTGAGATCTGCTGTGCTTAGCTTATGACTGATTAACATATCCAGACCATCTTTCAGATGAATTATTCAAGGGTCCACAGTATCCTAACGTGCTCCCACCTTTTATTCCTGTGTTTATTTAAAAAGGCAAAGAGAAATTTATGAACAGATGCTGTTGACGAAGCTATATTTTATTAAATCATGTCATTTGCACTTTTGGTTGAAAAACATTAAAAAGCTAGATACACAGTGGATAAAAGTCATGAGATTCTTTTTTTTTTTTCCCCCAGAAATGTTTCTTATTTTATAGATGATAAAACTGAGGCTGGGAAGGATGACGCGCTTTGATAAAATTATCCCGTTAATGACAGCATTCAGAGTAAAATTTGAGTCCCCAGACACATTGTTGTTCTTCTTTCTACACTATTAAGTCCACAAACCCCGGAACTGCAACAGAATTTTGAGACTGCTCAGAATTAATCTGCACAGGGTCAGTCTCTCCTGAAAGGTCATGTCATGCTGATTGAATTGGCCTATTTTGAAAAGTCTCCTCAGTTTATACCCTTCTTTACAGATGCTAGGGCACTTAATGACCCCTGATTTAAGTAGTTAAAAACATTCAAATATATTACATGTTTACTTAATGATTGGAGTACTAGAGAAATAATGTATTTTTAACCTTTAAAGATTGTAACTGAGCTCATCATAAGAAAACGTAGCTGAGCATGGTAGCGCTGTTATTATATAACTGGAATTTTCTGGTGAAGAGTCTTGTAATAAATATAATTGATTATCCAAAGTAGTTTTATTTTCGATACATCTGCTAATAGATTTACCCTCTTGCCAGTATTTCCTTTTAGGTTGAGTCTGTAGGTTTACATTTTTGTAATTATGACCCATTATAGGAGATACATAACATTTTATCAATTTTCAATTTGTGTGATTAATTTGATTAAAACTATTTTTATGTTATTTTGCTTGTATCCTTAATTTTAATTATAGAGAAACATTAAGCTGAAGAAAATTTTGTTCTGGTGACGTGTAGTAGCAGAATGTTTCTTCTTCTCTTTCTCTTCTTCCTCTCCCTCATCCCTTTCTCCCCCTCTCCCTTGTTTTGAAGAAAGAGGAGCCAGTTGTCATGTTTTGGTGAAGAATTTGTAGACTTTGCAGAGACTCTCCTCAAAAATAATCTAGTGCAGTCTTGACATTTCTTCAGCAGACTTGGTGCAAATTAGATTGCAGAGTAGTGGGTGCCAGCTTATCATAAAATGTGCCATTGTGTTAGTAATGCCCAAATAATAGTTCAGGTTTTGAATGTTTCATAGAAGTCAAAACTGGTACCTTCTATAAAGAAAAATGAAATGTTTTCTGAGTGTAAACTAACTTCTTGAGGGAAGGAAGACGCCTATCTTTTATTCGATAATTTATAAGAAGGCAACTATGTCACACTTCCTTTGCTATTTTATCCTTTTGCTTTATGAACTTGTAGCAAATTATTCCAAAACAAGCTGTCAATAGTTATTCCACCCTGCTACGCCCACATGAAAGCATGGTACAAGGTGTCAACTCCTAGGGTTGGTTCTCAGTTAGTCCTATGCCTCACACTATCTGCATTTGTACTTATGTTTCAGAATTATAATCCATAAGTCACAATATTTATTGTAAGATGTGAATAAAGAGTTAAAATGTCCTATGAGTGCTGGTAATTATGAATTTTGGTAATATTTCCAAATTTTCTGTATTTAAAGAGGCAAACTTTTATTGCATGATAAACTTACCCAAAATATCTGCTAATCCTCTCTCTTTCCCTTGCCTTTCCCCTTCCAGATAGTGGCAGGTAATGTAAGCATTAACTTTTATTTTCTTTGATTAAACTTTTAGGAAAAACATTTGAGCTTTTGATTTTTTTTCAAAGCAACTATTAGAGATAAAGTTCCTATATATTATGATCACTGTGAGTTTATTAGCTTATCTTTAATGAAGACTTAAATATTCTAGTAATAATAAATACTAACTTTATTTTATTCTAAGTGATCTCAAGAAAATGGAATTTTCTAGTTTCTCTGAAGAAGGAATTTTTGTCATATATGTAATCAGATTACTTTTTTCTAACCTATTTACTAAGTTTCCCCCATTTTAGTAACCTAATGAAATTTTCTCATCTTCTCTTTATTTAAAACAAAATAAGTTATAATTATCTTCTTTTCCAGCTTTAAAAAACTCAACATTTTATTTTTTCTGACTTTTAATTCTTGTAGACTAAATTGTGTTCCTCTAATACACAGTATGTAAGTCTTTGATCCAATCTGTATATTTACAAAATTGTAAGATTTTATACCTTGTATAAAGGTATAACCTTCTAACCTCAAATTTAGTATTCCATCTACTGTACTGTTTCTCTGCCCAAATTATTTTTCTCTATTGTTTTGATCCTCAAAGTAGAAATAGAAACTTAAAAAAGGAAAAAGAAAAAAAGCAGCTGTATTAGAACTTTCAGTTTTCAGCCACAGAAACCCAATGTAAAATAGCTTAAACAAAAGGAGATGTTTATTGGCTTATATACCCTAGAAAAGTTCTGACCTGGATCTATATGCTTAACAAATGTTAAGAATGTTTCTCAACTCTCTTCTTTCTGTCTTTATATACTTTATTTTCACATAGGAATAGCAAAGTATTCTCTCTGCTTTGGCAACTGCAATTGGAACAGAGCTATAGTTCATGCAAAAATTCCTAGATTAGGTTCTGATTTACGTGGATTAGGGCATGTACCCATCCCTCAACCAAACATTCTGGCCAGAGACTTGGAGTATATATCTGAAGCTGGAGAATAGCTCCCCCCACCAAACCACAGGGGGCCTGATAGCTTCCCAAAGGGGAAAAGAGGCTGTGTGGAGAGAACAATACTAGTTATCTGCTTCATATTATTCTCAGTGTGGTTCATGTACCACTATTTAATACATTGCTTTAATTAGTTTCAGAGAATTGAAGTGCTATAATACTCTAAACTTTGGAGATTCTTCTTAGATAGGAAAAATAAGAGCTCCAAGAGGTCTTATTTTAGATCACATAATTAGTAGATATGCTGTTAGTAAAACCCCAGGACACGGGAGTAAAAATTCTGGGGTCAGATTCACATTGAGGTTCAGATCCTGGTTTTGAACAGGATAATTATGGGACTGTTTTCTTATCCTTAAAATAGAGGTGACGGTGTCTATCTTGTAAAGTTATAGTAGTGTTAGGGATATATGTAAAATGGCGCGTAACAATATACAACTACTATTATTTGTTGTCATTGTAATAATAGCCACTCCTAAGAGCCATATTTCTTTCTTTCTTTGTTAATGATCGTGTTGAGATCATTCTGAAATGTGGGTCTCCAAGCTTTAAGCAAAAACTATTATGTAAAAACAATCTACATTATTTCTCAGTTGAGAAGGGTTGGTGAAAAGTTTACTGAAGTAGAAAATTACTTTTTTAACTAAGAAATCTAGATTGTGAATTTATCTTAGAGTAGGTGATCTGAGAGTATTGATGCACAGATTATGAACAGTACATTACATATCTTGTGTTGTGGTTGGTTTCTAGGTAGTATTCTGGTCCAGTAGTATTATGACTATTCTAGATTTGAAAGATGTATATAATCTATACTTTTAAGTCTTTGATTTTTAAGAGAATAATCAAATACAAGAGATTAAAAAAATAGGTTAAAAAATAAATAGTTCATTTAATATCATAAATAGTTCATTTAATATCAGGCATATGTAAATTTCAAATGCAGATGACAGGATATTAGTATCAGAGTACATTTACAGCCAAAGTGCATAAAACTGGATCAAGAAAGTAATTTTATATCAATATAAGTTACAGTCCACAGTGAAGATTTAGAAGTTAAGAACTCTGAGTTAAGCATAACATCAAAATACATTAAGCAAAAACTAGAATAAATGAAGAAAAAGTTAATAGAAAAGCAACTGTAATAGGAATCTTTAATATTCTTTAAGATCAAGAAGTTAAAAATTAAGATCTAAAAAATAGCTCATAAAATATTTTTTCATCATCCGTAAAACAGTTACCAAGATTAATAGCTCATTAATAGCTCATTAAAATCTCACCTCCAAGTGGAAATTTATAAAACCCATTTCTTGATTACAATTCAATAGAACAAGATTTTAAAAAAAAATGTAATCAAACTAAATCAACCATTTGAAAATTTAAAACCACTTAAATAATTTTGGGTCAATGAGGAAATACAAATTCATATTAGAGATTATTAAGATAATAACAGGAGAGAGGGATTAATAAAGATGAAAATATAAATGTGTAAATTAGTTAACCATAACAAGTAATAAATCTAAACACATATGAAAATGCCAATAAAATCAGTACATCTCTTTTAAAGCCAATCAAAGGAAAAGGTATAGAGACGGAAAACAAAAATTAGATGTTTAAATTTGAGAAAAGAGATATAACTATAGTGCAGGGGTGAAATTAAAAATATTCAAGCCTATGCTAATGAATTTCAAAATTTCAGCAGGAAATGGGCAGTTTTCAGTTGTTTTCATAAATGCTTGAAGATTAAATACAAAATATGAACAGACCATCCAAGAATGAAAATGAAAATGTGTAGGAGCCCTCAAATACCTGGTGTGAATTGCATTTCAGGTGGCTGCTATCAAACCTGGAAGCTTCAGATAATTATAATATCTAAATTGGTCAGATGTTAGAAAATATGTAAAACTTCCCAGATGACTCCTTCGATAGTCCTTCTACCTTAATCTGATAGAGATAGCATATTTAAAAAAACAGAAAGTACAATATGGTAGAAATCAAATACTTCAGTTTAGCCAAAAGTAAGAGTACACACAAAGGGGTTGTGAGAGGTAAGAGTGGAAGAAGAGGTTGGGCTGTGTTTTTATGTCGTGATGGAATTACCATGTTTAAAAAATTGTTCTTATTTGAGTAGACTCTGGGAAACCACTTAACATTTTGATTTAACTGATAATGTGATTGATCTCATACTTTTGTAAAATTAATCTGAGTGGTATAAATAATAGATTGGAGGATAGATCAAAGGCTGATAATCATTTGGCTGTTACAAAATTGCAGGGGGTAAGTGAACTAGAATGGCCACAGAAAACCCAAACTGGTATTTTGAGAGGTATTCCAGAGTCAAAATCTGGATTTTAACATCTGAATACATGTATAGAAATCAAATATGAATATTTTAAATAAGCTTAACCTCTGGTTCGCCTTCCATTTTGTGTGTACTGTGTGCGTGTGTGCACACGTGTGTGCACGCACACACCAGGTAGTTGTTGTGCTAACTGATACAGCAATCTCTGCCTCCACTCTGCCCAGACCCTTGCCATACTGCAGGGGTTCCCCTCACTTTTCTTTTCTATAGCTCTCTGTATGTCACTGCTATTCTCTCAGATTCTTTCATTCTAGCCAGGAGAAGACGGCCGAACAGTATAGCATTTGAGTGTAAACTCTGGAGTTGGAGTGCTAGGATGAAATCCAGTTTCATTACTTATATAAGATGTATGACCTCATCAGTATTACTAATGATACCCACTTTATGAATATTAAATTATATATTTATGAAAGCTCTTAGAACAGTGCAAAGAGCAGCGGTGGCAGTGATATTAGAAGAGGTTTCAGGCTCAGGTGCTGGAGAAAATAGTATTATTAACAGAAAGAAGTTGGTCCATGCAAGAATATGAAAGCTTTAATTTTTGGATATGTTATGTTTTAAGTGCTTCTGAGATTTCCAGCTAGAAATGTCCAGCCAAGTGTTGGAAATTCTGGACCGGGAGTTGGGAATAAAGTCATATTGAGAGACACAGGTTTTGGAATTAATGTCTAAGATTGATAATTAAACTGCAATAGATAGGATTGACATAAAGAAGGAATAGTTAAGATCAAATTTTTGAGATATAACTACATTTAGAGACAAGGAAAGACAGCCAATAAGGATAGGAGAAAAGCTTTAGAGAGTATATCCTATGACAGCAGCAGGGAATTTTCAAAATGGCAGCAAAAAAAAAAAGCCAGGAATAGGAAAACAGTAGGCGATGATCATTGATGACTATTAAGAAATCAGCCTCATAATAACATTTCTATGAGGTAAGGAGTAAAGGCTTCTCAAGAGTTTATATAGAGAGAGGGAGGATGATAGTTTAAGAGAAATACAAGATATAGTGAGAATGTGGGGTTTTGGTCTTTGAATTGTTGGCTTGTTTTGAGTAAAGTATAAGGGTGACCTGAGCTTATTATTAGGAGGAGAGCAGGTGGGGAAAATAAAGGCAAATGCCAGACAGGAGATAATTAATAGAGCACTTGCCAAAATGGAACTTAGGTAAACATGAAGAGACACTTATATAAAATATCATGAATTAAAAAATTTTAAGATGGGAGAAGAGAATTTTGAGAGTGCTAACATTGAATGACTTCAGGGTTCCTAATGAAGCAGGAGCTGAATTCATTGAGGATGATCTGAGACAGGACAGAGAGGTGGGGTGAGCAAAGTTCTAAAATCATTATAGCCAAGAGTTTAATAAGTACATACCAGAAGAAAGACTTAGTGAATCATAGAGATTAGGAATAGTTGAGAGTGAATAAAGACAGTAGAAAAATGGGCTGGAAAGGGATAAGCGGGAGTAACACCAAATACAGTTGTCTCTCGGTATCCGTGGGGGATTGGTTTCATAAACCCCTGTGATAATAAAATCTGCAAATGCTCAAGTCCCGTATTAATGGGTATGGAGGGCTGACTATCCTTCTGAGTCCTCTCTCCTGGTCTATGAACATGAGGAAATTGAAGAAGCGGCAGCTGCCTTTTGAGATGATGGCCAGGAATATGATGCTAAGTCAATCTGAAGAATGCTGAGTTTAGCTAAAATCAGAATGTTTTGAAAGGTGTATTTGAGAATAGAGATTAAGAATATAAGTAATTTTCTTTACAATTAGTGTGGAAAGTGAGAGTCATTAGTGAGTTGAACTGTACTTTTGGAATATATATATAGACCAGTTTAGCATACAAAGTTCTTGGTTAGAAAATAAAAGATTTTTATTAGTCTTGATTTAAATGAAAATGGAAACTTTGAAAACATAATAGTATTTTTAATCTCAAAGAGCTTTAAAGGTCAGCTGTCTTTTCATATGTATAAAACAAATTTTTGAAGGATTAGGAAAATGTGGATATCTTAGATTCTTAAAAAGATATACATATTTTTAATTAAATCTTCAAATTCAAGATACTATAAGTAAAACATACACATAAATCATTGTTTTCAGTTTATACATTCAGGAAATATATTTGAAGTGTTATAAATTACATTGTGGATTTAGTGTGGAAGCTTTACTCATTTCAGCATGATTCATTATATTATTAATTAAATACTAATAAGTGTGCATTGTGGCTATGAGAGAGAAGAAGAGTGAAGAGGACATTAAGGTCTGCGGTCTATACACATTTTGACTTTCCAACTTTTTATTCTCTTTAATCTGGACACATTGAATTTGAGGTCTTAGAAAGCCAACAGGTAAATAAGAATTGCAGAGTTCTGATACAGAAGTCTAATTATGCATAATATGATAGTAAAATAATAAATGAATTAAATTTACAGTTGTGGCTTTTCAGTTTTTTTGAATTATGCCAGTAATTTTGGTTCAGCTTGTACTTACATATAAATTCTTCATCCAGTGTAGACAACTAATAGATTTATATATTCTTTCTCTGGTAAGGATTAACTAGGTGCATAACCCTGTATTATAGATATGCTACGAGACATTTGCTACTTGAGAAAAATTAAAGCTTTGAAAACCTTTAAATTATTGAATACAAACTTATATCAAGAGTGGAGATTAAGAGAAAAATATTTCACTAAACTCCCCAAAATAACTTTTATCTTCTTATAGACTTCCATTGATTTAATTCTTCGGAATTTTTATTTAATTTTTAGACTAGATAATAAATTTATATGGTTCAAAAAGATTCTCTCTCACCCATCCATCTTCCATCTGCTATATTCCCCAACCTGCTTTGCAATTCTGTATTTTATCTTGGTAAGTATAAATGATAAATTATTGACTGAAGTGGCATTAAATACTGTTGTATAGCAAACCATTTTAAGTTAAGTGTAAATACTTTTTAAACTTTAATGATATTTTTACATTAATAATTTAACAGTAAGAAAATACACAGAACTAAAATTCCAACAATTCCAAAATTATGCCTTAAATATGAGTATAATTTCTAAAACTATTAATTAGGATTTGTGTAAGATTTTGTGGTTTTAGTGTGCTTTCGTGTAACTGCAGTTAATGTTTGATCCTTATAAGAATCTTCTGTAGAAAGTGGGGTACATCTTATTTTTATTTGTGTTTTGACCATTAGCATTCAAATCCAAGTCTTGTGATTGTGAGGTCTTTGCACCATTGCCAAATCTTAAATCCTGATTTGAAATGGCTTTTCTCTACTTTCTTACATTACTATATTTTTAAATAGTCTTTAATAAAATCATGCTAACCTTTAAAAAAATACTGAGAATACTTTAGTGAATATGTACATACCTGTCATTCAACATACCTGTCTTGAAATTTACATAAATGTACTTTGTACTTTTCACTAAAGAGAAGAAAAGTATTTGTATTCAGAGTCTTTAACACACTGAGAGATTTAGATTCCAATAATAACTTAAAGAAATATTGCAAATTCTTTTTTCTCTTGAGTATACTTTTAAGTTTTCTGCAAGTCAGTTTCACTATCAGATTTCTTAATGGTATTATTTGCCTTACATTTCTAGGTTAAATGCTTGAATTATTTCTGAAGTTAAATTGTATAATAGGAAAAGAAACCTTAGATAAATGCCTTAATACCTCATTTATTTAGCATGATTAGTTAATGCATTGCTGAACACATAAGAAATTTTTCTTTAGATAAGTCAGGGTCACCTTTTAAGTACCACATGAATTATGTATATTTTTTTTTTTAGCATTTATAATACTTAAATTTTTTAAACATATATTTCCTGATTTCTTCACAGAGAGATGTGTGTAGATCAGGGACATCTCTAAGTACCTGTGTCAGTGGACTATTGCATACATTTATGTCAGCCACATACTCCTGTTTTTGTTGTGCTCTAAAGCCAGCATTACTTTTTGCTGCTGTTCTTTTTGCCTCTTAAAGGCAATATGCCTTTATCTAGTTTGCTTATTCTGATATGCTTTTCCCTGGAAAATAGTTAACTAAGTTTATGAGGAATTGTATGTTTAATAATCAGAGTCTATAAATCCTTGTGGGTAGCCCTACATGTAAAGAGCACAGCTGTAGTGCAGAGGCCTTTGACAATTATTTTGGATATGTAGTGGCCTTTGCTTATAGCTTATAGCGTTCATGGATCAGAGCATTGTGATCATTGAATAAATGGGAGTGTTACGGTGTTATGATAATTGTATTTTAAGGGAAAAAATTATTCTCATATTTTCCTTTGTAATGTTGGTGCTCTGACTTACTCTATTATTGAGTTTGATTTAAATATTAATCATTTAAGATCAAATTTCTAATGTATACATGTTTTTCAATGGGTACAACCCAACTACCTTAACAATTTAGTGAAATAACTATAATGGAACTTTTCTTTTGAATTTGGCTTTTCTTTTTTTCTGTTCACCAGGGAGTAACTATTCCCAGTCAGAGACGCTATGTGTATTATTATAGCTACCTGTTAAAGAATCATCTGGACTATAGACCAGTGGCACTGTTGTTTCACAAGATGATGTTTGAAACTATTCCAATGTTCAGTGGCGGAACTTGCAGTAAGTGTTCTAAGTTTTCATTCTTCCACGTGTAGGAGCACTCTTCTTAACGTATCTGGAGATTTATAGAAAAGTTTAGAAAGAAATTTACCATACATAAAAGTTATGCCGGAGTATATATATATATTTTTTTTTTTTTTGAAGCATCCAGACTAATTAATTAGCTCAGTTGTTCAGCGCATTGGGCTAAGAAAGTCAAGAGCAATGGGTTTTAATATCTTTGAAGCCAAATTATATTTATGAAAGAAATAATATGTGTTGCAACTACCAAATGCAGCCTAAATTCTGACCAGATCACTGAAATACCTGTCCCATCAGATCTAGTTCAAGAGTAGCAGTGGGTATCATCAGTTTACTGGGATCCAAATAGGGACCAATTCCTTTATATCTAGGAAGACTAGATAGATGTTGATAGTAATGGTAATGGGGACAATAAAAAGAAAAGGAAAAAGTGATAAGACATGGCAACAAGCTGAAGTATATTGACTAAATAGGGTTGAGTCCAAGTGTGGAGTATTAAAGAAAACCTGAATTTAGATGCAAGTATTTAGAAGGCAATTTTGTAGTTTCTAGATAAGATACCACTACATTATTTCTTTTAATACCTCTAATAACATTTCAGTGATATTTTGCAACTCATTAGTGGTTTTAGTTTTTAGCTTTAAGTTTTGCTTCTTGGAAATATTTATGTAATTTAAAACAATTTCTGTCTCTAAATTAATTTATTCCTAGACAGTTAATGTCATGATGTTGTTTATCTTTATCAGATATGTGTGATCACCTTCATCAGATATTTCCTGTGTTCTTAGACCAAGGCAGCTTTATCAAAGACCACAGATTTATTAATGTAACACGTTAAAGGCTTCTAAGAGACCTCATGCTTTCATCATCTCAGTACAATTTTAAAAACTGCTTAGTGCAAGGCACTTGCCTGTCAGAGGATATTGACATGGAACTTAACAGATTCATGGAGGAAAAGGAAAAAGGAAGAAAAAACTCTTCCTATGGTATAGCTATGGGTATAAGAGCCAAAAGAAAGATATAAAGTATTAGGAAAAGAGAACATTCAGTTCAGCAGTCTTGTATAATTTTTTTCACACTGGCCTCTAGTAAAAATCTCATCGCTTGTTCTGCTTGCCTACATTTAAACATTGTGTTGTTTCGTTTTTGTTTTGGTCTCAGTATTACATTTAAACTGACTACTGATATCTTTTTAATCTTTACTAATTTTCTGTGCACTGTGATTTAATACCATGTAGTGAAGCTATATATAAATAATATATAACTAAATATGTTGTATGTATAAATTATAAATGGTATATTCAGAAAAAGAAAAAGTTTTGAGGTGCTGTCAAATAGTTTCATGAAGGAAGGCCAGCTCTTTATTGAACTGGGGAAAGCATCCAGCTTAGATTGGCATTAAAACTGAGGGAAGTATTATAGGCAATAGGAAATAACTTGAATTGAAGCACAGCAGAAGAATATGGGCTGGACAAGAAATGTAGAGACAGAGAATAGAATAGACTGGAATGTGTGGCTGACCGTCAGAGGACCCCAAATGAAGATATCAGACTTGATTTGATACATAGTATGTGTCACTTAAAACACAGCTTAAGTACAGTTGTGAAGAAAGTGATGATTACAAGAGGGGGAAAATGGTGGAGAGGAAACCTGTTATGTGACTTGCTCTGTCAGATGTTCTTTGCTAGGGCCATCAAATGGGATTAGATGAGTTTTTATTTTGCCATTTTATCTGAAGATTTTGTCAAAGTTTTGGTCCTGATCAGGCAAATAATTCACAGAAAAGAGAGGAAAGAAAAGTGAATCAAATTGAGATTTGGAGACATGAATGTTCATATTTTGGTTTTAAACATGTTTTAAATCAGGTGCAGGTGAGCTATTTACATGGAGATATTCAGTGAGTACTTGAAAGTATGGGTTTGAATATTTGGGTGAGAGTTATATCAGATAATTTGGGAAACATCAGAAAAGAGGCATCATAGTTAAGCCTTTCATGTAAATGTGGTGTGGGACTGTAAGATGGGAAGGCTCAGAGGGAAGCAGGGTGAGGACTGAGACAAGAGTTTTTGCAACAGTTTGGTTTCAGAAGGAATAAGAAGAATCAGTGAAGAAAATGAAACTTGTGAAAATAAAGTATCTTCTGCAAAGTTGTCAGTGGTTAACAACTTTTTATTTGATTATTGTCTTAATATTTCTAAATAACAAAAAAGTTAATTCTATACATCATAAAGGGTTAAAAATGTTAGCAAAAGATGATCACTGTCTCTCAGTACTATCTCAGGATGCATATAGCTAAGAAAACTTAATTCTGATTTTTTGTACTAGGTATCAATCTTTAGAACACGGTCAGTCATATTAAAGAATATATATCAGAATTATGTCTTAGATGTCAACAGAACCATACTAATGTTGGACTTGTCTTATCCAAAATGTGAAATTCATATTGTAAAGAAAATTATTTAGTTATTTGTGGAAATCTTTTCCACTTTTATTAAAACATTTAGTTTAGTTCGAGGGAAATCTTAAGTAACACTGATTTATATTAGCTTATGGATTATTTCTATAATTCTAAAATTCTTGAAGATACACATTTTTGATGTAGTTAAATTGAAGTCTGGCTTACATAGCTAATTTGCTTTTTAAAGTTCTAAAATCAAGATCATCAGATTGTGAATAATTGCAATTTGAGTTAATAAGACATTACAAAGCATTTTCATTCTGGTTGATTATTATCCCAGCTTTGAAATCATACCTTGTTTGTTTGTTTCTTGAGGTTAGACTTCTCAGTAAAATTTTCGGTATCACATAATCTTTATCTTGTAAAATGGCTCATTGTACTTTGAATCTTTAATCAAGGAAGTGAAAATGATTAACAGATTGTTAGTGTAATATTTCTCTTTTCTAGAGAGTCTTTTCCTCGTAATATATGCCTCACAAATCGTATTAGAATAACCCCACATGCTTTTATCAAACCTACTACTTATTATGTAATTGCTGTATTGCTTTAGATATTTCATAGATGAGACAGTGTAATGTTTATTAAACTGGAAAATTCATTTAGTTTAGATAAGCTTTTTGCCTTGTTCTCAGTTGTTGGTCACATTAGTAAAGAATGTGATACTTTTTTTTAATCTTTAAGGATGGTGGTGCTGAGAATTTTGTGTGTGTGTGTGTGTGTGAGTGTTTATATATATATATTATATATATATTCCTCATGTACTTTATGCAAGCTTATTTTTATTTCTTGATTGCCTTGGCATGTTTCCTTTAGGACCTACTTCTAATTCTGCTAAAGTTAATCACTTTCTTTTGAATGAACTCTTGTTTTCGAACTCAGTGTACTACAAATTAATTATACTTTGTCAAATTATTTAGGTACTTTAAAGTTTTTAAAGTCCTAGGATCTTAAACATGTCTTTAAATTAATTTCCACCACTGATGTCATTAGGTATAAATGTATTTATGAGTCGACTTAAAAAATAAAACATATAATCCTTCCCTTGCACATTTTACTACTTTTTAGTTGCATTGCTAATATATAAGCATGATACATTTTTAGAGATCATATTTCATCAGTTGTTTTAAAACAGATATAGGCCAGAATAAGAAGTGTGTTTTTTTGCGGGGGGGAGGAGGGTGCTACAATTTGTACTTGATGCTTTTTGCATTTTTTTGCAGACATTTCAAATCTCTTCCTGTTTCTCATCATGGTGGCTTTATGTACCTTTAAAAATAAAATTTGAGCTATAGATAAAGTTGGTTAATATTTTTATAAATATTGAGACTTGTATTTGTAGAATTTAGTGTAACTTTGTTATAGATTATATTTTCTTTCCTCTTGTGAACGTGTAATTTGTATTTCGTGGATTTTGTTATAGGTAGAGACTTTAAAATAACTGCAGCAAATAACTTTTAAAAGTTACCTTTTATGCAGTTCATAGATGTGCCAAAGTTTTTTTTTAGCATTTTAATGCTTAAAATACTTAGATTTTTTAACATCATATTAATGTTAAAGTTTTTATGTTACTATAGTGCTAGAAGTCTAATCTTGGAACTTATTTATGAAATAGAATTGACTTTCATACCAGTAATAGAATCTTATGTTGAAGGTTCAAATTAGGGAAAATCTTGTATTGATTATATTTTCAACTTAAGTGATTTCCATTGATTTGTTTTAGATCAGGGTTACAAAAGCAGAATTACTATTTTGTATATATTGCTAATATTAGTTAAAATAGTTTTTGACAGTTTGACAGTTAAAGACATTTCCTGTGAAATGATACTTACGTGTATTTAACCACGCAGATCCTCATTTTGTGGTCTGCCAGCTAAAGGTGAAGATATATTCCTCCAATTCAGGACCCACACGACGGGAAGACAAGTTCATGTACTTTGAGTTCCCTCAGCCATTGCCTGTGTGTGGTGACATCAAAGTAGAATTCTTCCACAAACAGAACAAGATGCTTAAAAAGGTTTGCACTTTACTATTATTGGGAAGAATATCCAAAATGGCCATACCTTGAATAATAACCTCAGATCTTTTCCTTGAAGTAATTATAATTAGTTGGGCAGAAATCAATCAGTAAGGAGAGATTAAAAGGTATATTTTATGACTGATATCTAATGAATTATAATTGGTTTTCTATTAGATTTTTACATCGATGAGCCATTATGATGGTAAATAATCCTATTAGAAGGAAAAGGCCATATGGCACTATAATTTGAGATGAATTTTTCTTAAATTGGTTTATGTCAAGAAATTTTGTAAAATTAAAGATTTTATACATACTCCATGAAATCAATTATAATCCTCTTAGAAGGGATGATTAACTGAGAAGTTAGCATGGGACCATGAGTTTGAAAAAAATTTGATCTATATGTATAAGATCTGTTTCATGGTCTTGTGTGATGGCACAAAACACCTTTCCTCATTTTGGTTTATGTTTCTTCTGACTGGGTTATTCTATATTTAGCTTCCTCAGTTTTACTGAGTATTTCAATTTTTAGCTAGGAAAGATATAGGTATGAAGAGGAAGTAATTAAAGAATGAAAAAATGTGGTATTTAAATATGTAGGTTTAGAAAAGTTAGTGAGGTTTGCATCTTACTGAGCTATATTTAGAGAATGGAAGAGCTCATTTTAAAACAATCTTGTTTTAAACTATTAAGTGAATATTTTAGATGAACCTAAGGTACAAAATTTTTAGATGATAGTGAACAAAAACACTAGCTTTGATATGTTGTTATGCCTCGTTGAACATACTAGGTAGTATGTTGCCAATCTTTAGACATTCTCAGTAATAGGATTGGCTTGGTTTTCCTGATTTTTAGCTTTTATTTTTGAAAGAAAACAAGTTTCATTTAATACAAAAATTTTAAACTCTACTTTGACTTATTAGAAGAAATATAATTTCCTCTATATAGAATCCAAGTAGCTAGAAAATCACAAAATGTTAAACTGATTTTTTTCACCAGAAACCCATTTCCTACCTGTTCTGTATAAATGTCTCAGTAACTTTGAAAAATTATTTTTCAGTAGTCCAAGAAATGTTAGCAAATGTTCTAAAATTAGAGTAACTAGTTTTCTTCTATTCATTGTAAGACTGGTACACATAAAATTTTATATATTGCTTTTAAAAACAGGTACCTGAATTATTATTTCCCTCTACCTTTAGGGGTGTACTAATTCTTATCATTTCAGTTATTGCCATCTGTACATTACATTAACACATGTAAAACTGAAGGTTAGAATAAATACTTATATTTGTGTCTTAGATTACTTTACATATATTTCTATTTTATGTGATTTCCCTTTCTGTTTGCTGTGATTTAAACAAAAACAGTTTTACTATAATCAGTATATATATGGAATACACATTTTTGGAAATTTAAATATTACTAGCTTATTTTCTTCTGACTCTAAGTAAAATATGTGTGTAGTTACTAATTCAGTGACTTTGCTAAAATAATTAAAATTAACAAGTATTTTTAAAAAGGCATATATAAGATTGCTTTGCCTAGGTACTGTTAAAAGACATTTAAGATATAAGATACTTAAGGGTCTTAACATCTTCCCTGGGATAAGGTGTCATAAAGCTCTACATTATTAATTGTCAAATGATCCATACAGACCAAATTCTAATTAAGAGAGAGAACGTTTTCTTTGTTTGGTCAAGAAAGATTTGAAGTGATGAACTTCTGATGTTTTTGATTAATAAGACCTCATATTATTAGTAGAAGTGATTCTTTAAAAATAAGTGTTTATAATGTAAAGTCAGAAGTACTGTCTCCCTCGCATATCTTATTATGAATACTTTCAAACATATCATTTAATAAGCTAGAGCCACTTAATATTTGCATTGCTGTAGCAGTAAAAATGTATGTCTTGGTTCATCAAGAAGTTGTACTGACATTCAAGAACTTCTATTAAAATAAATTTTGTAATAGATAGCTTGTTGAAACAATTAAATCCATCTCTGAATTTTTAAATACATACATACATTCAAACTCAAAACAATACATATACACTCAAAACTCAAAACATTTTAAAGCTAATATTAGACTAGAAAGGAGATTTTTTACTTAAAGTTTTAAAACAAAAGTAAGTTATCTTAGAACTTGTGGAATTACATTTTTGGTTTAATATTTGAATAAAAGAAAAATCATATGTGAATTAGATGCAACAAATAACCAACAGATTGCCAAGTATTAGCCTTTGTGTTTACCTCTATCCACAATATCAAATGATACATGGCTTATTTTGTTGACTTCTTGTGGCAGATGTTTAATATAGGTAACATTTTTTAATTAAAAAATTTAAAATGTTATTTTTATTTTTTAGGACAAAATGTTTCATTTTTGGGTAAATACATTCTTCATACCAGGACCAGACGAAACCTCAGAAAAAGTAGAAAATGGAAGTCTATGTGATCAAGAAATTGATAGTATTTGCAGTATAGAGCGTGCAGATAATGACAAGGAATATCTAGTACTCACTTTAACAAAAAATGATCTGGACAAAGCAAATAAAGACAAGGCCAATCGATACTTTTCTCCAAATTTTAAGGTCAGTTAAAAACATTTTGAGGAGTCGGTGGGTGGCTCTGTGTGTGTGTGTGTGTGTTTTATTCTAGGTGTATAGCTGGTGAAAGACTTGCTTGACTAATTTTTAAATTCAATATTATTTAGAAGTAATATTTATGTAGCAGCAATCTGAAAGTTTCTAATGAAATACCAGATGTACAAAAAGTCATAAAAGTTGTATTTTCCTTTCTTTATTCTTTGTTGTTGTTAGGTGGAATTTGGGGCAGGCATTGGGGAGGAGAGTTAAGTAGGATATGAAGTTGAAATGGGGACAGAAAGAGGTAGAAGAGAAGTAAGTCATTTGAGGACGATTCATATGGAATGTTCTCACTGGTTTTACTTTCATACCCATCCAATTTATTCTTAGCCCCTCAGGATGTTCTTAAAAATAGACTTGATTGTATCATTCTGTTTATACTTTTTAAAGATTTTTTGGTTTTTAATATGACCTACAAAGACCTGCATAATTTAGCACAGGCTTATCTCCTAAATCAACTCTAGCCACATTCTCTCCCTATTCCCTGAGATTCACCCATACTGGTCTCTCTTCATTTCTTCAAAATGCTAAGCACTTCTGCCTCTGGTTTTTCCAATTCTTTTCCTTCTCCCTGTACCTCTTCACTCTCAGCCTTTCTCGTATCCTTCGTATGAATACCTTTCTCATATTCTAGCTTTAGCTTCAATTTCATGTGGTCTAGAAGGTCTTCTCTGATTATCCTCCCTATTATTGCCTTTCTAAAAGTCTGTTTTCCTTTATTTTGGAATGATTTAGTTCGTTTTAATTTCATGTGTGTGCACGCGCATCGCATGTGTACATGTTTCTGTTTCTGTGTAGGTAAGATTTCTTCATGTTTAAAAGTCTGACTGGAGGGTTGCCATTTTTTTCCCCTTTTCTTATTTCTTGCTCTACTTGATTTGCTCCCTCACTTTCACCATACTCTCTCCTTTCTCTTTTTTAAAAATTCTCTCTTTTTGCTTCATTACATTTTTATAACATAACAAACCTAATCATAGCTTATAAGTATATTGCCAGTAATAATAAAAATAGAGGGAGGTGAGCTATATGTTTTAAGTGAAAATAAATCCAATATTAAGTACCTTTAGATCTTACATTTAAGTGTTTACAAGTGTTCTTTAGAATCCACAGGTTTCCATTTCCTTTCTTATCTCTAAGTCTGCATTTTTCTCGATCACTAGCTTTTAGCGTGACTTCCATTAGTTTTATTGTTTTATGTTTTAACATTACAAGAGGCTTTATATTTGTGATTACGAATAAAAACTTAATTATCAGTAAACAAATACAATATATAATAGTAAGTGCTATGAAAAAATAAAGCAGAGACAGGATAATGAGCTTGGTGTGTTTTTTAGCTGGATGGTTAGAGAAGGCCTCACCAAGCAGGTGACATTTACTTAGAGAACTAAATGGAAAGAATGAGCAATACAAATATCTGGAAAAAGAGGGAAGAGCAGTTGGAAAAGCTCTGAGACAAGAATGAGGAGTAATAGATACGAAGTTATTTTTACTAAAGCACACTAGACCACGTGTGAAGATATTAGAATGTTTTCAGCACAGGAAAGATGTAGTTTGAATTTTGTCTTTAAAAGTTCAGTCTGTCCACTCCTTTAAAATTTAGACTTGAGAGGGAAGTAGGGAGGAGATAATAATGGAAGCTGGGAGATTAGTTCAGAGGCTGTTACAGTGGTTTAGTTCAAATGAGAAATGGTGGTCACTTGGACTAGAGTAGGGGCAGTGAAAGGTAATGAGAACCTGTCAGATTAGGTATACGGTTGACCCCTGAGCGAACTGCACGGGTCCACTTATATGCGGATTTTTTTCAGTAAATATGTCGTCAGCTCTTTGTATCCCCATGTTTAAGAGACTTGAACATCCACAGATTTTGGTATTCACTAGGGGTTCCTTGAACAGTCCCCCACAGATACCAGGGAACAACTAATAAGTATTTGGGAAATCAAATTATACATGGATTTTTGACTACGTGGGACTTTGTTCCCAGATCAGCTGGACCCTGCATTGTTCCAGGGTCAACTGTTTATGGTATTTTGAAAATAGGACTAGAAGGATTTACTAATGGAGTAGGTGTTAGATGTGAGAAGAATTGATAATGACTCTTGGATGAGGGGGCCAAGGACTGTAGATATAGTAGAAAGAACAAGGGATTTTAAGTCAGATCTGATTTAAATTCCACAACTACCTACTAAATATGTGGCCTTAAGCAAGTTTCCTAACCTTTCTGAGCCTTAGTTTCCTTTTCTTTAAAATCGAGCTACCTGCCTTGTAGAGCTGTTTTGACAATTATTTTAGCTAAGCCTGTAAAGGCCCTTGGTCCACTGTTTAGACCACTCTATGATGTTAACTTTCTTCTTTTTCTTAGCTTCAGGTGAAGTTTTTAGGGCTATTGGGATCCTAAACATCATTGTTGATCAGTATTTCATGTAGTATAAAATTTGCTTCGTATTGTTTGTATCAGAAAACATATTCAGTTTCAGATAGGTAGTAAGTGAACATTCTTTTGGAACACAACTTTATTTGGGAATTGAATTTTGTAATTGAAAATATGTGAACTATTGATGAACTTCAGTCTCTGTATTTCTTTTGTATATTTAGTTAATGCTTGCAACTTTTGCTTCTTAAAAAATGTATTAATATTCTAGCTTATCTTTTCACCATATAACAAGAAAGACAATGTAAGAAATCTTAAGAAGGGGGGGTTTTAAAAGGTAGTTGTCTTTTAACAATCATGTTTGTCAAAGTACTTAAAACAAATGCTAAACATATGTGTGTGTGTGTGTGTGTGTGTATCTGTACTAAGTAATTTAAGATTAGTCAGATTTATGGATTTTCCATTTAAACTTTCTTTTTTTTTTTTCTATAGGTAAAGCTGTACTTCACAAAAACAGTAGAAGAGCCATCAAATCCAGAGGCTAGCAGTTCAACTTCTGTAACACCAGATGTTAGTGACAATGAACCTGATCATTATAGATATTCTGACACCACTGACTCTGATCCAGAGAATGAACCTTTTGATGAAGATCAGCATACACAAATTACAAAAGTCTGAATTTTTTTTTTTCTATCAAGAGGGATAAAATACCATGAAAACAAACTTGAATAAACTGAAAATGGACCTTTTTTTTTTAATGGCAATAGGACATTGTGTCAGATTACCAGTTATAGGAACAATTCTCTTTTCCTGACCAATCTTGTTTTACCCTATACATCCACAGGGTTTTGACACTTGTTGTCCAGTTGAAAAAAGGTTGTGTAGCTGTGTTATGTATATACCTTTTTGTGTCAAAAAGACATTTAAAATTCAATTAGGATAAATAAAGATGGCACTTTCCCATTTTATTCCAGTTTTATAAAAAGTGGAGACAGACTGATGTGTATACGTAGGAATTTCTCATTTTGTGTTCTGTCACCAACTGAAGTGGCTAAAGACCTTTGTGATGATATACAGGTTCACATCCTACCCCTTTGCACTTGTGGCAACAGATAAGTTTGCAGTTGGCTGGAGGAGTTTCTAAAGGGTTTCGCTACATTCTAATGCATGTATTCGGGTTAGGGGAATGGAGGGAATGCTCAGAAAGGAATATATTTTATGCTGGACTCTGGACCATATACCATCTCCAGCTATTTACATGCACCTTTCTTTAGCATGCTACAGTTATTAATCTGGATATTGAGGAATTGGCCGCTGTCACTGCTTGTTGTTTGTGCATTTTTTTTTTTTTAAGCATATTGGTGCTAGAAAAGGCAGCTAGAGGGAGTGAATCTGTATTGGGGTACAGGAATGAACCTTCCACAACATCTTAAGAATCCACAAATGAAGGGATATAAAATAATGTGGTCATAGATAAGAAACACAGCAACAATGACTTAACCATATAAATGTGGAGGCTATCAACAAAGAATGGGCTTGAAATATTATAAAAATTGACAATGATTTATTAAATATGTTTTCTCAATTGTAATGACTGCTCCATCTCCTTTGTAATCAAGGCCAGTGCTAAAAGTCAGATGCTATTAGTACCTACATCAGTCAAGAACTTACACATATTTTATTAGTTTTCAATCATATACCTGCTGTGGATGCTTCATGTGCTGCCTACAAGCTTCTTTTTTTTCTCATTAAATATAAAATATTTTGTAATGCTGCACAGGAAATTTCAATTTGAGATTCTACAGTAAGCAGTTCTTTTTCTTTAAAGATTTATGATGCACTTACTCAATCCAATAGCTGTCAGCCGTTCCACCCTTTTGACCTTACACATTCTATTACAATGAGTTTTGCAGTTTTGCACATTTTTTAAATGTCATTAACTGTTAGGGAATTTTACTTGAATACCGAATACATATAATGTTTATATTTAAAAGGACATTATTTGTGTTAAAAAGGAAATTAGACTTGCAGTCAATTTTCAACACTGCACAAATAATAAGGCATTTACTTTTTCAGTAGAAATTGTCCCACATAATGCTTTTATCAATTTGCTATTGAAAGAATAGATTTTTTTTTAATGTGCAGTGTTGAATTATTTCTTTATAGTACTAGAGTTAAGACTAGGGCTTCAGTTTCACTTCTTAAATATCATATATTTGATATGCCCAGACTGCATATGATTTTAAGCAGAGTACAACTACTATTGTAAAGCTAATGTGAAGATATTATTAAAAAGAATTTTTTTTCCCAGAAATTTGGTGTCTTGCAAATTATACCTTGACCTTGAAACATTTGACTCTCTGGCCAATTTGTTTCTTAATGGTGTAAAATCTAATTTTCAATAACTTATTGGTGCTGAAATTGTTCACTAGCTGTGGTCTGACCTAGTTAATTTACAAATACATATTGCATAGGACCTATTAAAGCAGCATTTAAAGAGTGGTGGTAAATAGGTTAGGCACAACTTCATCTGAAATATTCTTAGTAAATAATGTTGACATGTTTTCCACGCCTTGTCAGTTTCATTCAACAAATAAAATTTTTAAATTTTTAACAACGCTCTTAGGATTTACACATTTATATTTAAGCATTGACATATAGAGAATTGACTGACTGCTCATAAATTGGTAAGATTAAAGACAACTATTCCTAAGATCTCACCATTGAAATTTATATGCCACCTTGTCTTTCATAAAAGCTGAAATTTGTTGACTAAAATTAAAATCAACTATTCACGTAGCAAAGATAGTTATTAATAGTCATTTGTTACAGTTTTGGGCACAGTATATTAAAACATAACTTGTATTGTTCCAATATGTAACATGGAGGGCCAGGTCATAAATAATGACATTATAATGGGCTTTTGCACTGTTATTTTTCCTTTGGAATGTGAAGGTCTGAATGAGGGTTTTGATTTTGAATGTTACAATATTTTTGAGAAGCCTTGCTTACATTTTATGGTGTAGTCATTGGAAATGGAAAAATGGCATTATATATATATATTATATATATAAATATATATTATACATACTACTATCCTTTATTTCAGTTACCATCCCCATAGAATTTGACAAGAATTGCTATGACTGAAAGTTTTCGAGTCCTAATTAAAACTTTATTTATGACAGTATTCATAATTAGCCTGAAATGCATCCTGTAGGTAATCTCTGAGTTTCTGGAATGTTTTCTTAGACTTTTTGGATGTGCAGCCGCTTACATGTCTGAAGTTACTTGAAGGCATCACTTTTAAGAAAGCTTACAATTGGGCCCTGTACCATCCCAAGTCCTCTGTAGCTCCTCTTGAACATTTTTTGCCATAATTATTAAAGGGTAGTTGAATAAATAGCATCACCATTCTTTGCTGTGGCACAGGTTATAAACTTAAGTGGAGTTTACCGGCAGCATCAAATGTTTCAGCTTTAAAAAATAAAAGTAGGGTACAAGTTACTTGTTTAGTTCTAGAAAATTTGTGCAATATGTTCATAACGATGGCTGTGGTTGCCACAAAGTGCCTCGTTTACCTTTAAATACTGTTAATGTGTCATGCATGCAGATGGAAGGGGTGGAACTGTGCACTAAAGTGGGGGCTTTAACTGCAGTGTTTGGCAGAGTTGCCTTCTACCCTGCCAGTTCAAAAGTTCAATCTGTTTTCATATAGAATATATATACTAAAAAATTTCAGTCTGTTAAACAGCCTTACTCTGATTCAGCCTCTTCAGATACTCTTGTGCTGTGCAGCAGTGGCTCTGTGTGTAAATGCTATGCACTGAGGATACACAAAAAAAATATGTGTACAGGATAATGCCTCATACCAATCAGATGTCCATTTGTTATTGTGTTTGTTAACAACCCTTTATCTCTTAGTGTTATAAACTCCACTTAAAACTGATTAAAGTCTCATTCTTGTCATTGTGTGGGTGTTTTATTAAATGAGAGTATTTATCATTTAAATTGTTTAAATTTGCTGAAAGTTTAATGGGCAGCCAAATATTTTAATGTTGTCTATGCTTTTTTTTTTTTTCCTGCTGTCCTTCAAAGCCTACAATTATAAAAACGTGGGCCTTTATCAGCTTGGGAATAGAGTATCAGTCTGCTCACGTTTGAGAAAGGCACTCTTTAGGGCTTTAACCAATGCTTAATAAATTGTTCCAGGCATATTACATAGCATTCTAGATTCTTGAAAAATTGTGCATTTTTTTTTAACTAACCCAAATGTCTAAAGATGACTCACCAGAAAGGATTTGGTACTTCAGATTTCAATTTTGTGGCCTTTCAATTCTTTATGATTCTGTAGTCTCCTGTCAACATATGAGAAGCTTCGTATACTCATTGTGACTTGTGCCATTTAAATTTTGATATTTCGGAATAGTTTAAAGGACTTTGTATACTTGAATTCAACCTTGTTATTTCTAATATTAAAAGCTTAAAGACTAAGGCATATCCTTTCCACAAAGCATAGGAAGATAATAAGTGAAAGTGTAGCTGTACAAATGTTTTAAAAATAAAGCAGACCATTTATATAACGGTGGAATTTAATGTTATTTCAAGTTTACATTTTCTTCATGTGACTTTAAAAGTAAATGTGAATACTATAATAACATAAAGAAGTGTGAAAAGTTTTTAATTGTGGTTGAAAACTACTGGAGTTTAAAATTATTTTGATTTATACGATCTTGGTGATTTCTGAAAAATAGGAATTTACTGGCAGTTTTGTTTTTATTCATGTTCTTACTACATTTTAATTTGAGCAAGCTTGGATAAGTGAATGCCATCACCATTTCCAGTGAGATTTAAAAATCACCAGTGTTAATCATGCAGGCTTCTGAAGACATACAAAAAAATCAAGACCCTTAAATCTAGCTAATATGCTGCTAACGTGAAACTTTTTTGTTCTTTTATTTCCAGATAATTAACCACACATCTAAAACTTAGTCTTAAGTGGCTTAAGTATAAGTTTTGAGTAACAGTGTTCTTACTAGTGCAGAGAGAAATGTTTATGAAAGGAAAAAATAATATTCAGTCCAAACTGGTAGCAAAAAAACTAAAAACTAGCAAAAAAAATAATAGAGAAAAATATTTTAAAACTTTTAAAGAGATGCTAGGGACTGATTTTCTTATTGGATTATATAGCTATAGGAAGCCTAATGATTAAATTGCTTACCAGTTTTCAATTTTATAGCAAATTTATTATTTTATGGCCATGATCTTGCTATCTTTCCATCTTTTAAGAGCTTTTTCTTAGAAGTATATCAGAATGTAGGTAGCCACACTGACAAATTCACATTGATTGGTAACTTTAAAAGTTTGTCATGTGAAGACAGGAAAGGACGAAATAGTTTCATGGTGATAAAACCTTCAGTTCTTAAGTTATTTTGAGAATACTTTCCCATAACAAAATAATCACTCATAATCCCATCACCTGGAAACAGCCCTTCTTAATACTTTAGTGATCATACAATCATTTTTTTCTGTGTATTCATGTATATATTTTTTTGAAAAATGAAATTTGCACTATGCATACTCTCAAAGCTTTTAAGGTTAGTATTTCATGGAGTTGTAGAATGTTCAGTTACATCAGAAAATGGACAGTGATTTGATTTCTTCATAATGCTACAGATGCAGACTGTAGTTATTTATAGGCCTTTGCAATTAAGTGGGTTAATCATGAATGTTTAAATACTGTTGGCATCAAGATAATATATGTCTAAGTAAATAAAACAATTACATTTACTTAGCATAGGAAAGCATAACATTGTAGATATTTCTCTTCGAACAGCATTTTAAACATTTGCATTTTGGAATTATATGTTAGTTAAACAATGTGTGAAACACTATTAGTAGTTAATTTCACCTTTTTATTTCCCTCATAGGTTGTAAAAGAAGGATGAGATTTTATAATTCCCAAACAGTTGCTTAGTTTAGAGTAAGTTTAACATCTACAAAACAAAACAAAAACCTACTGCTGGTTTATCACTTAGTTGTCTTTAAATTTGTGCTTACGTGATTTCCATCACATAAAAAGCAATATTTCATGAATGTTTTACCTTTAGCTCTGGAACTTACCATGTTTAATATAACGGTGGGCTTAGAACATACAACTCTTGACAGTTATTTGAGAATTTTGGTGACAGTTTAGCTGGAGGGCAGTACATAACTTATAAAACAATGTATTGATATTTTAAGAATATTTTTACATATATGAGTGAAGTCAACTGCCATCTTTGAGCATTAACATTTTAAAATAAAGCATATTTTTAAATGAAGTGTTTAACAAGGATTTATATTTTTTTTAATTAAAAATAAGTTATATCTCCTCTGTTGCATGTGAATTTTCATCTGTCCTTAAAATGGTTAGATTTTGTGTGGAATGGAGCAAGACTTGTAGTCACGGCCTTGTGTTTCAGTTTGTGAAATCTGTTCACCATGGTGAAAATTCTTAAAATATTTAAGCATGGCTCTCTGTAGCCTATCATTTATTGGCTTTTACTTATGCGCACCTTTAGGATTTTCTGCCTACTCTCTACAGTTGTCCAAATGATATCCCATGTTTACAAATCCTCTTTCAGTTTCTATTTTCTTTTACCATTAAATTGCCCTAATGGGCAGTTTATAAGTGTGTTGTGGGGTAGGGGGAAGAGAATTAGATTTTTGAGAGTGCTAGACTTTGCCTTTAGATATTAAAATAGTTTGATTCAGGCAAACTTCACTGGAATTTCACAGTTTATTGTAATGAAAATGTTCACCCTGGATGACCTTCGACATACAGTAATGAATCTTGGATATTAATGAATTTATTGTTAGCATCTTGATGTGTCCATTAATGAGTTACTTTCAAAGATGTGCATTTAACCAAAGTCGGTGTATTGGAAATGTTTATATCAAATTCCATTTGGCTGCTGATGAACCTAAAAATAGAAATGCTTTCCTACGGGGAGCACTTATTCGCTAAAAAATTAAAAAAGATAACTATTTTGAATAATTGGTTTTAAACTTTTTATTCAATAAGTATTTCTCAAGTCCCTGCTATATATAACAGATGCTTGGAATATATTAATGACCAAAACAGACACTTCTCTTGCCTTTGAGGTGTTTCCACTCTAGTAAAGGAAATAGGCTTTATTAAAATTATTATAAACTGATACATGCTGTGAATTATGCATATGTTACAGTAATTGTCACCAAACATTCCATATGCTCCTTTAAATTTCCACCCCCTTGAGGTTAAATGGGGCCACTATAACTAGTTTATTCCGATGAAATAGCAGTGAAAATTATGTGGCATTTTCAAGTAAAGGCACTAAAAATTCCTTGTACAATCCTCCTAGCTTCTGTTTTTCCCTACTGGAGTAACTAAAGACTCGACATGTTCTAGATGATACAGCCCTGTCAGCCTGGGTGTATGTGGAGCATAGTCCCTCAAATTCTTCCTTCTCGCACATTGAATGTGTTAGACTTGAGCATGAGCAAGAAACAATTATATTAATTTACACAGATTCTGGAACAGTTTGTTGCCATAGCATAATTAATTATATCTGACTAATGCTTTGGAAGGATCAGGGAAGGATTTCTTGAGCAACCAACAGAGAGTTAAGAATGAAGCAAAAGAAAAAGTGACATCTGTCAACAACACAATACAATAAAGAAACCAAATTACACATCATCCAATAGTTATTGATATATGTCAGGCTCTGTTCTGGATGCTTAGGATACAACTGGGTGAATGACAGATCCTTGCCCTCAAGGAGCTTACATTCTAGTGAGGGATAATAGATGATAATAAGCATACATACATAAGGTAATACGTGCTATGGAGGAGAAAATGTGGAAGAGGGTAAGGAAGATCAAGTTTGCAAAGTCGAGAAATTGCAGTGTTGAGTAGGGTAGTTCGAATAGGCCTCACTGGGCAGGTGAGAATTAAACAGGCCCCTGAAACAGTGTTGCTTGAATTCTTTCATCTTTTCAATCAGCAAGAAACATATTATCCTCTATAAAATTTTATTCTCACCTTTTACAACTCTTTATTAATTTCTGACTTTTTAAGATTATTATTGGGACTATCTAGGAGGAATTATTAAGAATATCACTCAAAATAGTCACAATGTTCTAAATCATTTTTCTAAATGGGTTGGTGAAATCTATATAAACAGTCCGTTCCTCCTCAGTCTCAGTTAAGTTCATTTTTTAGTTTTTATTATAATCTTACTATGTATTTGTGTTTTGAAAATACTTGATATTGCTTTTCAGTAGAAGTTAAAGTTCCGTTATAACCTTAAATATTTCTGTAAAGCTGAAAGGAAACATCATTTATGATTTATTAATGGGAAACAAGTAATAAATTTTGAGTTACTTGAAAAACAAGAGGGGGTGAAATTTATGGCTTACTGCTATATGTTTTAATTCTTAACTCATAAGCAAAAATCTCTGGAAAAGTACCAATATCTAAATAGTAAAAGAAATATTTTTTCCGAAGAGGGACTCCTCTCTTCTACCTCGTTTTAAAATCTAAAACGTTCAACTATGTGATCAAAGGAAAATAGTACAATTGAATTAATTTGATATAAGAAAGTACAACTATATATCAGGACATTATTAATTGATATTTACTAGTAATCAGTTTCTTCCTCCCATCAGGGCAGGTACATATAATTGGGCATGAAATTTTGAAAGAAATGTTAACTATTAGCTTTTCCTTTAGTTCTTAACTTTAGTCATTTTCCTTGGCAATCTTGCATTTTGTTTTTATTCTCTAAGTTTAATGAAGCTTTTTTTTTTATAATTTTACTTGGCTTTAGGAAGAATTTAAGGTAGCTCACTGGATTTCCCTAATGTGACAAAAATTGTCATGTAAATTTAGAAACAAATATTGTATATCTCTTTTGTTCTTGGCCTAAGGGTTACTGGGAGTGTCTCCTGAACCTACCTCATTGGAATTTGAAAGTATTTTCCAATAGTATTGTGATTGCTCCTTTAAATGTTGATAAGTGAAACTCACATCTAATTTTTAAAGAAATAAGCCATGTTTTTACTGTTTACTCTTCTTGGGATACCTGACACTTAGAAAAAAATTAATTGTTTTTTTTTATTTAGTATTCACAGTTAGATGTGACCTGTACTTATTGTGACACTTACCAAAAATATAATCTGTAAAATGCTCTCTTAAATATGACAATACTGTCTACTTAGTAAAACTTGTAGACAGCTAACTAATTCAATTAACTGACATTAGAACACTTTGTAACATGCAAATTGGAGGAAATATTAGCAAATTAGAGTCATGTTTATGCTTCTCTTCAATTTTAATCATCTTTTTTTAAATTAAAGATCTCTTAATTTTCCAATTCTTATGTATGAGGAAGAGAAATGTACTTAAATTTCACAAATAGATGTGAAAATTAGCAAACTTTTCAGTTTTATTCAATATTTCCTTAAAGATATCATTGGCAAGAAAGTCTAACATTTTACATTGTTAATTCTCAACAAGGGAACTCTATTCTTTAAGTAATTAATTAGCTAATACTTTGTTTACTGTGTACAGTCATCACAATTCATAGGAATAATGCATGAGCTTCTTAGGATTAATATTACTATATATTAAATTAATGAAAGGTAAAATAACGTTAGTCTATAGTAAAAGAGTAGGCATAAGGTAAAATTTCCCTTTTGCTAGACTCAGTGACACCGTGTGTTTAGCTGTCCTTGGAGAAGACTGAAGCCATTGTTTCTATAAAAAAAACACCATGAACATGATTTACTGAGGTAAAATCTTGGATAGGAGGTGTTTGAAAACCTCAAGCAACTTGAATCTTTCTCAAGAAAATTAAATACAGTTCTATGCTAGAAAACCTGAAGACCCATAATTAAGATTCATAAAAATTCTGTGATCATTCAGCTACCTAGAGATAAAAATAAAGGAGCACACAGAGAAAGCTGGAGTAAGAAAAGAAGCATGGGGAGAGCTCAAACTAACTCAATACTAGAGGGATAGAACAATAATAAAATTATTATTTTTGAGCCTGCAGTTTGTGCTAGACTCTGTGATAGACATTTCACATGCTTTACCCACCTCCTTCAACGTAGGTGATTTTATCTAATGCACAAAAACTGCAAGAGTTCTTAAATTACCCGCGTCTCAACAACTAGTAAGCAGGGAACTGGATTTGAACCCAGGGCAGTCTGCTACTTCTTAAACAGTCAAATTTACACAGCTAACAAAAAAACAAAAGCCTAAACAATTAATGGGTAATGAAGTAATATCGGTATTCGTTATTACTGACAGAAGAAAAGCAAACTTTAGTACAAGGTATAAGTCCTGCAAAATGGAAAGCAAAGAGAAGTATTTAACAATTGTTCTAGCCATAAAAGAGAAAACAAACAACTCTATGTGCCTTGCAAAGTTCTTGACAGGTAAGTTGATAAAATGTTGGCACATATGTTTATATTAAGACAGCATGAGAGCTCTTTTCTTTGCTAGTTTAGTTAAATTCATTGAATAAACTTGTACTTTATTTTTGCTTGAACTAGAATATCCAGTTTTAAGCAATTGGTTCTCAGTTAAGCAGGCCAACCAGCCACCCAGCAAGTATATTGTTGCCTACCTATCATGTCCAGTTGGAATTACAGTAATGCAGAAGTCAGAAAAGGTCACAGCATTTACATTTTAGAATGGGGAAACAGATTTTACACAGAGGAGAGAGCAAGTGCAATGGTTTGATATAGGAATAAACTTGGCCATTTAGTAAACCGTAAGAAGAGAAAGGCTAGAACACAGTTAAGTGACAGGGGAGAGCGGTAGAAGATAAAACATGAAGTAGGCAGGGGAACTCTGATTCTAGCCAAAGTGGAATAAAGTCACTCAAGCCAGGCTCTTTTGCTGATGACAACTAAAAATCTCTGGACCAAATACAAAAAGCAAGTGCCTAAGAACTCTGAAATGTAAACAGAAGCAGGAAGATCATGAAGGAGAGTCAAAACTTGAAAAAACGTATGAAGATGTTCCCCATTTTTTTCTCTTTTTACTTATGGCTTTGCCCCAAGGATGGGCCCCACTTGTGGAGCTACACAGCAGTAGAGACCATGTATAACTGAAACCCTGAGAGAAGTCCAGCTTTCTGGCCAGAAGAACCAGGAAAAGAGTCCCCTGTGGGCCAGAGAAGAGGGGGTTGGTGAGAATGAAGAGGAAAGAGCTGGCAAGAGGGATCCTCTAATTCTGTGTATAAACTTCTCCAAATCCTGGGCTCACTCATGAGCAGGCATGCACAGGACGGACTCAAGCATAGCAAAGTCCTAGAAAATGAAATGGATTATACCCACCACTCAGAGAAGATGAGATAGAACTTGAAGCCTGAGACTGACTGGGTTGATTGCCTGCTTAAAGGAAAAAACAAACAAAAAACCCAAATATTTCCCAGAAAATTTTAACAAGATCCAGAATTGATACAACCCTGTATCCAAAATTACTTAACTAGGAAGAACCAGGAAAAGTGACTAATTCACAAAGAAAAAGACAAGAGATATAGGTCTTGAGATAACCTAGATGTGGAATTATCAAACGCAAAAGTACTTATTATAATAATACTTCATGAGATGAAGGTAAATACACTTGAATTGAATGAAAACATAGAATTTATCAGCAGAGAAACAGAAATTATAAAAAAGAATGAGATGGAAATTTTATAACAAAGAGTATGATATCTGAAATTTAAAATAAAAATCAGTGCATGGGCAATAGGAAAATAGAGATGACAGAAAAGAGTCAGCAAACTTTATGATTAATAAATGTCCAATTTTAATGATGACTTTAAAGTCAAAAGAGGATGAAGCTTTGAAAAGCAAAATGCATTTGATTATAATTAGCTACAGGGAAACTTAATAAGACATTAATCCAAGTACATTCATACAGCTCCCTCAGATACTCATGAAGAAGTTTCTGCTGTTTGTCAATTACATTGAGTAAAGAATTAGCATTATCATATATCCAACCATGATGATTATGAGGATTTTCTATTACAGTGTTTTATACAGACTTAATATGTAAAAAGACATTTCAAATGCTCTGTGATTTATAATGTCCAAGGTGAGGTATGCATTGTTAAAGAAAAGTTTTCCGATTGGGTTCATTAAGTTGTGTGCCTGCAGTAAAAGCAATTTCGAAACATAACAAACATCACTAGGTAATTGCCAAGCTCATTCTCAAAGTCAGTGCCTGGTAATTGCTTTGCTTACCTGCTCATGTTAACTTTTTGATTCAGCCTTTGCAATCGGGCTCAAATGCAATGTTATTAGAGATATGCCATACGAAAATCAACCTTTCATGTAAGCGCAATGCATGCTTGTCAATTTTATAATAGAAAAAAGATACAATGTTTAGTACTGCTAGTACCAAGAAATATGTTATGAGAAATCACTGAGGTGAGTATGGAGAAAAACTGAACTGGTATTATATTTGGAGAAATGACTTTCTGATGAAAGAAGAGAAATTCGATATTTTAGAATACCTTCTATTGTTATTGTTATATTAGCACCACATTATTCTCAAAAGGTAATAAACATTCTTGTAGCAGCAATGATAATTCTGGATTTAAGAGTTTAACAAATGTTGCCATTTAATTCTCATAAGGTAGGAAGTACAATATCCATCTGATACATGAGGAATTGAGGCATAGAAAGGTGGAATAATTGTTGAACATAGAAAAACTAATAAGTGGTAGAGCCAGAACTTAAACCCATGTCAATCTGATTGCCAAGCCTAAACCATGAACTACTGCATTATATATGTTACTTCCTGTGACAACTTAATGAGACCTTTCATTTTCTTGAAAGAGTATAGTCTTCAAACTGGAAAGGGTATAACATAAATAACATTTTTAATAAACAAAAAACTATACTTTCCAAAACAGAAACTTTAGTGATTTGAGTGGTTTTTTAACATTTTTTCATATCTCTTTAACACTTGGCTTAATAGAAAACAGTGAATTTTCATATATACTTCTGGATTTAATCTGTTGTGACATGTTGTTTTGGTTGCAGTATATGCAGAAAATATGGTGTTGCACAGATATGCAGTTAGAATAGGGATGTGTTTTAACAGCCTTTTCAGATAATTGTAGATAATATTATTTGATTCTGCCAAACTCATCAAGTTGTAATTTCTTAAAGGTCAGTTGCAATGTGGAATTGGAAATCCTCAATGAACTTTTTGTATTCTGTTTTATCTTGGGTTCATTGAGTTGGTTTATCTTGTTCTTTGAATGGATTTTCTACCCATGCATGATTTTATAACATCACACACGGGTTATTTGGAAAATTTTGGTTCATTGACTGTGTAAATCTTCCAAATGTTGACATATTTCATTATACAACTGTATAAAAACTGTAAAAAAAAATCACATTTGTTAGTATTACCCTGAGCTTAATGGAAAAGTCTTTAAATATTGGGAAGCTGTCAAGTTTCTAGTTGCAGATACAAGTTTTTAAAAATATTAATTTTTACTTAAAAGTTTGAATTTTATTACTAACAACAAATACTTGTAATTGTTTTCCTGAAAGGGTCTCAATATTCCACAGGAGCCACACTTTGAGGATCACTGGTACACAAACTTCAATAGGGAAGAAGCAAGTAAGAAAACGTTCACTTAAAAGGCCCAAACAAATTAATTTTCAACGTGCTGAAGGAACTCGAGGATGATATCTCAGAATCAGTAATAGTAATCTATGATAAATTAGGGGAAATAGGAGAAAGTTCAGATACAGAGAAATGAGAAAAGATTGCCTTAATTCTCCAGAAGGATATATTCTGGGTAACAAAGGCCAATATGTTTAACACTGATTCCCAGAAAAAGACTATATGATGTCCTGTACTAGGTAGTTTAAGAACATTAAAAAGTGATTCAGCAATTGCCAGATGTCGTGAAGGCTAGGTAGGTCATCTCAAGGTTCATTTTTCCTTTATGATCATCTGACACAATGCTTTACATGGTGTACGTACTAAAATGTTTGAATAACTATACAAAGACAACTGAATCATCATTTGTATGGGTACTGTTTATACAAACTACACAAACTCATTTGATTAAAAACCATTTATAGAGTACTTGCCATATGTAAAGTGAGGTGTTAGGCAACCAGAAGGTCTGAGAGCCACATATGAGGAATACTAAAAGTGTTTGCCTTGAAAACGGAAGCACAAGGGTATTTTCGAATGTAAAATATTTGGAGTCTGCCTTGTGAGAAAGAGTAGCGTGGCGTTATGGGAAGAGCATAGCATAAGAGTTAGAACATCTGAGTGCTCATCCTGGCTTTACCGTTGACTTAATGGACGACCTTGGGCCAGTTACTTCAGTTCTCGACATATATTTCATAATATTGAAGAAGCCAAGGCCCCTGAAAGAGATGTAGCTGTACTCGCTCACTCCATGGGGCATAACCAGAGTTCATGAGTGGAAGTTTGGAGAGGCTGAGTTTGCCTCACAATAAGTAACTTTCTAGCTCTGTGCTGTCCGATACTGTAGCCACTAGCCCCAGGTGGCTATTGAGTGCTTGAAATGTGAGTAGTCTAAATTGAGACATGCTGTAATTACAAATTACATACCAGATTTTGAAGACTTAGAATGAAAAAGAATGTGAAATATCTCAATAATTTTTATATTGATTACATGTTAAAATGATAATTTTGAGGTATGTAGGTTAAATTATTTTAAAATTAATTTCACATGTTTCTTTGTACATTTTAAAATATACGACTATTGGAGAATTTAAAATTATATATATGGCTCATATTATATTTCTAGTGGACAGTGCTGTTCCAGCTAACAGAGTTTCCAACAAAGAATAACCTGAATGAAAACTAAATTTTATTTTTAATTTTACCTTTTGATGTACATATGCAGAGGTAAGTAAGTCACAGTTTTGACAAGAGAGCCTCACAGAAGACTCCATTTTCTCTGCATTTGGTCTATATTGTGTTCTCGGTCTGTGTCCAGATGAATGCTAAGGCTATGTCGGCTTTGCTCCCGGGATTTGTCAGTGAGGGTGAGGGAAAGGACTAAGAGGAATACCCGAAGTAGGGCATGGGGGATTTTCCCTATCCTTCTTTTATTAAAGCCGAGAATTGTTCACTATGCATTAATGGAGTGAACGAATGAGTATACCAAATAATGTGTATATTTCAGGTAAAATGGATGATGGCTTAGGGTTCAGGCTTTGGATCAGGTTAGAACACCATTTTGATTCTCAATGCTATTGTTTACTAGCTCTGTGACCTAATTTATCCACTCTATGCCTCAGTTTCTCCAAAAGTGAAACATGAGTTTTGCATGTGTAATTTTGAGTAGAGTACAGTAGATTTCCCTAGGAGCATAGCATGCTACTAAACATATTTGGCAATGCTATTGTGTAAATTACATCTTGCAAGGGAAAACTACACACAACGACAAAACCCCTTTAAAAAGTATCTTGCCTGTAAACAAGTTGTTAAACATGCTCTCACTTCCTTGCCTCTGTCACAACCTGTGCAGCACGTTTTAGAAGCAATTCCACAGTGCTTGTGATTAAAGCAGATTTGTACACCGCCTGGACACCTTTAGGAACTTGATCATCTGGTGGGAGGGCCATTTTTGGGGAAGTGGAAACTTCAAATTCAGTAAAGACCTGGTAGATGCAAAGCGATCCAAGGTGTTCTCTCTGTATTTCTGCATTTCTCATCCAAACTTGACCCTGACTATCCTGGTAGCATGGAAAGGGGAAGTAAAGTGTTTATCTCACATGCCTATTATCTGACTCTGAGGATTCTAAAACTTAGGACTGGATGGTGAGTAGTGATCATTTTTGTAACCCAGAACTTTTTGGCAATCCTATTAATAAACTTCCCTGTCCAGCTCTCTCCCATTCCCCAGACCTTCATTGCCCTGCTCAGTTCATCCCTTCTACCTCCTCTTTTCACTCTCTCAGAATCTAATTACTCTTGTCTTCTAATGAATAGGGAAAATAAAGGCTATCATACTGCATGAACTGCTTCAACCTCCTGTCCTTATCTCTATCATCAACCAACCTTCTCTTTACCTCCTTCAATCTACCTCCCTCTAATTTTAAAGGAAAAATATTTCTCCTCTTGTTTAAAGCTAACTTTTCTACTGTGCTCTTGTTCTTCTCTTTTCAAGGACCAAGATCATGTTTTATTGGATTATCTCTTTTTCTTCTTATTTTAAACATTTAGTTTCATTTCTTACAGTCTATATTCATAAATCCTTTTTTTTTTTAGTAAAGAGAGGGGGAAAAAAAGCCTTCTCTATCTTTCATTCTATTTAGTTATCACTCTACTCTCTCTTTTTAAAATCAAGTTAAAAGAAAATCTACCCTTGTTTCTACTTCCTTATTCATCTCATTCAGTCATTTTTCTATTCGTAACTTTTACTATGTTAATATAGTTACAAATGCACATTCAAAATCACATATGTAAAATAATATATCAATTTAAAAATATTCTAGAACTCATCAAATTATCAATAAGGTATAAAGGTAGAATATACAAATTTTCAGATATTTAAGGATTAAGAAAACTTATTTCCTATGCAACCTTTCTTGGGAAGGTATGTTCTAGCAAAATGCAGAAGTAAACCAAGAAAGAGGAAGACATGGGATCTGGGAAAGGGGAGGGAGAACAGCAAAGGGAAGTTCTAAAAATAAAAGCTACGTAGCAGGCCTAGAGAAAAACTAGTCAAGACTGAAGCAGAAACGTGGAGTCCTCAGGAGGAAAGATCTTTAGGGAGAAAAAATGGAATCGATGAGTTTGAGTGTATGCAAAAAAGTTGTCAATAGATAGGTGACAGATATGTTGGAGAATGTTAGGAAAAACATGTTAGAGTGTTAGAGGTACACTGAAAATTAAACAAATGAAAATATGGGGTAATTATCAACTCTAGGAAAAATGAAGGGTTGAACAAAACGGGATGCATGATTACAAAGGACTATTTGGTTCCTTAGAAGCATTATCATACATTATTATAAAGTTAACACTGATTAATGATTTTATCCAAAATTGTTGGGATGTTGGTTAGGGTGGAGTGGTAGCGCGAGGAGAAAGGTAATGTTGTGGCAGAGCTAAGTTCTCATCCACCAAAATAGGAAGTCAGTAGCTAATACCTAAAATCTAAAATTGATGAATAAAGACTTAGAAGCATAATGTTCAGTTAAATATGAAAGGGTAGATATCAAGGAAAACAAGAATAGTTGAGAGTGGATTTGAGACATTGCCTTTGGAGTGCAGGGCCACAGCATGGAGAGGGGTACAGGTAGAAATCTGTTCTTTGTCATTATAAACCTTTTAGTTTTATATGAATTTTAAAATTAGGTACATGTGTTGTTTTAATACAAAATAATTATAAATTAGGCATGAGATTTTGACATAAGTGTTCTCCAGGATTCTAAACTTCTTCTTCTTTCTTTTACATCAACAAACTGCTTGGGTGATTTATTCTATTTCGTGATATTCACTGTGATTAGTACTCTATAACTGATATCTGGCTGCCCCCAAAATGCACTGCTTCCCCTGTAGCCCTCCCAAGTGGAAGCTGGTTTTACTTTTACATTTTAGGTAATTCAAGGTTTGGTAGGGTGGGGTGATGGAACAGGTAAGGATCTTGCTCTTCATCGTTACCTCTCTTGCCCAAAAGAACACACACACACACTCTCTCTCTCTCTCACACACACACACACCCCGCATCTCCATCTCATCTGAAGTTTATGCCATTAGACTTTACAATCCAATATGCCTTCTTGTTGTACTTTCCTGATTGTCTGTTCTTCAGTGATGACTTTAAGTGTCTGGTTTACTGTTTTCCTACCTATCTTTTAATTCTGCTGTCATTCCTGAGTCAATACAGGACCAGGTAGTGTGACCTAGTATACATTAAAATATAAGTCTTGTTTAGGCTGTGAATTTAAAAAGGTCTATTTTTAATACAGTTTACGAGAATATTTAGATATGAATTAAGCAAATTTAGAAGAATCAAGAAACCTTGCCAGTTGCCACAAACTTCTGGGAAAGATCGTAGCTTATGTATAAGTTTCTGAAGTTTTTCTCAGAATTGTAAATGGCCAAGAGGCATTAAAGAAACAAAAACAAAATACCCCATCTAATTTGTTTCGAAACCAGGGAATAGTGCCAACGAAATTCCACAAAATTCAAAGAATTTCTATTAGGTATGGTGCAATGGGGACAAACTGAAGTGACAGAGAAGAAAGGAAAAATGCTGGAAACCCTATTGGCACCTCTTAAGTTACAGTGATCAAGGGTAAGAGCGAGGGTGGGAGATGTAGCTGTAATAAGAATATGATGCACAGCTTATAGCAGTGAAAAGCAAGTTGGGAATTTACTTTGATTCATCTTTTTAGTAACTTAGGGCTTCACATCAAGGCAAATGAGGACTTTCCCAAACAAGAGTAGTATAAATGCGTACTTTCTCAGCAAGAGAATGAGAGACTGTTCCAAATAAGTGGATATTTGGCTACCAAGCCAAACAATAAGCTAGACATGGAAAATTGCCTTCCTGTGACAGAAGATGAAATATAGAAGTCAAACAACAAACTCAAATTCCCCCAGTCCAACAGACCCCAGGTAGACTCTGGCCTCAGTTCTCTCCAGCCTTCCGTAGACTTCTTTTGGAATGCTTATGAGGACATGCATTATCAACCTTCCAGCCAGATCTAAGAGGAAGTTTAAGGGGTGCCCAGGATCAGTAAGGAAACTTAAGATGAACCCAGATACACTATTTGGGGCAATTATCTGGTCTGGTATTTACCTCCGTGTTTCTAAATAATATATCAATACTTAATATTTTTATTTTTTAAATTTTAGAGATTGACTTTTGATTTTGGTAGATGCTATTTGTCGCATGTCCTCCATTCCCTAATTCTTATCTTTTTCCAATCTTCCTGGTACAGTTATGTCATGGTTTTTAGTTACATTGTTATTAAGTATTTGTGTCACTGGACTAAATAAATATTACTCTCTGCTTTTGCCAACAGTACTGATATGTACAGTATCTACACTTTTACCCAAGGTGCTCTAATTCACTCACATGTTAAATATCGCCTGTATCCCGATAACTCTCAAATTTATATTTCTATCCCAGATTTCTCCCTAGAGTCTCAATCTTGTCTATTTTTTAAATGCATCTCAAACGTAACAAATTTGTTTAAAGATATCATAAATTTTATTCTTTGCAAAAAAACCCTCTTCTTTTTAATATCTATGAAACATTAAATGACAAAATTTTAATTAAAAATAACTCTTGTGTATAATGTAATTTTATTTTTAAAAATCTGTATACATCTATACAAATATATTTATATAAATAAAAATAAAACATTACAGAGACTGTTGTAGTAATAGAGTTTTCTCTGGGTAGTGGGATTTCTAATTATTAATATTTTCCTTTTATTTATATGTATTTTCTAACGTTTCTACAATGAAGATGTGTTGCTTATATAATTAAAAAACGAAGGGAAGAGCTAGCTAATTTATGCTCAAGTGAAAAATAATTAGAAAAAAGATGGAGCATCATAAGAGAGATGCGATTAGTAGGAGGAAGGGGTAAGTGTGCACCGAGATAAAAAAAACATGCACACAAAACTTCAGTGTGTTTTGGAAAGCTTTATTAAACTACAAGAATTGAGAGAAATCCAAGAAAAATACACTATTAGCTTACATATAAAAAGAAAGCCACGGCAGTACAAAACTAGAATGAAAGCTCTCATCATTGGCGGAATGCTTTCATGAGCAGAGCATATCATGAAGTAAAGAACAGAAAGAAAAATAGATCTCAAAGGAATATAGATATTAAAATTAATGCTAACTCTAGAAGGATTATATTACTATGCAGTTGATTTTGGAAAGTGAAGAAAATGTCAAGCCTCGAAATGATAAGAGATACTGTGGTGTAGTAAAAAGAGCCCTGTGGAGTCAAGCATATTTGAATTAGAATTCAAGCACTGACAATCAGTCTATAATCTGATTACTTAAAGGTCTCTGACCCTCAGTTTTCTCATCTATAAAATGGGGATAATAATACTTTCTTTGGATGATTGTTATGTTGAATTATTCAAAGAAAATACATGCACAGAGGTTATGTGTGTATGTATGTGTGTATGAATATACGTATATTACACACAATCATATAGCATCAGGCATAAATGAATCCAGGATTGGTTTGAAAAACTTTTGAAAGAAATCGAGCTGGACCTTGAAGGATTAATTTGTTGTATATGTATTGCGTACTTACTACATACCAGGCACGGGGGCTTAGAGGAAAACAATAGACCTTGTCTCTGCCCTTATGAAGCTTATGTTCTAGTGATGAAGGGCAAAGAAGGTGACTCCCTGAGCGAAACTGAGATTATATTATATATACCAAATACTGTACAAAAATTTATAAAAATCTTACCCCAAATCTCTCTTAATTATTCATTAAAACCTTTAAAGTAACAATTTACTAAGATAGCAATTCATATCCAAGAAAAAAAATGTGTTCATTCAATGAACACTTAATGAGAATCATCTGTAATCCAATACTCCCATAGGTCCTTTAAGAATAACATTTAAAAAAGAAAGAAAGAAAAAGAAAAAAAAAGGATAACATAGCAAGAGCATGTGTATTTTTTTTTTTATTAAGTACCTTGTAAAGCAGTAGGAGAGTTAAGACATATATAGTAAGATAGGTACTGTACAGGACAGATAGATGATTCAAGATAGCATCATAGAAGTTTCATAGAGGAGGTGTTGGTATTTAAACTGGACCTTACAGGAAAGCTAGAATGTAGACATACTAATCCATGGACAAGAGGAAGTATGATAAAGCACACTCCTGGGTTATGAAAAAGGATGAAAAAACGCCAGAGAAGAAAAAGAAAATGTTGTCAACAGAGAGTGATTTGATTCGATTAGCTCAACAATAATCACAGTAATTTTTTTTTTCTGCATAGTTTAAAAGATTATTACTTGGAGTGACAATGCAGTCATATAGAATTGAGCAGGTAATTATGGGAAGTTGGTAAAAATCAATTTCTCAAGTATTTACTTCTGCCTGCCTGTGATCAGTATTCCTCATAATGAATGAGAAATTAGTATCCACATGCTGAGTAAGATGTTTATGAGAATGTCAGGGAGATTGTTTGTCAACCTTAAGTGACAACTGATGTTTAAAAGACAATAGCGTAATTCTCATAATTTAACAGAAACATATTGCTATAATGCCAGAGGAAGAACTAATATATGTGAAATCCTGTAGAAATGAAAAATATGGACAAAATAATCCCCTTTTTGTTTCGGGAAATGTAAAGTAGTCCTAGGGATTGTTGGCAAATATTATCATCTTTGAAAGCTACTACTTAAATTCTGGGAAACCAGAGGCTTCTGGGTAATGTGAATCACAAGGAAAAAATGCCCCATTTTGTGGCTGAAACTTTTTAATGAAATACTGGTTGCTCTTAGTGAAAAAGGCCAGAGGTCAGGGTCAGTTTAGAAGAATTTTCTGCCTCTTCTGTATAGGCCCCTACGGAGGGCCCCTCTTTCTTGGCTTTTCTGCTTGGAGTGTTTCATATGACCACCTGCCTGTGGGAGCCATTCATATCCTCAAAGATTATATATATATTAATATGAAGTCACTATTTTATATATAGTAATACAAAGTTACTATTATATATATATATAATAAATGAGGGTGATGGTGGTGGTGCCATTTACCCAACAGGAGGAAGAATGTTTTTGCTATTGTGTTGATTTTTATTTTTGGCTAAACTTGAATGGGCTACTGGAACTTTGAAATGGAGAATGTTAAAACTGCCTGAATGGTTGCTGCCCCATTAATAATAGAGAGAGAATAGAGAGCATATCCACTGCTTTCTTCTTTAACCCCCTTACTCCCTGGAGGAGAGACAGGTTATGCAAGCACAGAATACCAAGGTAAAGTGATAATTACTGAATAGAGGTTAGTGCAAGGTGCTAAAGAGCTGAAAGAGGAGCTAGCCTCTAATTCGGGGGGGGGGGGGGGACGAGGAGGGAGTGGAAGTGGAGATAGGCATTTGTGAAGATTTCCTAGAGAAAGTGACTCGAACTGAGGCTCGAGGGATTAGTTGGAGTTTATGGGTGAAACAGAGAGAAGAAAAGTATGTAAAGACATAACATATGAAAGAACATGGATTATTTAGGCAATGGCAAATGGTCCAGTCTAGTTGGATACTAGAGTGAGAGGGAAAGAATGACATGAAACGAAGTGGGAAGGTACCGGGGCAGAGCAACAGGGGTCTTGATATAATGATAAGAAGTTACCATTTTTACCCTATAATTGATGGGAAGCCGTTGAAGAATTTTGAGGACACTCTTCATAACTGCCACTCGCTCAACAAATATTACTTAAGTTCTATGTTGAATCACTCTAGTAGCAATGTGAAGGATTGAATACATGAAAGATATTTGGCAAAGAACAGCAGCTGTTTTCCAGAATGTCCTTTGTCTGACTGGGGACACAGGTAGACCACAGTTCTCAGTCCCTCTTGCCCTTAGGTGTGGCCATGGATCCTTATTCCTCTCTACAGAATGTGCAAAAGGGAATTGTGCTACGTATTGGCCAGGCTTATTAAAATCTCACATGTGCTAGGTTTTACACTTTTCCTCCTACTAGCTGACTGTGTTGAGACCATCAAAACCAAGTCATGAAGATACTAGTGTTGCCATCACTATAGGCCTCCCTACTGTCTTGAAACACGCCCTGAACTGTTACATGAGCCAGAAATAAACATTTACGATGTTGAATTGTTGTACATTTGGGTCAATTACTATAGCTTAGCTTACCCTAATAATACAGAGTGAGATAAGAGATTGGTGTGAGAAAATAAAAGTATTTATTCCCAGTAGAAGTGGGAATAAAGAAAGAGGAGGGGGAATCTAATAAATAACTATTTAGGGCATGAAACAAACAAGACCTGGAAAATGGTATGCTTAGTGGGTGAGAGAGGAGGCCAGGTCCAGCATGACTCTCAGGTGTCTGACTTGGGTAGCAACAACTTGACATTCGTGATGATAGGACATACCGTAAGAAGAGCAGGTTTGAGAGAAGAGATTTATTTTTTTTTAAGATGTTAGATTTGTCATAAGTGTTAGCTCTATGAATCTGCCTTAGTTCAGAACTCTGGGATTTAGAAAAATATTTGGGAGACAGTAAGAATGATGACAGTATGAAATCATTAAGTATAAAAACATGTCGAGAATAGGATAGACAATGGACTTCTATGAAATCCTAATATTTTATGTTTTAATATTGGCCTTAAGATATTTTTATTATGAAATTTCAAACATGAATAAAATTGAAAGAATGGTGTAACGAACTCCTTGAGGACCTCTCACCATACTTCAATAATTTCACTTTGACTAGCTATCTATTGTGTATGACGAATTACCTTAAAACTTTGAGATGTAACACAATAAACATTTATTCTTGTATATTTTTTTTCAGTGAGTCATAAATCCAGGAGTTGCTTAACTGTGAGGATCTGGCTTAGACTGGAATTGTGGTCATCTGAAGGCTTGACTGGGGCTTGAAGATCTGCTTCTAAGGTGGTTCCCTCACGTGCTTGGCAAGTTAGTGCTGGTTGTCGGCAGGAGGCCTTATTTTCTCTTCATGTAGATCTCTCTACAGAGTTGCTCAGTTGTCTTCATGATAGGTAATGAGGTGGCTTCTCCTAAAGTAAGTGATCTCAGAGATAACAAGGCAAGAACTATATTGTGACCTATTCTTGGAAGTCAAACACCTTCATTTCCACAATATCTGCGGCTACACAAGGTCATCCCTATTCCATGTGGGAGGAGATTACTCAAGAGTATGAATACCAAGAGGTGGGGGTCATTGGAGCCGTCTTGGAGGCTGGCTACCATAGCACATATAGCCAATCTTGTTTCGTCTATACCTCTCCCCATTCCCCACTGCCTAGATTGTTTTGAAATAAATCCCCAACATTGTATCATTTTATTAATAAATGTTTTTTTGGATAGCTCTGAAGAAAAGGACTCATGCCATTTTCACGCCTAAAAAGTTACCGATACTTTCTTAATAGAGTCAAATATCCAGTCAACATTCAAATTTCCTTGACTATTTTATATATACATACATAAATATATATATAAATATACTTCTTTATTTTACAATTTTTTTTGAATAATAAACCCATTAAGTCTATATATTGCAAGTGGTTGATGTCATTATTAGATTTCAATCTGTGAGTTCACTTTTTTTTAAGGATTACATTTATTTGCTAAAGAAAACAGGTTATTTATTTTGTCCCACGATCTGCTTTTTGATGATTGCAATATTACTTAATATTTCTCTTTCTTGCCTGTGTTTCTCATAGAGACATCAATATTTAAGGAGTTTTTAGAGAAAGAGGGCTTATAAATAAATAGATAATTTTGTGGAATGGCTTAGTGTTAGGATCAGTATTTGGCCAAAACTAACATATTATCATAGAATGGAATTCTGGTATATAAGAATACATTCGAATTCTTAGTTAGCATTGCAATTGTTATTACTATTTGGTTATTTAAAACTGAGTGGTCAAACCTGAAAACTTTGATATTATAGGTTAGAAACCTTATTCCTTAGTGCTGTTTCTTCCCAGACTTCTGTTGTCAGGCATCTGCACATTTACAACATTGAACTGCTATTCACTTTCGGTTGAGGTCAGCGGGGAAGCAAGATGTTTTGGGGTACCCCATTGTTCTCTAATACTTCCTTCTTTACTTTACTTCCTTTATATTCTCTATTGTGTTTGCACCAAAGATAACTGATTGTTGTGTCCAGATTTTATAGAACCTCCTGCTTGTGAAAGTTGGAGGTGGCAAAGGTGACATTTTCCTTTTAATTTATCCTCACAAATAGGACTTTTTCTTGAAAGACTCATGGCCTAGTGCAATTGAATAACTGAACATTGAATATAGTTCTTAAAAGTGATTTTATTTATTTCCATGAATGCCAATATACCAAGAAATGCCACAAACACTATAATCATATCTTTACTATTTTGACCTGTATTATTTAACATTTTATAAACTTTTTTTATTCAAAGGACATTATATACTTACTAAAGATACTTAGTAAACATACTGTCTATGTTTATATAATAATTTCCTTATTTAACTATTTGAAAGCCTTTAATAGTTTTTATGCATGAAATAGACAGCTTTCACAATTATTGTTAATTATTCCAGGATTTCATTCCTGTAATGATATATATTTTAATTAGCTGATAGAGTTTCTGCATATACAGCACTCTAGATTTTCACTCCAAGTTATATCCAAATATCAGCTGAGGACTCAGGTGGAAGGACACTGAGAGACTATGTCCAGATAAGCAGGAGGAGAACCAGGAAAGAAAAATTCAGCAAATATTTATCAAGAGCTTATTATAGACCAAACCCCGTCCTGGGCACTTGAGACACATTAGTGAAAAAAAGACAGACCCCTGTCTTTATGGAGCCTGTTCACTCTCTTGATGAGATCAAGGAATCTGAGGAGAGAGTTTCAAGGATCAATATTTTGTCTAGGCCAATTTGAATACGAACTGAAATATGCCACTTGGGCTTGGCACTTAAAGAGTTAAGCAGGTATCCGTGGTGAGAACAGTTCTAGAGGAATTGCTGGGTTGGAGGCCAGATTATGCAGAGTAATGAATGGGAGGTGGAGAAGAAGGCTATTGTATAGGATCCCTTTGGAAATTTAGCTTTCAAGGGAAGGAGAAAGGGCAGTAGCTAGAGGAGGGGTTGAATGGAAGAAAAGATTTTTCTTTTAAGCTAGGAAAGGCTTGAGCATGTTTGGCCGATGGTATAAATGAGTGTAAACATTTGGAAGAATAAGTTGAATTAGTGAGGGGTCAGTGGTCAGGAACCAGGCGAGGTAGAGATTGAGAGTTCTTTGAACATATCACAGTGGACGGGAAGGAGAGCTGCAGGGAGCCTCCTTAGACTATATAGATATGATCTGAGCAATATGCTCTCCCTTCTCACTAATAGGACACAGTGACACATAGCACTTATTTCGAGAGCCCGGGCAAGAGACGCCCTCTGACTTCTGGGTCTTTATTAGTGTCCAACCTGCTTAAGCACAGGGCTTCTTTCCAAGCCACAAAAAAGACAACCAGAAGTTGTGGGGCCACCCTGAAACCCGAAGCCACCATGAAAGCAGCGTAGGCCATAGAAATGGGGAAATGACAGGATTCCCCCTGCTTTGTTCTGGTTTTCAGAAAATCAGGAGTTCTGCATAGGAACTTAGAGTGACAGACTCAGAGCAGTAGGATAAGGGCAAGCAGATTTACTGTTTACTGTTCAAGGGCACCCGGGCTAGAGGCTAATGGAGACCGAAACCCTCTGTGCCTCAAGCCCCAAGACTGGCAACCCCAGGAAGAGACATCTTTTTTTTCTTTTTTCTTTTTCTAATTCACACAGACTCCATATGGACTAGAAGCAGCCCTGGAAAAAACTCTGAAAGATATTTTTATAGAAGTTCTACCAATGGCTCAGGTGAGAGATTTCTTATCTTTTAAATGCTTAATTCCACATTTTCATACACCTGGAACACAATTCTGTTCCCAGAGTCTAATAGGAACTTCTCGAGTGAATATTTTCTGGACTGATATCTCTGATAACCGATAAACCATCCAAGATGAGTCACACAAAAGGCAATGTGAATAGTCGAGAAACACATGGGAAAAATCTATGGCCTCATTAGAAAACAAAGAAAGTAGAATAGAGAGGGGCCTAGCAGCAACATTTTAAACACATAAAAATGGAATGATCATGCTCTGTGTGAGGAAGTTGGTGATGAAATTTACATTCACAAGACAGCTGGCATCATCTGAGGACAAACCCATCTGGAAAGCAGCATGACAACATGGATCAAGAGCTATAAAAATGTTCCTAATTTTTATTCCCTATATAGTTATCCCATGCTTAGAAATTTATCCCATGGAATTAATTCGGGGAAAAAAATGCTATATGCATGAACTTGTTCATTGCAACATTATCTATAGTGTCAGATAAATAACAGGAGCTCAGGAAATAATCATGCATTGATTTAGCAGCAAATGAACATGTTTTAGCTACAGGAACATTCCATATAAGATAGCTCTATGATAATAGGATGTTTCCAGAAGCCCTATGTGCAAAATGCGTCCTACCACTTTGTAATCAAATAGCATATAAAAATTATATAGTGGTTTCTTTTGTATTCATAAGTGATCTTAAGCAAAATTTTTACAATGAAAGTAGTACAGGCATTGCTTAATGCTTAACATAGAGTAGTGAACGATGGGTCTCAAACTTAAATGTACATCAGAATCACCTGGAGGACTCCACCCCCAGAGATTCTGATTGAGTAGGTTTGGAGTGGGGCCTGAAGATCTGCATTTCTAGGAGATGCTAATGCTGCTGGTCCCAAGACCTCACACCGAGAAACACTAGTTCAGAGAAACTAGCTTTTGCCCAGGGAATCATAATTATTAGTAAGTATCTAGAGCATAAAATGGAAACAAAGACATAAATTCCTAGACATCATGAACTGTGTCTTCCTCGTCCATATGTCCCCATGTAGTGTTTAGGTAAATGCTTATTGAACTGAGTTGCATTCACAGCCAGGAATTTCAATAAACAGTGCAGCTCTTCACTTCACTTTCCAATTTCTTGCCATCTGCTGAAAGTAGGGTGGACATGATCGTCCAGTCATAGTCATATTTATGTTGAGGCCATCTAGTTGGTACTGACTCTTGGGATATTTAAACTGCTGCTGAATCTAAGCAGTGGTGGGGGTGGTGAATTCTGCTCTTATTCTTTTCTGTGACTCTCAGCAATGGAAACTAAAAAAATCGAACCCCTGGGCTTGGGTGAACTCTATCCATTTTTAACAGTAAAGAATGGGAAAGAGTAGTGCCCATGAAGTCAGCAAGCTTGCATCTATAGAATGGATGTGCTATAATAATAATAATAATAATAATAATAATAATAATAATAATAAGTCATTTAAAATCTTTATCTAAGCTTCCTTGTGTTTTCACAAATTGTGGAAATGCTACTCACATGTTTCCAAAGCGCTCTGCAAAAGGTTTTTTCATGGTTTTAAAATTTTACTTCTAGTAATAAGGTTTCTTTAAAGCTTTGCTGATATTGGATGTTATTAATCATTTTAGTTCTTTCTGTCTTAGGCAAAAAAAATATATTTTTATTAAGCCGCTTTGTTCTGACTCCTAGTGTAGTTAAGTAAATATCAATGTTTATTGTCCATTTGTATTTTTTCTGTGGCTGCTTGTTCTAATATTTTGCTTATTTTCAAGTGAGTTATCTATCTTTTCTCTACTTATTTGTAATTGCTTTTTCTGAATTATGAATAATAAAACACTGTTGGTCATATGTTCTCTCAGTCTATTGAATGTTTTTTAACATTGTTATGCTATTAATATATACATGTTAAAATTTTTATACAATCAAATATTGTTTTCAGCTTCTGGGTTTTCTGTCCCACAGTGAACATTTATAATAGATAGTTTCTGCTTTGTGAATTTAAATTTTGTTTTTAAATATTTTGTTCTTTAATCCAACTGCAATTTATTTTTAGTATGGTATGAGGTAGCAATCTAATGAATACCTGTTTTTTTATAATATCATGACTATTCTTTCTCCAATGATCTGAAATACCACCTCTATAATATTTTAAATTCCCATATACACATAGCATTTTTGAATATTTTATTTAAGTGAGCCATCTCTCTATTCATCAGCTAATACTAGCATCTTTTCCCTTAGTTTTTTAGTACTTGTTAAGTTACTCCTTACTGTTATTTAAAAAAATGTTTTGGCTTCTCTCATTCATTTTCTTTCATATGAAACTTAGAATCAGTCTGTCAGAAGAGTTTTTGTTGAAATTTTGATTAACTTTTTAAAAATATTGTATGTTTTCATTAAAAACAATAGTATATTTCTCTTCATTTAAGTTTTTTTTTATCTTATTCATGTAATTCTTCAATGTTTCCTGTTGAGATTTTCAGTGTTTGCTGCTGTTAGAATAGTGTCTTTTTTCTTTTAATTTTCTAAACGCTTTTTACAGGTGATTGGAAATAATATTAAATTTTATGTGTTGATCTTATACTGGCGCTTATCTACTTTCGTATGAGTTCCAGAAACTTCTTAGTTTATTCCCCTAGGTTTTATGTAGACAATTATATTATCTGCAAATAATGTATGTTTCTTTAAATTTTTTTCTTATTTAATTTGTTAGTACAGGTAAAATATTTAATAATTGCAATGATAACATGTTTTCTGTTCTTTTTTGATTTAATGAGAATTATTTCAATATTTCTGCATCAATATGGGGCTTTCTATAAGCTTCTACTATATACCCTTACAATCTTTGTTAAGTTAAAGAAATTTCCTTTTATTCTTTTCTAAGGTTTTTTTCTTTCTAAATTGGAATATGTTTGAAATTTACTAAATGCTTTTTAAAGTCTACTAAAACTCTAATTTTCCTTTGATTGTAGTGAATTTCAGGAATATATTCTACATAGAATATAGAATACATTCTGTTTGGGCATAATATTATTCTCCTAATATTCTACTGGATTAAATTTTCAAATACTCTCTTTGGATTAGTTCATAAGTGAAATTTGCCTATGAACTATTAATCATGTATTGATTGAGCCAAGGCCCCCTCTGCAATTTGTGTTTATTCAATCTGAGTTGAGGTTCTTGTGTTCTGTTCTACTCTTATAGTTATTTTTTTCTCCTGTGTATGTTTCTACTTTCAAAGAATTACTCATGATTTCTAGTCACTAAATAGATTTTCCTCCATTTTTTCCAGTGCTCATTGGGTTTATCCTTGTTATGTTAAAAAAATGTGGGTGAGAGGCCCACAGCCATCTGTGTTCAGTCTATCATCTTGATCCAATTCCGATATAATTGCTGTTGTATTTAGAAAAAAATTGAATGCCTATTTTGTAACTTCCTGCTGTATTAAATTCTGTTTTTTAGGCTGTTTTTTAATTAATTGTTTCAAGTTTTTTAGATAAACAATGACATTATATGCAAACAACAATTTTACCTCCTTACCAAAAGCTACAGCTTACTTTTCTTTTCATTGTCTTATTTCATTGACTGGAAATTCCAGAACATGTCAATTGCTCATGATAAGAGAGGGAATGTTTATTTTATTTCTTCTGTTAACAAGACCCATTTTAATTTTTCTTTTCTTTTTCTTTTTCTTGGTTGACCTCACAGATTGCAAGGACTTTGTCAGTTTACAATCCCTTATATTTTATTTTACGTCTACAGCACCTGGTCTTCCTAGTACTAACCAGGTACTAACCAGGCCCGACCCTGCTCAGCTTCTGAGATGAGACGGGATCGGGCTTGAGGACTCATTTTTTCACCATGCATATATTTGTTGTTGGTTTTATATAGACATATCTTATCTTATTTGAGTTATACATCTTCGTTTCTTCTATTTCTAGATTACTGAGCTATTTTTTAAAAATTAATATCAATGTCGAATTTTAATCAAATTCTTTTTGACCTTTATTCAGAAGGTCAATGTTTTCCTCTTTGACTTAATGAAATAAATACATTTCCTAATTGAGAAAGGTCACTGTCATCTTTTCCTCCTAGGTTTCCCGAGCAAGATGATCATCAAGACCCTGAGTAGTGATAGGATGTCTCCTGTCAGTAAGGTTGGCAAGATGGACAGGCTGATGTGTGCTTTTCTAGTTGTTTTTTTCAGTCATGGCAATAAATTTTCATCACTCTTCCAAAACCTAACTGATCCCCAAAGAGAATAATGTTCCTGCAGAGCTAGTTTCCTGGCCAGGGTGCCAGGTACATGCTGTAGCCATTGAATAAGATGAAGCCAACAGTATAGACTTCATGACCCTGGTTCTTTACCAACTAAATAACCAGGTGCAGACATCACAGGTTTTCTGCTTGCCAGTCTGATATGCCAAAAAGGCATGCAGGGACTGAGTTCATTAAGATTCTCTCCAATGTACCTTTTCTTTCCCCCTCTCCATTTTATTTGTTTTTTTGAGTAGGGGATTTAATTTTGAAATGTTTCATATTTGGCAATTTTCCTTAATACTAAATCAAAAACTAAGTTTGAGATTTCTAATGGCTATGAGTAAATGCTTTTCTTGTGAACACTGTTCAGCAAATGTGCCCAATTATCTCCTGTGCTCACAATTATTTCCACCAGGTACATCCCGGATCTTTCTAACTAAATGCAAAGCTAATGAATTATGTGTGGGGGAGGTTTTTTTTTTTAAAGTATTCCATAGAGTCATTTTTCCATGAGTATGGGATTGTAAAGACATTTCTTAGTGTTTTACTATAGTGTAAGTCAATAGGGGAAAACATTTTAAGCCTTTAGTGATGAGCCAATAGACTAGGTTCTCAAATTGTGGAAGAGTATTCAGGGTGTTCTCACATTCCCAAAATATGCTTAACGAAGGGAGAGCTAGGAAACTCTAATATGACGCGTAGGCAGCAGCACCCTCTGCTCTAACCACAGCTCTTTTCTAAAAGGAGAAGCTTGTCATGGGAAGAGGTCATAGCTATTATGTCATTTGTCCCCATTACCACTGCCTCATCACACATATACAGAACAGGCTGGCTGGGCACCTAACTTAGGTTTGTCAGTGACCTTGCTTAAAGTGTTTTTGGATGAATCATATTGCTCTCCCAGTAAGGTAGAACTGGGGTATTGAGAGACTGAGCCAGTTAGAGAATGGACATGAAGATCATAGGTTAAGTTGGGACAGGAGAAGTCTTAGAAAGCCAAATACAAATTAAAATTATGAGGGAGGAAAAACTCTGAGGAAGCAGAGGACAACAAATGGCAAAAATGGAGGAAAAGAACAGATACACTAAGAAAAGCAGATGAATTTTAAAAAATAAAGTGACCTTGGTTTCTGATGGTTCCCAAGCTGTAGTTCTCACAAAGCACCAGGATGTGCTATGGTATCCTGTTTTGGGTTTCTGTGAGATCCCTATATAGTCTCATCATATCCACCTTTTATATGTGTTAGCTTAAGAGTTCTTGCAACTAAAGGACCTGGCCCAAAACACTGATAGTATGGGAAGTCCACCTATAGGTCGGCAGTGGAATCTAATTTGCCTAGAAGTCAGTGCGTGGGATTTTTGTAGAAAATCTGTAGGATTGGGGAATGAATTTCTTGGTGCAAGCTGAGAATGTCTAAAGCTTGAGGATTTAAGGTTTACTGGCAGGCCTGAGGTCTCATCTTCTATCCCTTGGTGATCTTCTGTCCCTTCAAAGAGGTTTCCTCTAATGCTTTCAAGTCACGAGGAACTATCTACAAATAATGCTGGGTAGACTATTTCCCTATCTCCACCACTTACACCCCCAGAATTGTTCATGATGACCATGCCACTCAATTTTTCGATAAACAAAAAGCAAAAGAACAAAAGTTGAGAATTAATTGTAGGGAGTCAGCATATTAGGAAAATATTTCTAATTTCAGTTTAGTGGAGAAGGAGAAGTCTTGAATGTGATAGAAGTCAGTGCCAGGAATTTTCTGAATACTTTAGGATTCCTACGGCACGTGCAGTCATTCTTCAAGACCCGGTTCATGGAGCAACTTTGTTCTATTTGGGACTTGAAGGATGGACAGGATTTGGATGTATGGACATGAGAGGAATGGCAGTCCTGATGGAGAAAACAAAGTGATTGAAGATGTGGAGAGGGTCAAGTGTGCTGTCCACACAGAAAACTAGGACAATTCAATTTGACTGGAGTGCTAAGGGGACAGGAAGGAGGAAGATGCATGTTACAACCACAAAGGTAAGTTAAAAGTAAATCCTGCAATGCCCCCTAGGCAGGAAAAATGAGCATCAGAGTTTCATTAACAAGAGAGTGATTCATCAGCTACACTTAGAAATACTGACTTGGAAGCAATGTGTTGTGAGGACCAGAGTAAGGAGGTAGCAGAAGAAGTCAGGAGACCTGATGAACGACAATAAGAGGACAGTGTAGTAATAAAAAGTGAACAAGAAGGGGGCAGATGAGAAAGACATTATAGATGAATGGCTCAGGTGGGACAAGAAAAGAAACAGTCTGAAATACTTTTGGAAGTTGCTTGTGTTGTTGGAAGGATGATGTGCCTTTTAGAAAAGTGAGGAATGCCAGAGGAGGAGGAGTGAATGAGGAGAGGAAGAAGTAATGGGGGAGGGGGGGCCATTCTTGAATCACTTTAAGAAGCTTCAAAGACTCAGTTGATGAATTAATACACCCTGTCTCAGTTAGGGAGACTCAGGAAGATACACTTATGTCATGGCTAAATTAGACTGAATGTTTCATGTCTGCACTGAGGGAAGTGTGTTGGTCTATGTCTGTAACATATATGTCACTAAATTCTTCAATGTGTTTGTAATTTGTATAAAAATGTAAAGAAAAACCCAAAACAAAAACCCTAAACTCCCCCCTCCTTCCCCTCACCCCAAGCCAAGAGAATTAAGCTATAGCCTTGGATTTTTATTTCATTGTGAGAATTTTCAAATCACTTAAAAGTTGCCTGCATATTACCAATTGATGACTCAAAATTAGAAGAATCTAAGGCCTTCTGTTTTAGCACATTGCTTTTCTGGTAAGGCATTCTTTGAACAATGAGATTTGAAGAATCTCTGGAGGTGAGTGATGGGACAGTAATGTCGAGTGAATTTAGTTTTAATTACAGTTTTATTTAATTGCAAGTGGGTACTGTGAAAAAAGAAAGCCATCAACAAAGAAAATAATTGTTCCCAAGAATTACATCTGCACTGCATTCTTTGTCAAAAAATTCTCATTAAAAACATGTTTCTTTAAAAGTAACTCGAAGCAGCTGATGAAATACAACAGCATGGAAAGTTTCAAATCCCAGTGCAAATTTAGATTCATCAAGGATCATTTGCCAGAGACTTGACTCAATGGCAAAAGAGCTTCCTACCATTTCTCACATCCCTTAACTAGGTTTCATACTTAAGTCCTGATGCCTGCAGTTTTACTTCCAAAGCTGGGTATTTTCCACTTAAACACTTCCTTTTCATAATAATTCTAGTGTCTCTGGAGTGTTATTACTGTTTGATTTTTTCCGTTTAATAATGACTCCAACTGTTGTATTTCTTTATTTTAAGAGAGTGGATAAAGAAAGTGTAAGCTATAGACAGCACTTCTGAAGAGGAGACAGTCCTGAAAACCATCCTGGAATGTTTGAACCACTGTTAAAGATGGGTGTGCAAGAAATGACAGTTATTGAGATTATTCCCAAACATCCCCTATCTTTTTTGAAACCAGAAAGATCAGGCCTGCCTGAAAGGCCACTGGGGCAAATCTTATAGGAGGATAAGAAGTAGAAAAATATGACCATCTCCTTGAAGCTGGCACTGCTGGTGAAAGGGAAAGCAATAGATGGGCAGAAGAAGAAAGGTCAAAACTCATGTTTAGGCCGATGCTCTTTCTAGAAGAGGAAAAGACTCATCGGTGAATTTAATCAGCACCTATTGTGCATGAGGACATTGCCAAATACTGTGGGAATCCCTGTCTAAAGGCATTTACAGTCTATTGAGGAGACAGGGCAAATAGTACCATCTCCTTGGCAGGTTTTCCTAGGTGTTCTCTCTAAGTGGAGTCCCTGTTGTTCTTCCCCATTAGGGAACATCATGTTTTCCCCCTTTTTTTCTTTTTTCTCTTTCAGAGCACTTTCCGTATATTTAATTTTATATTTTTTTGTTCACCTGTTGCTTTCTATTTTCCTGCATTGGATTGTAGGAAACAGAAGGGCTGGGGCCGTATTTGTTTTGCTATTGCTATATGTCCAGTAGCTATCAGAGTGCCTGGCACAGAGTAGGTGCTCAATAAGTATTATTTGAATGAATGAAAAATAGACAAGATTGACCATTGAAAGTCTCAAACGCCAGCAGAATGCATTGCACATACAGCTAGGAAGAGCTGTCAAAGCAACGTTTGAGAAGGAAGAGTCATTTTATTTACCAGAATTGACTCTAAACTGCAGGCGGGGGTGTGTCCCTATGGCAGTCCCCCCAAAGAGTCTCCTAATTGAGAACTGCAGGGAAACAATAAAGGAATCAGTGAGGATGACCGACACACTATTAAGAAAGGATTATATATATTCTATTGTGTATTAACTTTGCCATTATATCATTAGAGGGTGGAATTTTGATGATGATGACCACTTCCTCTTTCCTGAGGAACTGCTGAGAACCATTGCCCAGAGTGGCTCATCCAGATTCCTCTTCTCTCTGCTTCTGATGACCTCTTTCTGAATCTGACACTAGTCTTTAACCTACTCTGACTGCTTGAGAATCAGTCACTTCCTTGTTTTGGGGTCTTTCTTACTATTTGCAAATTATTCTGTCTCTGAATATGTGATTACTCAAATTTCACTTTAAATACAGCCTGTATCAGTTGATATTTATAGAAGTTTTACTTCCCTCTACTATCTGCTGCAAAAAACCTTCCCCCTGTTAGAATTCTATATCTGTATTCTTGGCCTCAGCAATAGCAATGACAATATCAGACATAACAATAACAGAGCCATTATTTACTTAGTACTTACTGTGTAGCAGACATTGCTCTAATTCTTTTAAGTAACTCGTTTAACTTTTGCCATGGACGAGGAAGCTGAGGCATGCAGAACGTACTAAATAGAACGGAATAACTACTGTATTATGCAAAGCCTTATTTTTTGCTTATGTTACTGTCCATGTAGTTAGGTAGTTAAGGGTGTTTACTGCACACAGTTTTTCAGGGATTCAGGCTTCTTTTATATGGAGGTGCCATCATCCTCTTAGGTGTCATAACCCTCCCTTAGGTCCTCTGAATCTGGTGGCAGATGATAAGAAAAAAGAGAGGATGTTGAGGATCAAACAGAAAGGTTTAGCGTCCAGGTATAGAAATGATAGATCCCTTCTGTTCAGACTCCAAGACCAGAAATCAATTACATGGCCTCATCTAAATGCAAAGGGACTGGGAAATACGGTCTTGTTACATACCAGGAAGAAGGGAAAATGGTTTCAGCGAGTATCTAGCTAGTTTCTGCCACACAGAGGTTATGTGACTTATAAAGACAATAAATAAGTGCAGATCTGGGATTCAAACTCACGTCAGTGGACTCCAAGGCCAAGCCGTTAACCATATGTCTCTATTTCCTTTTACCCCCTTTACCAATCAGTTTTTGTTTTTGTATACTGCACTATAGCATTACCACGAACAGAAGGTTATAATCTGCTCTTTGTCAGGAAGACTCACTGCCTGATTAAGGGACAGGCTAAAAAATGAATTATTTGAAGGGGCAGAAAAATGGATGCTATGACACTTCCTCCTTTAAACCATAAAATGTTCCTCTTCATGTCAGCAGCTTGGGACTGCTGTTCCTGCTTAACTGATTCCTGCCAGACATCACGAGGCCACATTAGACTACAAACCTGGGACCTTACCTTGTGGCCAGGCTGCTTATGCACTTAGCTGGATGTCTCTGCACTGCAAGTATACTCTCCATTGTTGCATGGGGACGGCCTTACACCTGTGAAATGAGCATAACTTTATTTTACAAGCTCAGGTGTGCAACATATGTACTTAAAAATATTTCTATAACTCAGATTACCATACTTCGTTAATTTTCAGGGATCTTTGAATTGATGTTGGCCAGGCGACAGTGCCGACATAACTGGTGTTGCCTGTGCATGTTCAGACTTGGTCATAGGTATTCATATTATTGTCCCTTCAGTTGAATTATATGCATTGTTGGTATTACCTGAGCTGAGTATAGTTGGTGTTTGAAATGTTCTCAAAAAGATCACTCTCAGTTTTAGTATTGAAATAAAAAGAAGTTAACACAAAGATCTGGAAACAGAACAGTGGGATTCAAATACATTAGTAAAATAAATAGTTATTTTTTTGAGGAGTCACTGCAAAGCAACTACCTCATACAGGTTAATAGAGGTAGATTACTAGTATATGAAATTGATACGTTTTGTTACTGAATTATGTAAAAAAGCATTGCCTATCAATACATGCCAAGGAAGAATGCACCCGCATCAAATATTTTAGAATGGGTGACAACTTCTTGAAAAAAATCTGGAGCTAGTAGTGCAGGCACTTGTAGGAAATGTTTCCTCATCAACACAGAGAACAATTCTATGAAGAAAAATATGAACATTGATTCAGAAAAGTTAGACTCTGAAAGTGAAGAGAATTTCAGAAATTTCTTAACCAATTTATTTTCCTTTGTATATATACACAAGAGTGATATATAATAAACGTCTATGTTCCAACGAGTGTAGTAGAGCTTTTTAAACAAGTATAAAATAAAAATTCTAAGTGATGAGAAAGCATTGATTCATAGATTAATTGGCATTTTTCTTTTTCAGTGGTACTACAGAGTAATGATGCATTTTACAATCGATGGCTTCTTAGTATCAATGAATCAGCTACTTCCTCATTTGAGCTCTCATTCTTCTGGGTGTTAGAAATTAAATTTCAGTCAGTTCAGCAACATCCTTCCCCGTGATTACATTGCATTTCCTGGCGTTTACCTGTAGTCACCATTTAGACTGTGGGCAGTACCTTTGTTGAGCATCATTTCCTCTCTGGGCTGGCAGCCACCGAGATGTCCATTCCATCTGATCCTTGTCATCAAGCTACACAGATCATTGCTGTGTCCTTTTTGTTCTCATCTCAGGGATCTTTCAGAGTGGAATGGCTCTTTCTGCTAGTTTGAGAGGGCTTGGAGTGCACCTCCCTAGATACAGAAACTCCTTGAGGCTGGTAAGCCACTCAGTGGGCTCTCTGGGCATAAAGGGTATTCTGCCCCTAAACATCCTGCTGGGTGCCTGGGTATCAGGTAGAATTCACTCCTCCCAAGCTACTCTTAGGCATGCAGAAACCCAAACCCTCTTCTGTATCACTTTGGAATGAGGAAACGCAGCAGCTTTAAGCTGCTTGCATCTGCCATGCCACCTTATCTGCTCTGGCATCTTGCAACCTTCCTGGCTCTACCTGGGAAAGGGATACATATACCCTCAAGCCTGTGTAGGGCTTCTGGCCTTTCCCCTCTTATTCCCACACAGTCAGAGGAGGCGGCTGGGCTGCAGGACCCACTGCTAAGGACCCACCAGTGTATCCGACCTCTCCTAACTTCCTCTCTGACTCTCCCCTTCTAGTCTGTGCAATGCTTTCTAATCTGGAGGGCCAGCAAACCTCTCTCTTACTTCGTGCTCCAAATTCTTCTAGCTCCTCAGAGGCTATGGGCTGTAAAATTGAAGCCAAGAACAGATTCGTGGTTTTCCCAACTTTCTGAACAACTGTCAGGACACACAGCTGACTGAATGCAAGAAGGGCTTGGTGAAGATAAAGAATAAAATTACATTGGCTAACATTTTAAAAATACTATCCTACACAAATTCTCACTGTGGTTACAGCTTCGCCCTATTTTATCATGTTATTTTAGGTCCATTTCTTACATTGCTGGTTTTCTGCCTCTATCTTAGTAGCCCCAGTGCCTGGCTTGAATGATCCCTCAGCTTTATTTTTCCCCATCCCCTCAGAAACCAGAGTGAAGCAGTAGCTACTTTCTTTCTCCTCCTCTTCCTTATATTTTTATAATGTAAAGTTTATAATTTTTGTTCCATTATAGGAAGTCAGTAACATGCAAACAAGTTAGAAGGAAAAAAAAGTCACGTACAATCTCACTACTCTAACGCATCTTCTGGTTGATGACATATTGTTGTTTTTTCTAGTTGGTTTTTACTGTTTACATAGTATATGTTTGTAGTTAACGTTGCATCAGACATAAAACCATATATCCTGCTTTGTTCATTCCACACTATGACTAGTATTTTTCCTTATCATCATAAACTCTAAACTCTTCGGAAACATTTGTTAAATGTGGTAATTTACTCAACCATTTTCACAGGGCTGAGCATTTAACTTATTCCAACTAACAATATAAATAAATAATAACATTGTGATGACATCTTTGTACATGAAGATTTTCCTACAGGTCTGATTATTTTCTTGAGATAGATTCCCAGAATTGAGATCACTAGAAAGACTATCATTTAAAAAACAGGCTATTTCCCTAGACTCCACGCGGCATCTACCTTTCAACTATGGAGTCTTTTTGCTTGGATGCCTTATATTATATCAGACTGTATTGATGTTTCTGGTGGAAAAAATCAGATTGCTACTGATTCAAGAACATTGTACATGTTCATGAGAGTAAAATTGATGATACAAAAAATGTAAAGCCAAAAGCTTTGCCTGTTCTTTCCCCATGCATTGGTTGTAGTAACACTTATCTGATCATAGTCTGTACCGCTTGGGAGTTTTCCACAAGCTGCTTTCTTTCATCTTCGGTTTCTATGAATCTTGATGATTTTTTCTGGCCTCATTACAACAACTTGCCATTTATTCACAGGAGTAGATGGGCTGTACCTGCAAGTACAAAGTCTGACTCAGATACTTTTAAAGTTTTATTATTGTTTTTTAACCTAAGCTATTGATAGACAACCTGCGGCATTAGAATTAGAGGATTATGTTGAACATAAAAGTGACACTAAAACTTATGTGGTGGATTTTCTTTTAAACAAAAACCTGAAGCCGATACATTCAAAGCATCGTCCTCTCCAAGCAGCTACTCTATAGATGGCTGAGTACTTATTCCAATTATGTATCATCACTCAAGATGTTTTAAGACCTCCTCTTTTGAAACTACTATCAGAGTTTCTGGCAGATTCTTTTGAATATCCTCAATGAAGAAACAAATCTTAACCCTTTGAGGAAGAATTGGATCTTTTGAGTCCTTCAGTGGTATTCAGAATCAAATCTGTGTGAACAGTGGGGTGAGTGGGCAGATGAACAAGTTTAATAAAAATAAAACACCAATGTACTGTTATAAAACAATGTGGCTGGTGTGTGTGTGTGTGTGTGTGTGTGACTAGCAAATAGCACTGGGTATAAAGACAGTTCTCCATGAGAATGGAGTTATGTTTTAAGCTGCAGCAGCATCCTTGGAATGCCCATATGAATCAACCATGTTGATGGCCAGGTCAAAGCACTATATACTTGAATGTGCGTATATATGTATATTTAATCGAGGCTCATCACTTACTAGTGATATCAATTAAATTAAAATATTACATATTTTTAAAGGAAAAGTCGAGTATGAGATAAGCAGTATAGACTCATTATAAAGAATTTGGAAATCCAGGAATTTCATCACGCAGAGATATTCCCTCATAATATATCGATGTATAATATCTTAGTTTGGGTTCCCTGGGAGGAAAGCTGAAGACTGAATGTTTATTGGGTGAGTTCTCCCTGGAGACACCCTGTAAGAAGTGAGGGGAAACCATGCAGAGGGAGAATCTGACTCCAGATGCAGTTGCAACTGAGACTTAGCTGATGATGTGGGGGGAGCTGAAGCTGGGTTGGCCTTTCAGAGTGGTTCCAAATTAAGATAAGTGGGTGGGCTTTTGTATCCCTACATCAGCAAGTCATTGGCCCCCTGGAGGGGGCTAATTTTGGAGCCTGTTTCCTAGGGCTGAGAACAATTCCTAGTGAGGGATGCAGCTGTGAGCTATCAGCAAAGATATTCACAGCAGCTGGGGAGGGATCTGTGCTCCAAAGAAGGGATTTTGGCGAAGACCGCATTATCCACTACAATGTGATGTCAAAACTGGGGTTATACCATACGTACAAATTCACAGCCTATCCTTTCACTTAACATTTGCTGAATTTCCCTCATTTCATTAACTTCTCTTTAGAAACATTTTAAATAGCTGCCTATTTTGTCATATGGAAATGTCATTTATTTACCCATTTTCTTATTGTTGAATATTTAATCTTTGATGAATTTATATTATTATAAATAATATTGTGATGAACATCTTTGTGTCTTTGTAATGTACATAGTAATAATAAAAGAGAGCCTACAATGAATTGAGTGCTTATTATTGATGAGGTCAGGCCAATACTTTTCTTGCCTTCCTTGTGGAGTTTTTATGAGGAATAAAATAATAGTCTCTCCATAATGCAGAGACTATTATCATCTCCATTTTGCAGATGAAGAACCCAAGGCACTGAGAGATTAAGTAGCTCAGATTCCACAACTAGTAAGCATTAGAATACAGGCCCTATAATCCAGAGATTGAACAATATATCCTTTGCTCAGCCTACTTTCCTGGTGATTTTCCCATTTATATCCTTAAAAGCAAAATTCCAAAGTCAAAGGGCTGGATTTACTCTAAATCTCATGAAAAAAATTGCCACATTATTCTCCAGTAGCAGTGAGCACTTCCACCAGCAGCATACGAGGATTTTATTTTACCATAGCTAACAACCAAGGACCTAAGTCCTTAGTTAGAATCATGATAAAGAATAAATAATCTATTTCCTTGTCTTCCATCAGACATTATGAACATCCATATCCTTAAGCTGAAAGCTTTCCTTTTGTTCCTAGCATGCTCAATTATTTCAAGATCATCTTTTTAGTGTTGACTAAACTGGACCACCTGCATTTTAGAGAAGGATATTTTTGTTTGTGGCATGAATGTATGAATGAGAGAGCATGGAGAGGGTGTGGACCAGCAACCTCGTACTGCATTGGGAGCTGAGCAAAGCAGGTGAGTGAAAACCTTGCTGGACAGTGATTTTTGACAATTGGACGGTTTTCCAAACATTCTTTGCTAGGGTCTTTCTTAGTTTCAGCTAAATAATTTAATAAACATTTACTGAACACCTTATATCTGCCAGACTCTACCATGTGCTTGGAACTATCAACTTTCAATGCTGGAAGGAAATTTCTGGTCATCGGGCCTCCAACCTTATTTCAAGGGGGAGGAGCTTGAAGCATCTCTGCTCCTTCCACGCATTTCCGCATTTCCGCCTTCTAGGGGCGGGGCTGCAGGAGCGGGGAGGTGGTTCTATTATTCTTCATTCCTGGTCAGAGGAGTCCTTCAGAAAGGTCTTAGAAGGCACCTGGAGTTATTTTGCATTATTTTATCATTAACTCAGACTGTTCTTACTTTCAAATAGCACAATATGTAATTTATTTCTGATTTCTGAAGGACTTCTTTGGAAAACCAAGAAGTTTTTCACTCAATTTTGACCTTTGATACTGTATCAAACCTCTCTAAGTTTATGTCCTTACCATTTCTTCTACATAGGTTGTTGTGAGATTTAAATAAGCCAAAGTATGTAAAATTCTTAAATAAATACTTCCAGAGAGGAAGCACTCAGCAAATGTTGGCTTGGATCCCCTTCCATCTCCTAAGCCCCTTGCTCTTGCTCCTTCCTGAAATGGTGTGTCGTGTGACTTTTCTGAGCCATAATATACTCATCTGAAAAAAAAATACATATTATACTTTACTACATATTCTCTACATAGTGTTTTAGTGGAGGTCAAATAAGGTAATCTGTGTGAATCAACTAGCACAACACCTGGCACAGAGCAGGCAGTCAATTTGTAGCCGTGATTACCTTAATACCTGTTAATATGCTTTAAGTCAGTTGTTTAACTGTCTTGGCTGTCTGAAGGAATGGATCCTATGCACTGGATTAATATTCAGTCCTGTTGAATTTAGATAAAAAATAGACTCTATATAGAAAAAGTACACTATTTGCATTTATGTCAATGTTTTTCTTAAATACTTTATTCTTCTTTTCCTTTCTCAGACTCTTCATTTTTTTTCTCTTGACAATTTTGTCAAGAGATAATCTTTATGATTTAATTTCAGGGCTAATTTGTACCAGTGATAAGTAGTTGAAATTACTGTCACCAGGCCATGTGGCCTCTTAGTTGTTAAATCTGATAAATTGGTCCTCCTGGCCTTTGGCAGCATTCAACACTGCTGAACCCTCAGTCCCCTGGGTTTTAGGGACATGGCTCCCTCCTTTCTTCCTGTTTGCTTCTGCTCAAATCCTTTAGGGTCTCTTCTTCTTCCTTTGTCTACCACTGAAGTTCCCCTGAATTTCATGTGCAATCATCTTTCCTTACCTCCCACTCTTTTTTCTGAGTGATCGTCTCTATTCCTATAAGGCTTCATCTTAATTGTACTGAGTCCCAAATCTGTGTCTAGGACCTAGACTGCTCAGCAGTGTCCAGTGGTTAAATACCTCTTCTCAGATATGCTATTGGCAAGTCAAACTCAATGTGTAGAGAATAGAACCCATCATCATTTCTCCCCCCAAACCAGCTACAACTCTAACCCTTAACTACTATGCAAGCACTAGTGCAAATTTTATCAGTCAAAGCAGCACAATAGAGTGAATAAATGCATTTTCCTTTTCCGATTCAAATCTTTTTCACTTTTCAAATGGCGTCTTCTCTGGACTTTGATTCAACCCATCGTTCCTTTTTCTGTACTATCTGTGCATTTTTATAACATTTATTTTATTCTATTGCTATGCTACATTTATGTTTCTTTTCTTTTAGATAAGGAATCAGTAAACTTTTTTGGTAAAGGGCCAGAGAGTAAATATTTTAGTCTCTTCAGACCATATGATCTCTGTGATAACTACTCAACTCTGTGGTTATAGTGTGAAATTGGCCATAGACAAAACCTCAGTGAATGAGTGTGATTGTATTCCAATAAAACTTTATTTACCAAAACAGGTGGCAGGGTAGCTTTGACCCATTAGCTATGATTTGCTGCCCCTTTTCTAGACTGTAGATACTCAATAAGAATTTAGAGTTTAGTCTACGGCCATGCTACCCTGAACAAGCCCGATCCTGTCTGATCTCAGAAGCTAAGTAGGGTCGGGCCTGGTTAGTACTTGGATGGGAGACCACCTAGGAAGACCAGGTGCTGTAGGCGTAAAAAAATTAAAAAATAAGAGATTGTAAGCTGACAAGTTCCTTGCAATCTGTGAGGTCAACTGAGGGTTGCCTCGCCTAAAAAAAGAATTTAGATTTTAGAGACCCTTTTACCTGCCACTTGCTATAAGAGGTCTAAGGATCCCAAGTCAAATAAGACTTCTTCACTATAAGGAGCTCACGTGGAAACTGAACACACGTGCTGTGATGGAGGTATGTATTGGTATCCTAAGCCTGCCATAACAAAGTACCATAAACTGTGAAACAATTTATTGTCTCACAGTTTTGGAGCGTAGAAGCCCAAAATCAAGGTGTCAGTAGGGCTGGCTCCCTCTGAGACCTGTGAGTGAGAGTGTGTTCCATGACCCTCTCCTAGCTTCTGGTGTTTTGCTGACAATCTTTGCCTGTCCTTGTCTTATAGATGCATCATTTCAATCCTCCACCTTTACATGGCTTTCTCCCTGTGTCTCTTCACATAATTTTCCTTCTGTGCAAGTCTGTCTGTGTCCAAATTTCCAGCCCTGCCTCCCACTTTTTTTTTTCTTTTAATAAGAACACTAGTAATATTGCATTAGGGCCCATCCTAATGACCTCAATTTAACTTAATTACTTTATACAAAGCCTATTTCTAAATAAGGTGTGGTGGGTCAGGTCTCCAACATATCATCTTTGGGAGACACAAGTCAACCCATAACAAGGTATATGTTTGTACTGTGTGTACAACGAGGGTGCTGAGGTGAGAGAGAGTCGTCCTGTTGGACAGTGCGGGTGAAGAAAACAGAGGGCACAAACCCCTTGAACAAAATTCAGCCCAGACGAGTGACTAGTATTTTGCTGGACTGTAGAAAAAGGAAAAAAAAAAAAAAGTCAAGGCTGAGCAAACCTTGAGCTAAGCAAAGGGAAAGGACTGTAAATAAAATATGTATTGCATAATAATCCTAATGCAGCTATAAACTGGTGAGATTGGTGGAAAGGGCTCACTCTGATGCTAGAAACATAAGTTGGGGCAAGACTATGTGTGTGAGCGCTAAAGAGCTGATTGAACAATGTTTGTTGAATGAATGAACTAATGGAGTTGAAAAGAATGGTTGTAACTAATTGGCAGCTATGAATTCCTTCTCTTTCAGGGTCCAGGGGCTCACTTGTTGGTCCAAGTACTTGTTAACATCTGGACCGCTACCTGAAGATCTTCCTTTCACCAACACTTCCTTGGGCTCATGGCTCCCTCATAATTTTTGTGCTTCTGTGTGTACTAGAAGAATTCAAGGACAAGAAAACTTGAGGCTTAACTCATAGGCGAATGTTCTCTGATGGACACATACAACATGCTTGTCTTTTCGCAATAAAAATAGCCAACATTTGTTAAATGTTTACTTAGCACAAGGCCTTATTCTAAGCATTATGTATATTAATTCATTTAATCTGCGAGCGTCTCCATGAGATCCTATTATCTCTATTTAATACATGAGGTAATCGAGGCTCAGAGTGATGAACTGGGTTAATGTAACCTAGCTAGTAAATTATTGACCTTTTGCCATTAGGCAATACTGCCTCCCTCTTTTCCCTTTCCCATCCTCTCTCTCCTGCCATGCTTGTCTCTCTGTGTTCCATCCTGGATCAGTCAACCTGCGTATGTTCACCTCCACCCACCATGAATGAATATCTGACATTCCGATTCTTCTTTGTCTCCTGCTTCCTCTTTTTCCTCTTTGTTCTCATGCTTTCTCTCAATTCTTGGCCTCTTCTTTACTCTCTCTACATTGGCTTACTGGTCTCTCCTACTTGTGGTGTCAGCAATAGATTATTATTTTAAAAGTCTCTTCATTTTTCTCAACAGTAACCAAATGCTGCACATAAAAATGTAGCCCTGGCAAATCTTATAGTTAACCCATTCCCCGCTTAGGTGGTGCTGGAGGAGGTACAATGGGTTGCATGTTCAAATATAAAAATGTGAAAAGCCATGTAAGTGAGAATAACAAACTTTTATTTCATAAAAAATATGAAATGTTATTGTGGCCATGTAAGTTCCATTAGAGAGGATTACAGAAATGCTGAGAATAATAAACTTTTAGCAAAACGCTTATATATCTGTGCTAGTAGCATAATTTTCTGAATTACTGTTATTCTGACATTTTACCCAAGGCTGACTTGACCCGTACATATTGTTCAGTAGTGAAGCTTGAAAAGATTTTTCAAAATTTGCCATTTCTGATTCTGTGGTAGGAATAACTTTAGAGAGACCCTGCGGCTAGTCACCCAACAGTGGCTCGCTTGAATAAAGGCCATGAACTTTGTGCTGAGAGAAGCTTTGGAATTTTAAAGAAGCGAGTCTTGAGAGGAATTCTGGGATGATGGTGGGCGGGAGGAGGGGGCGGACAATGGGGCCATTTTCGAAATCATTATACTAGATTAACTTAGATTTTTCCTATAAAGCATCCTTGAGGTGCCCTAGCACTCTTTTCTGGTAACTTTCTTGGATAGAAAATAAACAGAAGACTTTTGGCTCCTGACCACCACTGTACCTACAGAAAGCAGCGTTTTAGAACTTGTAAGCGGCTTATGTGTGTATGAGTGTGCGTGTTTGGCAAGAAGAGGCATGAAGCACTACTTTAATTCCCATGGATGTTGCTTGTTCTTCAGAATGGAAAATGTTCTATTTTTGGCCACAAGAATATTTCTGAGGAAAAAAATTAAACAAAGCATTGGTAACAAGTTCATGTGTGTAGTCTTCTGAGTTTAAAGAAGTTTTATGAGTTTAATGCGTTTGGGGAAGAAGAGCAGCTTCTTGGGGGTGCTGGTCCCGGAGTAATAAGAGGAACTATATAATGAGGATTCTTGGGTTAAGACATGAGGGCTCTGGACACGAAGGCGGCACAGGTCGGGGGTCCTGGCTGTGAAGGCTGCAGCTTGGCCTTTGAGTGCAGGCAGATTGGCTGGTGTGGACAAAAATGGCTTTTGCACCTGAAAAACGAAAACTCTTGAAGACAGGTGTTCTCTTCCTGTCATAAACCTAACTTGCATAATAAGGTAATTCTCCCTCAAAGTAAGGCAGCCTGGTTGGCACCCCTGTCTCAGTGTTACATTTGGCTACGTGCCTTTTAGGGGAAGGACTTCCAGCAGAGTCTGATCTCAAGGCAAATCTGTGGGGGCCAGCTGCATGGTTAACTAAGTATTTTTTGGCCCTTCCCCCCACCAGACACCTTTCACGGAAATAACTTTTTGCTGCCATGACCCCTTTTGCTGCTGTTTGATGTCCTTGAGGTGAAAAATGAGAAAACAAACAAGCACTCCATCAACCAGCAACTGTTCAGGAACATCGCCTGTTTGAAGGTACTTTTTCACAGCGCAGCCCAGGGGCTTATGGGAGAATCTTGAGGGTGACTGGGCATTTTGCAGAAGTGGTTGGAGTCCTTGGGAAGAACAATCACAGAATTTATAAACCTTGAGGCCCTGCACATAGAGCTGTGTCCTCCGGCTCTGATTAAGAAACAAGCTAGTTTAGAGGAAGCCATGTAATCTGATACCCTGAAGCCAACAGGGTGGAGCTGGGTGAGGCCGCCTGGGATTTTCTCTCCCCATGGTGCCTGTTGAAATATTCTTGAATTCCAGTGGGTTGTTGCTTTCATCTGCTTCAAACCTAAGCCCTCTGGGTACAAATGCCTTGGTGTTTCTGGGTAACATTTAATTCTTGGAAGGAAGGACTGTTCTCCTGAAGAGATTCCATATCCTTTGAGTTGTGAAATGAAGTGCTGGTGAGGAGACCTGTTATTACTCGTTCTGAGGCAAAGCATTTCTGGGGAACGCTGTTCTTGAAATCGCCTCTGAGTTGATGCCTTGTGCTTGGGGATACTTCTTCTTGGCTACAGTCTTTTGAAACATGTGCTCAAGATTGAGGAACTTGCAATGTTCTGGTTCAGAAATGTATCCAGACAGTGCAGGGCACCTTTATTCGGCACCAGCTACATTTCTCATGTCTTTACCCTCATTTATTCAACAAATATGTACCAAGCACCTACTTTGTGCCAGGAATGAGGCACAAAGAGACACAGTCTTTGCTGATGAAGTGCTTATGGTCTGGTCGGGGAGACAGACAATACTTAAGTATATTGACATTCTGGGGAGTGCTGTGAAGCAAAAGAACAGAGTGCAGAAAGAGATATACTTTAGAAAGGGTGGGTAGAGACAGTCTCTCTGGAAGGGTAAAATTTAAGTTAACATCAAAAGGAAAAGCCAGTAATGTGGAGAAAGGGGGATGGGGATGGAAGTTTTAGGCAGAGAAACGGCAAGTACAAAGGCCCTGAGGCGAGAAAGCTAAGCAGTCCGAGGAAGCTAAGGACGCTGACATGAGCTGGAGCAGAGCGAGTGAAAATGAGAAAAGCCTGAGATGAGTTTGGAGACTTAGCCATGGAGCTGGATCACATAGTGACTTGTACATCAAGAAGCTTGGATTTTATCCTAAGAGTGTTTGAAAGCCACTGGGAAACTTGAAGCTGGGGTGTGACGTGATCCTTCTTACAGTTTTGAAAGAACACCAACTGCTGAGTGGAAAATGGATGGAGACTGAGGCAAAAGTGGAAGCTTTCTACGGCTTTAGCTGACATTTAGTCAAGAGGTGACGGTGGCTAAACCTGGGGGGTGGCGACATTGCCTTCCTACCTGTGTTCATTCCAGTCTCCTTTCCTGTCTTGCCTTCCCACCGCTGTTTTTTTGGAGAGGGAAGGGCTTTCCCTTACAACAAACGCTTCATGGAGGGACTGATGTGTAAGACTTTTCCAAAGTTCTTTAAGTAAATCTTATTTGATTATGTCAATAACCCTGTGAGGGAGACAAGGAGCTTAGGAATTGTCTCTATTTGACAGATAAGTAAAAAGGAGGGTCATGAGGTGTTAGGAAGTCCTTAGCAGAGCCAGGTTCTCTACTCCCTGCCCAGGGCTCTCTCTGTTGCTTCTGTTGACCTTTCTGTTGTACATTGTCAATCTGGTTTACACCTAGTGTTAAAAAATAATTTTCAAAAAGGTAACATTTTGACTCTTAGAGAAACGTAGGAGGAAGAAAGTCAAAGATTTTATTTAACTCATTAACTAATGAGAGAAATAAAGTCAAAGATTTTATTTAACTCATTAACTAATAAGTAAGATGTTATGGCCTGCTCAAAAACTATTTACAGGCAACTTAATAAAGAAATGTTAGGATAAGATTACTTGATTAGATATAAACTGGTTAATGTCCCACAGAGCATAAATCCTTAGGGGTTATCTGTTCCACCAGATAGAAATTATTTGCATTTCTACCAGACAAAAATCTAAAAGATAACAGGTAACTTTACTAAGTTAGGGACCTTTAGTCAATAGCAAACAATGAGATGAATTAAGTGTATTTTCCTCGAAAAGGGGTCTGGAGTGGCCTTGGAAAAATGTGCCACCCATTTTTTTCTTTTTGCCTTAGTTCTAAGTTTTGGGTATTTTTCTGACACTGTTTCTTAGAGCAGTGATTACTAGGTGCAGTGCCTTTGTTATGATGTTTATATAAAGCCTAGGGAGAGAGATCAAAATGAGTAAGGAAATGAGCAATTAAAATACAACCCTACATCTCCCAGAATGAGTTGGGATTCAATCATTTATCATGCACATAATGAGCCCTGATCATGGATATGTAGAACCCTGTGCAAGGCTGTGGGAGTACAAGGCTTCATATAAAACAGTTCCCGCTCTGTGGACCTCACAGTTTAGACAGAGAGACAGACACATAAACGAATACATTTCAATTCATCATGATTAGGGCTAAGTAGAGAAGTGATGATAGTGCAGGTACCAGAGAAGGGAGCGGCCTGGCAAAGTCAAGGGCATTTCTCGGAGAGGGAGCTATCTTGAATGACGCAAAAGGGTCGCCTAGTTTAGAAGGACTGGGGCAGGGAAAGCCATTCAGGCAGGATGTCAGCTACCACCAACCTGAGAAATAGCATGGATGTGCATGTAGAGATTCATCTTCTTGATTAATGGCAGATTTTAAATTTTCTCCTCAATTCTCACTTCTCAATTGCAGAATTCTAAGATTTTGTGGGGTGGGGAGGGGAAGGGATGGAAAAGGGAAGAGTGTCTTGGACAAGCATTCAGAATTTCCTTTAAATATTAGGTCGAATTCTCTATGAAAACCTTATTTAAAACTTTTTGAAAGACTTTGAAGTCCCAGAGAAACAGGAAGTTAATTAGAGTGGCTTTGATATCTTAGGGTATGTTTTAACAGCTGCTTAAGACAGTTTTAACAATAAGAACTTATGCGGTTTGGGATGTTTCTGTGATAGTCAGCTCTGGCCAGAGTGAAATACCACTGCATTTGAGAGAAACAGCAGTTGGCTTTAATTTTAGAAAGAGTTCAAGCCAAAAAGTTCTCTAAAACCCAAGAGAGGAACTTCTAAAGAGGAAGATTGCTCCCAAAGAATGCATTTAGGGGTAAAAGATGCATTGAGTAGGAAACAAATGGTCTTAACTTGGTTCTTGGAGGAGCACAGAGTGTGCCCATTTCTGAATAATTCTCTTAGGGTGGATTTAACCGAGGATATTTGTTGGCAGCTGCCATTTGTAAAGAGGTCCCATTGGGGTTGATTAGCATCTGTAAGGAACACTTGAATAACACAAAGGGTGTCCGACCAATTTAAATTTTCTGGGGATTGGTCATTGTGCTTCAATTAACACTTAATTTGTTTTCCTGGTCAACACTTTCAGCCTCCTTAATTATTTCCTCAGACCCTGCTGGAGAAGATCCTATGGTGAGCAATAAGGAGAGGCCTGCGGAGAGGATTTCAAGAGAATCTGGGAAGGCCTGCGCCAGAGGCCCTATGTGGGCAGCATGCCCCGCTGCTGCTGCTGCTGCTGGTGCTGGTGATGATGATGATGTTGCCTAACATTCGGAGAGCTAAGAGTTATATAATAAGCACCCTGCTGAGCATTTTACATACATTCTTAAGCGTCAAGCATTTCACTCTCAATTTACAGATGAGGAAACCGAGGCTCAGATAGTTTTAGTGACTCTCCCATTTATCTATTCATTTACCAAATCTTTTGATTCCATCAAGTTTCCTGCCTCCTTGGAATTTATACAATAGTGCATTACAGTCTCTTTTTCTGTATGCAAAAACATAGAAGTGGTTTGTAGACAAATGCTTTTGGTAATAGGCCAACTGCTGGTTGATGCGTGACTATATCATCCCATTCAGGAAACAAATTTGTTTTTCAGAAATCTTTCATTGGGCATCTTATACCAATGTTCCAAGGACTTTCCATTTTCCACATAATAAAGACTGAATTCTTCTGCCTGGGTGACACATGCCAGGCCACTCTGCATGTCACTCTTGGTGAGAAGGGTTTGGGACCTAACTGAGTCCTCGCTTACTACTGAAATTGGGGATTGTCTTGTGAAGGATGTTGTTTATTCCTTTTTTTTTTTTTTTTTAAGTGCCACTACCATATCTTTCCTGGAGAAATACGTAGATTTATTAATAAAATAAAGATAAAAACTACGCAAGACCACATTTTGGTAGCACATACACTCACACTGAATCTATTGAGAAAAGATTGGCATGGGTCCTTGGACAAAGACAACCTGTTTTTGAAAAGTTCCATTTTAGTGTAGTAGCTGCACGAAGAAAAACTTTAAGACAGCTCTCGGTGCATTCTTAAATGAGGAAACGTAAAATGTCCATGCACAGACAAAAGTTCTCTGCAGTAGCAACCTTTTCTTGATAAATTGTCCTCCTACTACTTAAATACACACATACAAACCTCTCTCCATATGCAGATATACAAGTGAGTGGGTGGGCTTCCCAAGCCCAGTGGGGGAAAGGGTACAAGAATGCATAAGGAAAATTCAGATAGAAAACATGATGGGAGCAAGCTCCTTTCTCACAAAACAGACTCTTTCCATACAGAGGAGAGGGTTATGACAAATGTTCTATAGAGTTCAATGTCTGCCACAAATAGGTGGGAGTTCCAAAAATAAGAGAGAAGAGGAGGCTCGTCAGCTTCTCTTTTGTCCTGCACTCACTGGTATCTGGCCTGGTTCTTAGGGAGCCTTTAGTGTTCTCTGTTTCCTTTAAATTTGCAGTTTGTGGTAGGTTCTGACTCCTTTCTCTGATCTAATGGGATAGGTTTTTCTCCAGATCTTTGCTGCACAAATTTGAGTAGAAAATTTTGTCTAAGGTTCACATGTTGTCTCTGGAAAGTGGATCTTGTTCTTCCTTTGGATTTACGTTCAGCTTTATTTTGTTTTTACTGGTCCTTGAAGTGCCAACGATAACCTATGGATGAATAATATTGACAATTTGACGTTGCTTCATCAGAAGCAGATTGAATTCCGCTCTGTGCACGCACTCTTGGTAGAACCCAAGTCTCCCGAGAGCCCATGTGGGCAGTGATGTATTAGCAATCATCTAGTGGGATGACTTGGGTAGGGCACTGTTGCCGTTTCTTTCGAATGTAAAAAATATACTCTTGAGTGTGCAAAAGGATGTTCTACCTTTTCCACTCCAACCATCTCATTTAAGAATTCCAGTGTTTCCAAATTTCCAACAGATATTAATTTTGGGGATTCAGGGATGAGAATTATAACTACCCCAAATCCTTAGGAATTCACCCAAATCCCAAGTTATTCTTAAAATACCTCAATATTTTTTGTATTTTTTACTTATTATCATAGATAGCAAAGAAAATGTATTTAATAAATAAGAAACATTAAGTTTAGTAGTATTTGCAAGGAACTGTAGCCTATGGCAAATATTCTAAAGCTTGAAAATGCCAGAAAACATTATTGGGTAGTACTTGAATAATGTTACATTGGCTCTCCAAGCAAGGTTAACAGCACAACACAGGATCTCATATTGAAATTGCCAATTTAAGGGCTTATTCTACTTTCAAACTGTATTTTTTGGTGTATCACTCATAAGATTTTTATAAAGTATATAAGCGTGTAAATTTATCAATATTACTTTTAAAAAAATGACTTGCCATTGACAGAGAATGGGACCACAGACACACACTTATAACATGACAACAGCTACCAGCAAGATCAACTGATTGGATAGAGGCAAGGTCCCTCCTAAATGTGCCTGACCCAGTTCCCTGAAATGTTGGTCTTAACCCTTTGGCAACATATGTCAGCTGTTCTGCCCTTGCTTCCTACTTGATGTCAGTGAATTCCTTCAGACAAGTAATGTCTCTATGTTGATTGCTAAGCTTTACTTCTCACAGTGTAATTATAATAATTGCCCCCATTTTTCAATTTCTTGACCAATTTTTCTTGGGATTTGATATTCGGAAAAATTATCTTAATTTTTAGAGATATGCTGGGAAGGATTTTGCTCATGGAAACACTAAAATATTCTAATGTTAATTTTTGTATTCTGTCTCTTTCCTTATTACATGTCCAGTTTCAGAAAAAAAAAAAAAATCACTCTTTCTGGGAGTAATCCAGGACACCAACACTGTTGAAAATGGGGATCGAGCAGTTGTCAACTCAAAAAATCTCCAATAGGTAATCTTGGATATCTACCACTGTCACTATTCAAGGGTGTTTGTGGGTCTTCCTCTAGCAAAGGAATACTGTGAAAAATGTAAAAGCTGAGCTGCAATAGGCAGGGGAGATTTATAACTGGAATGAGTTAGCATGGAGCAGCCATCTGGAAGCCCTGTAAGTCTTTGATGAAAATAGCTGCATCGGCCATGTTGAAGACTTAGGTGTTGGCTCTCTCAGTTTCTCGTGCAGTATAGTATAATAAAGAGTAAGAGCATCAGACCACCTGTGTTGACACTAGAGATGGAGTGAGACACTGAGCAAATTGTTTAACTTCTCTAGATCTCAGTTTTCTTGTCTGGATCGACCATACAGAGAGGGTATAAGTATTAAATGAAATAATGCACATTACAGTGCCCTGGCACATGCTGACTATGAACTAACAAGAATCTACTGTTGTGTTTTTTTCTTCTAGGAAAGAGCACGTGGAATTATTGAGAGTGCATCTTACCAGCACTTTCATTTATTATTCAGAGGTCTCAGTGCCTGCAGCTATGTGATGGGCAGTGCTGGTTATAGTTCAGAGCCCTGCCAGCTGTCTTGACACTGTGAATTTCTAAAATAGTGTTGCTTCGCTCAGGCTGAATCTTGAAACTGAATCCCAAAAATGGTGCCAGGAAAGGCCCTTAGGTCTGATAACTCTTTATTTTGACATATGACAGAACTTTAGTGGGGCAGCGTTGGACTTAGCATTGAATGCACAGGTAGGAGATGAGTTCAAGGGGTCAAGGTCTGGGCAGCCTGAGACCAACTGCAGAGCAGTGAAGACTCCCACACCAGGACAGGCCATTGGGGCTCTCTGCCCATGTTCCTCTTCCACATTTTAGACTGTGGATGCAGGTTTTGTAAGAGAAAAGGCCATCTGGGATGAGTTTGTCTTTTGGACTCTATCTCAAAAAGATAGTAACTCTCAGATCTGGTCACATAATCTGAAGTCCAGAGCTCCTTGAGTAGCTTTGTTATGAGACAGTCAGTAAACTATTTGCATTGGAGCATACTAAAAGGTCCTCGGTTAAGACTTTATCACACTTAGGCTTAAAAATCATTTTCTTCTTTTAATAGCTGTCTGTCTTTGGATGAGTTACTTACTATCTCTCATATTCTGTCCCTCAGTTATAAAACAGGATAATAATTGTACTTACCACATAAGAATATCTTGAATATTAAATAAAATAATATATGTAAAAATCTCTCAACGCAGATCATGGAACACAGTAAACACTCAAGAAATATTAGCTATTTTTTTTTTATTATTACAGTTGAGTCAAGGGGTGTACAAATACTCCTTGACATATTCAAATGTTGCATTATTGAATAGATCAAAAAGTATTTTCTCATAAAAAATATGGTAAAGAAGGGAGTAAGATGAATTTAGTCACACTTGGGGACATGTTTTCTATTATCCTGACCTATATTCACATAGCATGGTGTTTCTGGACATGGACAGACACAGGAGAGATGGAGTGGGTGAAATGAGAAGCAGAGGGGAGTTGCTGTGGAGGAGAGGAAGGACCCTCTGTATTAGACATGGGAGAGGATGGTGTAGGTGGTAGGGAGTCCTTCCCAGCACCGCCAGAGGTTGACAGCTGGGCAATCTCCTTCAGGCCATCAGTTGTTTAACTTATTCCAACCTGTTTAATTTACTTCAACCTTGGTCTAGTTAAATCACGAGATTTTTAAGAGACTCTTGAGTAGTCTCTCATGAAGAAGGCTTTTAAACAGCCCCCAATCCACCACATGCAATGCCTTGCTAGTAGGAAATGTCTTTGCAAAGACCAAGTTTATCAGTAGTTGATCAAATAAATACCAGTGATGAGATGCAAACATCACTTTTCATGGGGCTAGATGGAAAACTACTCCTCAAGGATGTTCTGACCAGAGACTAGCAGAGATGGAGACTCCTGAAAGAAAAACCTTTTCTGATTCATCCTTACATTTTTTATCCATTAGCTTTTAAAATGAAAGAGCAGGAAGCTTCCAGGGCCTTTTTCTCAGGCTACAACAAGAATACTAAGAACTAATGTAGTCTCTGGTTGTAGACAGCTTTTAGGGGGTCTTCTCAAATCATGATAGATCCCCATCCCCAGAAGGAAGGACGGATTTCCAGCACCCATATATATGGTGTGATCTCCTTCTTCCTGGAATGATTTCTGATTTGGTGCTTGCAGGATAATAGTCAACATCACAATAACAGCAGCGAATGTTTTGAGTGCCTTCTATGTCAGGCACATCACTATATACTAACATATTATTTAATTTTCAAAATTAGTTAAGTATCATTATCTCTAGGTTACAAATGCGTATACAGAAGCATGAAGAATATCATCCATTTGCTGCCAAAGTGAATAGAATTGAGGGTAAAACCTAGGTCTGTTTAACTCCAAGGACTTTGCCTTTAGCCGCTAAATAGTGGCTTAATTGTATGTGGCCATAGCATCAAACTTGGAGGATTGGAGCTACCTGTGGATGTGTATGCCAGGTGACTCTCTTGTCTTGACATACTCTGACAATTTATGCTGATTACAAATCTCTCTTGGTTCTTATTCTCAGACAGATGTTATCCTCCCTCCCCTTTTCTCGCCCCTATTTATGCAGCACTGGCAGCTACTGCCTTGAGTTTATAATCTATACTTTTTGGTTGGCATTACAATTTGGTGGTTATTGGTTAAGAACTTGGCCCTGGAGTAGATTCAGACTGCAGCCCTACTTCTTACTAAGTCTGTGACCCTTGGCAAGTTGACTAAGTTCTCTTAGTTTTTGTATCTGTGAAGTGGAGACAGTAACACCACCTAACTCATAGGACTATTACGAAGGATAAACGAGGTAAAGTTCTTAGAAAAGCAAATGGTTTACGTTAGTTGCTTAATAGAATTGTTCAAACTTGAGAGAGTTTACTGAATGTTAATTATAGCTAACAACATTCTACACACTGCCCATTACAGTCTCTAGTTCCCTGACTTTGGTTCTATTCTTTAATGAATACTCACTGAGTGCTTACTATAGGCCGCACACTATGTTAAGGGTCATGGATACAGAGAAGAATAATGCACCACTGTTCCTGCCCTTAGGAAATGTATGGTGTGATGGACAGACAGACATATAAAGCCATACCTTCAACTTAATGCACTAAGGAGGCAGGATTCATTAGGAGCCTGGCAGAGTTTCATGGATTAACCTGGCTAAGCAAGAAAGGGAAATCAAGGATTCGTTACATGCTGAAAGCTGGGAGAGGATTTCTATGCAGAGACACAAAGGTGGGAAATGATGTTGTGAGTGAGAAGACCTATGAGAAATTCGTTGATGTTAGAACATATATTTTAAGGTAGGAAGTGAGACGAGACAAATGTGAAGACACGGACTTTATTGGACAGGTAATGAAGGAGTCATTTTAGTGGGGGAAATTTCAGTGCGAAGGGTGAGTTCAAGAGGATGAGGGGAGCATGAAACTAGGTGGGAGGCTACTGACAGACAAATGGCCCAAACTAAAGAAATTAAGTTCGGATGTAGAGGAAGCAGTGAATGAGAGAAGTATTTTGGAGGTGAGGCTGCAGGACCTGTAACTAAACGGTGATGGTGAGTGGGAGGGAAAGGAGTGTTGGACGATTGCCCTTTGCTGCCGTAAATCCCGAGTTCTTTTAGAAGATAATTCTTTTTCCATGTTTTCAGGAGGATCAATTAGACCATTAATTGTAGAGACTCCTGATGTCTAGTAGAGAAACTACTTGAGGAGTTGAAGCCAGTTCTAAGCAGCAAACTTAAAAAAGACAGATGAGATATGATGGCACTTAGCATCTCTGCATCTCGGTTTCCCAGTCTGTAAAAGTAGTGCTTGCTGCATTGGAGCGACATAAGGATTAAATGAATCAAAACTTTAATAACTGTATCTACCATCAAGCAAGCACTTAAAATAGGAGAGCTGCAGTTAGTACTGTTGTGACTGTTACTCATTTTATATGAATCTGATGACCTAGGTTCCAACCTAAGCTCTGTGCAAAATTGAAAAAAAAAAAATTACTTCACTAAGCCTCAGTTTTTAATCTGTGAAATGAGAACAATAATAGACAATAAAAAAATACCTATCTCATAGGTACAGATTGAATGATGGAATGTATACCACACATGTAGCACAGATTCTGGCACTTAGTAAGAAGTCAGGAAAGGTAAGCTACTGCTATATTCCTTGTTGTATGCTAGGCATTTTTGTGTCTGCGATATAATTTCATTTTCCCTGCATCCAATACAGTAGGTGGTATGATCCCCATCTTATAGATGAGGAGATTGAAGCATGGGAGAAGTTAAATGCTTTGTCCAAAGCCATGTATAACTGTAGCCAAGTTGATATAAGCTATTCCACTTAGGATACCTTGAATGGATTTAGGAGAAGCGAGGAAGGAGAATCAAAGATGATTTTAGTTTTGTTGTTTCCTAGAATAACTATTTAAGTGGAAAATTGGATGAGGAATAGAATTTAAATGAGGGTTGAGGGTGTGTGTGTGTGTGCCTGAGAAAGGGAGAGAGAAAGAGAGAGAGAGACAAAGACAGAGACGAAGAGACAAACAGACAGAGATAGAAGCCAAGACTTCAGTTTTGGATATTTTAAGAACTTGAGATATCTTACAGACATCTCCATAGTATAGTAACTAAATTGTTGATTATACAGCCCTGAGTCTGGAGTGGAGCTAGAAATCTGGCAGTTGTCAGTAGAGAGATAGTATTTAAAGTCATGTAAATGGCAGAGATTTTCCAGAGCAGGAAACTATAGAAAAGGAAAAGGAAAAGGCTCAGGGCTAAACCTAGAGGCTGTCAACATTTAGAGGTAAGGAGCAAAATAATTGCAATGAAAGAGATAGAAGAAATAGCCAATGGGGAGAATCAGGAGGGCAAAGTAGTGTCAAGAAAGTGGCTTCCTGGGTCCATCTCGCTTTTGCATGGCACATTGATATTGTGTGCCACCCATTTGGCACTTCATACATTCTGTATTAGAGGTTATTTCTCTTTTTGTGTGTAAGTCACTTTCTTTCTGTGATGAGATCTTTGATCTCCAGGAACTGGGATTCTGTCTGTCCTCTGGAATTCTCCATACCAGGCATGACACTTGTCCTTGAGGTGACGCTTCATAATGCTTGGCAATGATGATCTGTGCCCATTGTGGTCAGTGAGAAAAAAGATGATGTTCAGAAAAAAGAAGCTGGTTTGGAAAAATGAAAAATTGAAACGTTTGTCAATCCCAGGTTGAAAGGCTTGCTGAACAGCAGAATGGGATACATTATCTGACCAGAGAGAAGCCTTTTTAAGAGTAATTTTAAAATCACAGGGTGCTTGTAGCTCATAGACCCTAGTAAAAGCCAGACTGATTAAAGAAAGGATGATGCAGAATCTAAGAATTCCATTGAGTTGGGGTTCAGTTAGAGAAGGTAGCTTCGATCTGAAACACCAAGGACTTGTACTGAAAGCAGGAAAGGACAGAGTGTTTCCAGAGTTGGGATGAGCTCGTGGTGGCTGCTGGGGTGAAATAAAGGGGAAGGAACTATGAAACCCTGGCCGCATGCTGACCCACCACAGTCATGGCATTGGTTGATTCTCGAGATTTCCTACAGTGGTCTTTGGCCTGAAATGCTGATGTCCTGCTATAGGGGCCTATGGTGTTGGAGAGAAGTGCAGCCCTGGTCTAGAAGGCCAAACCCTGATCATTCATTCATTCATATATTCATTCATATTTGATATACAATTACTATATGGCATATAGTAATGGGAATACAGTGGTGCAAAAACAAAAACATACCTAAGTTCGTGAAACTCATATTCTAGTGGGCGTGGTTTGTGTGCATATGAGAACAATAACTAGAGAAAATCAGTGACTGTTGGAGCTCAGAGAGGGCCTTGACATTAAATACTGGATGAATTTAGGTAGCTCCAATTGACTTGGCTTTTAAGAGAAGAAGACAACTTTTTTCAAGTTTAAAGGGGTAGTGGTGAGGTGGTGGTTATTGGATGGTAATGGTGGAGGCATAGTGATGGTGGTGTTGACAACACTGATTTTGAATGGAAGTGGTGGTGGGTGATGGTGGTGGTGGTGAAAATGATGATGGCAGTCGTGGTGCAGTGCCCATGGTGATGGTAGTGGTTATGGTAATCATAGTGATAGGGAAATATATTCAAGACAGAGGTCACAGCATGCCCATCAGCACAAAGTCGTGAAATATCTTACTAAGTCCCAAAACAAAGAAGTTAACTTGGTAGGGAGCCTGCAGATGAGATGCATAGGTAGATTGGACTCAAATACAAGTAACGGCCTCATGGGCCAAGGTGAACCCATTTTCATGAAAGGTTTAAGTAGGTGATAAACTTGGTTAGCCTTGGTTTGTAGGAAGAGAACCGGTGGTATTGTTGGGGGTTCGTATCTCCTGTCATAGTCTTCACACTCATTTTTATAATTGCTCGATTAGACATCAAAAAGGAAGTGTCAAAGGAGTATATGGAATATGCACAAATCTACTTCTCTTTAAACCCAAAATCCTAAGTAAGGAAAGATTTTACATTTATAGGCAGGATATTATTAAAATCATTAAAGAAAGATATTTAGTTATCTCACTCGTGTAATTGTTTTTATCTACTCAACATTCATTAATTCCTTTACTCATTCAAACTATTTTTCTCGAATGCTTGCAAAGTTCAATGCCTTGGATAGGATCATCAAAAAGAACTATTACTTCCTTAGCCCTCAAGGAGCTTACAATCTAGTGGATACACAAGAGGCAGGATGGTGGTGCGCACACAAAATTGTGAGTCAGGATGCCTATGTGCTGTTCATGATTTTTGCAGACTGGGACACTTCTTTAACTTGTTCATCCAATACTTTCTTCTTGCGTCCTTACTGTGTTCATGATACTTTATTGGAGAATGCAAAGATCAAAGAATAGTTCTTGCCCTAAAGAGCAAGAAATTTATAATCTAGGGAAGAGAACTTCTCTATATTCTTCGTTTATATTCTTTATGTGTCTGTGTACAGGTGAGTGCAGAGGGGTTGACCAGATGATTTTTAAGATCCTCTAAAAATTTAATATTTTATGGCAAAAAGATCCAAGATTTATAGAGTACTTGGATTATAAATAAACCCAAATTTTATGCTAACTTTGCTAGATCCTTAAAAATTCATTATAGAAACTGCCCTTTCACTCTCCCCCTCCCCCCTCACCAGAGTATGTCATCTAGGATACTTGTAAAAGGCTTACGGTGGATTTGTGAGGGGCTGTCAGTCAGTTTCCAAACCTGAGACAGGGCATGAGACCATCAAAGAGAATTCAGGACTCTGAAGGGAGTGGCTGGGGACCTAGTCATATAATGAAAGACCCAGTTGTTCTGTATTCATGCTGGGGAATGTGGTTTGAGTGGCTGTGGGAACTTAAACTTTCTGACTTTCTGTGTAACCGAAATCTCAACCCCCAAGTGTGTCGAAGTGACTTCTGTGACACAGCACATGTAACTTGGCTCCCTCCTGATGTCTGTTTTCATGCTCTCAGAAGAAGAAATGGCCTAAGCAATTCTCATGGGCCAACAGTTGAAAAAATACTTGTTATGGTTTTGTTGAGTGCTTTCCCTACTAAAATGTGAACATTTGAAGGGAAGGGAGATCCCCATTGTGTACATTTGATTCATTTATGCTTAACAAATCAATTGTTTTCAGGAGAGACTTTATGTCCAAGAAGGCTATAGAAAGCTTTACTGCCCTTTTCCTTTCAAACAGGAAGTTGCATTTTGCCAAAAGTAAATAAATGTGAACCCGGAAGGTTTGTTTAGTTTCTAACGCTGACTTCAGGACCTCAGAATGGAGTCTGTGCTTGGCAAAAATGCCTTCTCCGGGATCTCTCTGGGCCAAAATGTTCTCTGCTAAGGACCTGGCCTTTGCGCTCTGGTAAACATCCTCTTCTCACCAGCCCCCAGAAATTCGCTGCCAAAGTCCCTCTGTAGCTTTGCTTACTTATCAGGAACATTCTAAAGCTGATGGCAACGCGGAAACAAACTTTCAATGCGATCTAGCTTTCCTAGCTTTCCGAAGTGTGGCCGCTTTATGGAAATGGGCTGTGGTTTGGCAATCTCAGGGGATGATAATGCAATTTGACATTCTAGGCGCTTAGGCAGGGCCTGGCCCTGCTGGGTCAAGAAGCTTCCAGGAGGGTGACTCGTACTACTTAGCTACCATGGAAGTGCTAAGCACTTTATAGGACTAATCTTACATAATCCTCACACAGCCCTGGAGGAAGACACTATAATTGTCTGCAATTCACAGATGAGAGAACTAAGGCTTAGGAAGGGTAAGAAACAGCTTGAGTTCACACAACGAGTCAAGTAATGAAGCCCTCTGGTTTCTGCATTCTGGTTTGAAGATTTTATCTAGTTCAAGATCAATATCTGGACTCTAGGAAGTTACAAAATATTTAGGAGAGACCTGCAGGTAAAGAGCAATGTACGATAATTGACTATTACAGGCCAAAGGATTGAACAAGCAGCACTTAAAGTTTTGAATGAATAAGTTTAATATTGAACCTATCTTGTTCCCAGGACTTAAGACAGCTGATAAAAACTCATACGGGGGAACGTGTGAATAGGTAGAGACTGTGAGGTCTAGAGTAATCTGTGATGACTCTTAGGAGGGACTCTGATTTGCCTCCAAAGAATGAGTAGGAATTAGGTAAGTGAGGAATGTTTCAGATTTGGGGAATCAGAATCAACTCTGTCTTTTGAGGGCTTGCATTAGAAGCTACTTTATGAAAATATTCTTAGTATGCATGGTGACCTCCCTTGAACTTTGATATTGCACTCTCTGAACTCATATGCTGGAGAGAGATTTTGTTCCATCACCTACAATTTTTTTTTTTTTTTTTTTTGTCTGTGAAGTACTCCGCCACTGAGAGGCGATGGCAAAGCCAGTTGATATCAGACCTGAAATTCACCTTCCCTGCACTCCCTGATACCATCATAAGCCAATTCTCCCACATCCTAATGACACTAGTCTTGTCATGGCTCTGAAAATAGGTTATTGCTTAAATGCATTTCTCTAATGTACTTTGCAGACATTATCATTAATCCTCACAAACTGCTCTCATACCGTAAGTGAGATTTGCCCCATTTCACAGCTGAAACAACTCAGACCGAGAGAGATTAAGAAATTTGCTCAAGGTCATAAAACAATTAACTGATTGGAAGAAACAGGTCTGATGCCAAAGCCCATGTTCTTTCCACTATACCATGTAGTCTCCTCAGAACAGAATGAAGACTCCCCAGACAGTTTTTTAGCTAGTATTCTGGATTTGCTTAAAACCCTTATGAGACGTTAACAGCTGTAAGTCCAGTGGTGGTATGGGAGACCCGAATACCTCGATGCATTTTCTTTGATTCCATCTAAGGGGGATACAGACCTCTGGCTTCCTTGTAGAAGCCCCCTTTTGAAGTCTCTCTGTTTTCTTCATTCAGGAGAAGAGATCAGCATCTTTCATGCAAGGCCTGGCTCTGTGCCCATCTCACTTTTGCAATGAGTTTTAGCAACATCTGCTTTGCCCATTAAAGTGATTTTTCTCTTCCTGGCCCTGAGCCTGTGTGCTTGCTGCAATTGATTACCAGCAATTTCCTTCCCAAACCAGAGGGTTCAGTGAACTCTAAATTGAATTGTTGCTCACTGGTCTCCTTTGGACCAATGCATATGGCTTACGTGCAACATGGTCAAGCCACTTAGTTCTTGAATCTATAGGCTAATGATTCTGGTTAAACACAGGGGAGGACCTGGTAAATGACATTTCCTATTTTTGCACACAGTGGCCTAGGACTGTGGTCATCTCTGGGTTTCTCAATTTCAAACCTAAGGTGGGGGGAAGGGGGCGAAGTCACCTTGCTTACAGCAAGGCTGTTGCAGTGTCCACACCCTTTTATCTTTCAGTCCAATTGTAGCACTGATGGCCTCAGATGTAGCTGACTGGAAATCTTGCCTAAGAGACATCTGAGAAAAATTATCTCTAGCACTAGAAACAAAAGTAAAGACCTCAGGATGAGATTTATCATTGTACCCTTTTGAAGGCAACTTTGGGTCCCGCTATGTGGTCCAGGCAGCTTTTCTTAATAAAGCAAAGGCCCAAATGAAGCAGGACCCCATATCTGGCCTGCTGCTCTTGGATCGGTAGACTCCTAGTTAACCTGTAAGATGTAGTCTGAATGTTACCTCCCAAAAAGCAGGCCCTGACTCCCGTAACCTCACCACTGTTCACACGCTTTGGTCACCACACTTATCATATTTTATTGCATCTGTCTGCTTACATAGAGGCCTCTTATTTGGGCCTCCCTGTGAGCTCCTCAGTACTGGGGCCCCATTCCTCACTTACCCCCATATTCCCAATACCTAATACAAAGAGTAACACATAGTAGGCTCTCAGTAAAAGGATGAAGTGAAAATGCTGCTTGCCTGATGAGATTTTAAGTTAGTATTTTGTTCTGAGCTGTTCCTAAAATGGCTCTCTTCTCCAACAGCTGTGGTGGCTTTACAGGACAGTGAGGAATAGTTGGTTCTTTAGAGAAGAAATCAGGAGTCTTCTCCACCATACAGTCCTAAAAAAAGTCAGAAGAACCCATTAACCTTCACCAACCAAACAGCTGTTTATCAGAGCACTTAATTTAAAGATAGGTGTCTAAAAAAGAAAAAGGTAACAAATGACTAAATTTAGAATAGTGACAATTACTTAAAACCATTTGAGTCATCACATTTTCTGTTTCTTTGAGAAGACGTTCCTCATTTTCACCACAGATTGCTGACAGCAAACCCACCTGTATCAGCAAGCACTTCTGAAATGATTACTGCAAACAGGGCCGCTCACCTCCTATTATTGCAGCCCTCTTTCACAAATGTCCTTGGCATTGAGCTTGAGGCTCTTCGCTTTTATTTCTGGAAGAGATCTCATTTATATTATCATCATAGTGAGAAGTATTACGAAGAGCACAGTATTTCAAAAAGTATGGCTTGGTCTGAGGCTATGAGACTCATACCTCTTGACCAAGTAGATTCTGAGCTGAAGCTCCAAAGCTTTAAGGAATTTATTCCTAGGGTTCTTAGCTTCTAGAAAGGCCTTCGGTCTTTATTTGACCCCTGCATGTTGGCAGGTGGCCCTGTAAATCTACTGAGGAAATGGACTAGTAAACTTTAAGTGAAACTTAGCTGGGCCTCACATGAAGATATGTAGTTAGAACATTTAACATTTTTTTTTTTAAAGCTTTGAGAACCTCACAGAGGAAAGGCTGGGAAAATGTTCCAATTGCTTGCCCTCACTCTTTACAATCCATTTATCAGATGTAATTAAACCTCTTCTAGTCCCCTGTAGCAGAGAGGGGGGGACCTCAGCCCCCTCCATAAAACAGCTTAGTCATGCTGTTTCAGTTCTGCTGCCAGTCACCCCAGTAGCTGGGATATAGAACATGTCCTTCCCTTTTCCAGAGTTTCTAACTCAAATTGAACAGGTCCTTTCTAAGAGAAATAGATCACTCTGAGATCCAACTCATCCAGCCCACACTTAGTCCAAAATTCCAGACTGAACAAATCATTAGGGATAGGGATGTGCTATAGTTTATCCAAAGCTAACTAAATCTCCTTCACCATTATACCAACACCATTGTCACCTAAATGGCAGTTCATTTAAATGAATGCTTATCATATACAAGGACTCTGTAAACACTTAACATACTCGATTTCATGTTATCCTCACATAGCTTCATGAGGTGGATTTTATAATCCAGTTTTACAAATGAGGAAGCTGAGGCTCCGAGAGTTGAAAATTTTTAAACAATAAGTATTTGTTGAGAGTATTGGGCACTCTGCTAAGTGCTGGGGATAGAGAGGTAAATAAATATAGTCCTTCTTCTAGGAACATTAGAGTTAGCTGATAAGTATAGTATAGTCAAAACTAGAGCTTCTGTTTGCCTGATTCTAAAGTTTGCCTTAAACCCTGTATACAATTCCTCATAGTCTAAGACATCCCTTGGGGACCTGCCTGGAAACTCAGCCTGATATAGCCATGCTCAGTCAGCATGGATATACGGTAAGTAGAACCTGAACTGAGTTTATCTTTCTAATGTTACACCACCTTGAAGTATAAGCTCACTTGGGCAAGAACCACATCTGTCTTCTGCAGGGCACACAGCTGTCCACGAGTAAATCTGTGTTGAATGAATGAGTATCAGCACTCGCATTTTGGGTTTTGGTCTTCTGCCTGAGAACGGTCCCCTTAGACTTACAGTGAAAGCATACTGAAACCCATGTACTGTGACAGGCCACAGAGGAAGTCTTTGAGCTCTTTATGCATAGTGAGTTTAATTCTTCTTTTCTTTCAATTTTCACACGCCCTCGCACTTCCTGCTCTTTCCTGGGCCTGGAAGCGGAAGTACTGATATACTGAGACAAATTGTTCTTATGGTTTTAAGAGGCTGGCTGAAACCAGAAAGCACGAGAAATCGGAAAGCCGGTTCTCTCCGGGTTCTGTCTGTCTAGGAGACAAGGGCTGGGTCATGAGACCCTTGGCTATGTTTCTACTCCTCTTTTGAGCTGGTTGAGTTTAGCAAAATCAGTCAAGGACTTGATCTTAGTTGCAGCATCATTGTTCAATGACATGTTCATTGCTATTCTTTGACTTTATTTTCCATCTGTAACTGAAAGGATATATCTTTAATGAGAGACAGCGCTTATATTTATTTCCTGATTATGGATTTATGTACAAACTGATTTACTCATCCAACGAATAGTTATCAAGTACCTATTATATGTCCTCCATGAAAAGTCCTCATAGAACTGACAATCCAATGAAGGAAGCAAAGTAAATAAAATGAATAAAATATGTATTATGTTAGAAGGTGAAATTGCAGTGGAGGAAACCAACATAGAAATGGGGGATGAGGAATGTCTGGGGGTACTGCAATTTTAAGTAGGGTTGTTAGGAAAAGTCTCAGAAAGAAGGTAAGACTTGAGTGAAGATCTGAAGGAGTTGAGGGAGAAAGCCACATGGACATGGGGGAATGGAATTCGAGACAGAGAAAAGAACAAATGCAAATAAATGTCCTGAGGCTGGAAGCTGCCTGGTGTGTCCTAGGAACAGCAAAGATGCCAGTACCGCTGGAGGACAGTCACTAAGGGGGAGAGTAGAAGGAAATACAGTCAAAGAGGAAATGGGGTTAGATTGCATAATGAGAGCCTTGAGAACAGGAGAAGTCTTTTAGGTTGTTCTATGAGTAAGAAAGAGAGCCTTTGGAAGGTTTTGAGCAGAGAAGGGATGTGGTGTGATAAAGTAATTTTGAATTAGCTATTTTTGCAGAAGCATTGACACTTCCTGTTGAATGTCCTGTGCATGAGAACCAAAGGATAATGAATTTGAGATTTCATGGAGCTTCTTGACTGCCCACGACAAGACATTACCCCCATTTTAGTTGAGGCCAAGAATACTCAGAGAGTTTGAGTGGCTCTTTCAGGCCATTAGTCATCCAACTAGTAGTGGAGAAGGTGGGCAACACAGATTTTACATGCCTTCTGGCTGTGGAAGCTCTAGGGGAAAATTTGTTTCTTTGCTTTTTCCATTGTCTAAAGGCTGCCCAAAGTTCTTGGCTTGTGGCCCTCTTCTTCCATTTCCAAAGCTAGCCGTATCACCTCTCTATGACCCTTCTTCCATCGTCAGTCTCTCTGACCCCAGCTAGGAAAAAGAAAAAATGACTCTCCACTCTTAAGGATTCAGGTGATCAGGTTGGCACTAGGAACACTCAGATGATCCAGGATAATCTTCCTTTTCAAGGCTTGTAACTTTAATCACATCTGCCAACTTTGTATAAAAAATTATATATACATATCATATATTTATATATTTAAACAAATATATATATTCGGCTGAAGTTACAGGCCAAGGCAAACACTTACAAGTGGTGTAATATAAATGTAAATATCCTAAGGGTTTACATTAGCTTCAGGAGAAGAATATGGTCAGGAGAAAAGACCAGGGTAAATGAAAAGAACAGAAGACCAAAAGGATGATCCCTATTTTAAAAGAGAAAATAAATAGGTGGCTTCCTATCTGAATATTCACATGTGCAAACCTAAGCATAGCCAAAAATCAAAATGAAAGATACCAATAGCAATGATTCATTACATGTAATGTATAATATTTTATTACATTATGTAACATATTTTATATATTAATTAATATATTCGATGTAATTATTATATGTAATGAATATTATTGATATATATCAATCAGAGAAACAGGAGGAGTATAGTTGTCTAGTTATCCTTGGATTTTCTATTTATGTCTCCTACATTTAATCAATTCCCAGAGATACTGTCTATAAAGAGATACTGTCTATGAAGTTATCATTTTGATCCCCCAAATTCATCTTTTCATTACACTTTCCCTCGGCAATCACAATAATAGGGCGGGGTGAAGATAACCTCTACTTACAGCCCATTTGCAGGCTTAGTTTTCTCAAGTGCAGCTCCAACCATGTTTTAAACTTTCCATTGTCCCCAGCCCCATTTCTACTACATTAAGTAAAATATCCTTAGTCTGCTTCTCAAGGCTGGTCGCACTATCATTCCACCTAATCATCTACATGCATTCTACATCTCAGCTAAATAAAAAGAAGGGACTTTCTACGCTCATACCACTTCCCTATCTCTGTACCATTGCTCAAGTGTTTCCTCTTCTCTGGAATGTCTCCCATCCCCCGCTCCCTTCCTTTTTTGTGTCCTTGAAATTCTACCCATCTTTCCCTGACTTATCTCAAATGACATCTCAAATCTCCATGAAGTCTTTCTTAACCTCGCCCAGCAGGCATGACTTATCCCTCCTTTGAGCACCTCCTAAGGGGACTTTGTACCTCCTCTTTGGGGCTTATCCCATTTTACAGTTATTTGCGTGCTTGTCTTTTCTTTCCTACTAAATTATACTCTCTTTAGATCAGGGTCTAGGTCTCACTCTTCGTTAAGTTCCCCATGGCATCAACAGACAGTGCCTTCTGCGTGGTGGCCAAGCTGTCAGCAAAGGCATATGCAGTCAGAGCAGAGCTATTTACATGATAGTTGCTTAGTTCATCATTGTTGGGTGAATGAGGAAATAAATGCCCACTGAGAGGTAATTAAAACCCCTTTCATTTCTATGGAGCACACGTATTTTTATTTTCACACTCATTATCTCAGTGATTCAGAAACGTCAGTTCTGTGAGTCATCGTTTCACAATCTTTGCTGTTTTTCTTTTTTTTTGGTACCACCTCCAATGTTACTTAATTAAAAAAAAAAAGTTGACTTGCTGTTTTTACCTAGCCTTGTTTTAAGCCATAAAATCCATGAAAATATTTGGTCTGATGTGATATTTATATATTAAATAATTATAAAACAAAGTAGAACATCTTCGCTACATTATATTACAAGGACTGCAGTTTGGAAAATTCTACCTGAGATCCTGACAGGTGAAAAGACTCGAACAAGGTCACTGAGCTGTTCTGTCTCTTTCCATTAGGCCACATTGCCTCAAAATACGAGACCTTGAAACAGAAAGTACAGAGTCCATGATACCGTATGCTCCTTCAGGACAGGAACCGAGCCTGTCTTGCTCACCACTGTATGGCAGCCATTCTACAATTATTTGTAGAATGCATGTAGAACAAGAACATGCAAGCACATGTGCACACACATGAACCTGCACACCCACATTTGAATTTCATGTTAGTGGCTGCCAGTGTTTTGGTTCACTCTTGACATTCCTCATGCTTTTCTCAGACTTTATTTAATGGGGGTGATGTTAGTTTTCCATCACCTCCAACCTTTGGAACCTTTGTGAGCTGCCACTGCAGCTGCCCTGCTGGGGCCAGCGGGTGCCAGGATCGTTGCTTCCTCTGCTACCTCCCTTGCAGCATCTCCCTCGCTGCTGTGCCCACTCATATCTGCCACACGGCCATGAAGCACTTCCCAATATACAGGACATGAGAAATGCTTCGTAATTCTGCCCAGGTCTTTTGATACTCGCTATGGCCAGTCACAACAGCATCTGTCTCCAAGAGTCTCTGAAGTATCTTCACAGAAGAAAACAATTGCTCTGTGGTGATATTACAGGCAGGAAATGGGGCCATGGCTGTGTCACTCCAGGGCAACGGAGCAGCTCCAAGTTCCCTTTATCCTCCTTTCTCTCAGCCCCTGCCTTTTCTTCAAAAGGAAAGAGAACATTAAAATGATTTAATAACTTTGTTCACCATTCACTATCATTTGACATTAGATCTGGACTGGGACAAAAGCTGATAGTTGTAAGTTTGATGTAGATTGGAACAGAATTTCTTCAGTGGAGTACTCTGTCTCTGCTCTTCACTAAAGAAGTGTATTCTTCAGGAATTTGACAGATTGTGGGAGAGGTTGCCTGGCATAAGAGGTGAGAGCTAGCAGTGACACTTTTCACTTCCCTTCTTCAAACACCAATGGAGAAAAGAAATGGGGAAGGGAGGTAAAGTGGGAGGCCACAGGCTCTACTAGGGGCAATATTTGTTGGCTTCAAGGTCAAAAAGAATAGAGTTCGAATCCCAGTCCTGCAGACGTTAGCTCATGGGATCTCGAGCAATTTACTTAACCTCTCTGTGCTTCAGTTTTCTCACTTGTAAGAGGGGAAATAATCCCAGTTTCTTGACATTGCTCTCCACATGGATATTTTGGAGGCAAAATATCTTATGACAATGTATGGCACATAGTGGGTACCCAAAATATTAGTTCTCTTCTCCTTTCTGCTAAATACTGCTACATCATGTGTGACCAAGTTATTCTGGTATTTTTCTCTTCTTCTATCATATCCAATAATATAGCTACTGAGACAAAACAGACACATGTGAAGCAGCTTAAGAATCTTTATAATGTTATGGGTCCAAATGTGCTGCTTAATAGAGCTCAAATTTTGTTGTGATGTTTAGAAGGGGATTCTGGATGGGACACTGAACTTGAAGGTCTTTGGAAGGCCTTTGAGCTTAGAGAGTCTGTAATTTGGTAGGTAGTTTTCCATCTCACCTCATCTGTAGGTATTCATATAATTTATCGTCAAACTAGGAAACTTTTGAGAGTGAAAGAGGGTGTTATTAAAAAATACAACTAGACAGCAAGTATAAATTAGAACTGTTTTGGGCAAGTGGGGTTTACTTTTACCCTAAGTAGGGTACAAGCTTTGTGAGAGTTATAAGTCTCATACTTACTTGGCTTCTTTGCATTCTGAATTGTGTCAGTTCCTTCCTTCCTTGGCCAATGACTCTCATTATATAGGCAAGAATCTTCTGGAAGGAAGGTTAAAATGCATGACACTGTGCACATGTAAATAATGTGTCTGACATACATAACAAGAGAAACGTAAGGCAGAAGGTAAGCCAACCCGGATTCAGATAATGCTTCAGCTCTCCCACCCGCCACCCTCACACACCATCCCAGGTGGGCAGGCCTGCAGCCTCCATGACAACCAGCTTGGAGGGAAGTAACAGGCTTGGGAAAGGCCAACCAGCTGTGACTCCCAGAAGACCCAGGCCAAATTTGACATCTGTTCGTGGTCTCAAGGGCTAGTCTTGATGTTCCAGACTCATGAGGATAAAAATTGAAGGGAGAACTTTCATCACTGTGGTCCTCGGGTACCAAGTTAGCCTCTCAAATGTCTCCAGAAGCCAGGATGCTATAGCAGACAGCTTTAACTTTCCAGAGAGGGCCGCCATAATAGGGGACAAGAGCCTTGAAAGCAGGAGGAGAAGCACAGACTGTGAGTGTGAAAGAGCCCTTAGAGATGCTGGGAGGTAATGAGGAAGGAACTCGGGGCTTCTAATCAGGATATCTGGGTTTTCTTCTCTGCTACAGAGGAACTGTAGTGTCCTCACCTGGAAATTGAGGATGACTTACCTATTGTGTCTACTATCCAGGATCATTGGGAAGATAAAATGAGATAATGACATGGAAGTAGCTTATAAACTACAAATCCCTATATGAAAGTCAGGTGGCATCCTACTTGGAGATCTTCAATTCCCACCCTGAATTTACAGATGAAAATTTGGAGTCCAGGGAGGTCAAGAGCCTGGCTCAGTATAGATGAGTCCCTTTATGAGAGGAATGTCGATAGCAAGTGTATGACAGGATAGGATTTGGCTGAGAAGGTAAAACTTAAGAAAAATAGAAAACCAGGGACAAATCAAAGAGGCGAAAACATTTTCAAAGAACTTAATTCAAATCTGTGCTAGAGAAGCTGAAAAAAATGATTCTGTGGTTATTTTTTCAGGTAGGAAGATTGTTCACATCTCTTATTGCTCATCATCATGGACACTGATTAGAGTTGGTTTCATCTGAACGTTTTCATCCTGTGGCTTTGAGGCTAGAGCCAATTTTGTTAATAATCCAGCTATGTCATTCTTTTATTAAAAATGCTTTTTTGACCTGATTGTCTTGCTCTGACACTAAAATACATGATGGGGGCCTGGCCAGGTTGGAAAACAATATGAGGGCCAGAGAGGATCTATCTTAAGAAGAAGAAGGTTGAGACAGCCTAGCAGAACAATTAAGAGCATAGACTCTGAAGCCAGACTGCCTGGGAAAAAATTTCAGTTTTGCTGTTTACGAGCTGTGCCACCTTGAGTAAGTCACCTAAACTTTCTCTGTTTTCTCATCTGTAGGATGAGATTACGAACAGTACCCACATCCTAGGGTTGATGTGAGGCTTAAACAAGTTAATATACTTAAATTGCTTGGAAAGGTACCTGGTATACATTCAACTCTGTTTACTTGTTTATTAAATAAAAATAAAATAAATAGTATGTAAAAGGTGGACATGGGTGAGAGGTAGTGAAGTACAGTAGAAAGAACATGATCTTTGTCATCAGACAGACATATTTGGATCTTAATTCCACGACCTTTTTCTATCAACATTTACATTTTTCTAATTATAAAAAGCATATTTGTTTGTAGTAGAAAATTTAGAAAATACAGAAAGCCAGCAGGAAGGAAATAAAGACCAACCCTAGTTCTATCACATGGAGATGTTTACCACACAAGCATTGATATTGGCAATGATATTTACATTGGAGTTTAGTGCTGATGTTGGCACCTTGTTAGTTTTTTGTTATTCCGCCACCGTTTGCATATTCTTCAGAGAGAGAGATCCAGGGACCACTTGTGGGCAAGGAACTGTGAATACTAGTTCATTAAAATTTTTTTTGACAATATAAGACTCTTGATATGTAACTCAGAATCCTCTATGTACATGCTTTTTACAGTTCTATGTTCCTGACTTTTAGGACCTCAGTTTTCCAGCGATATAGCATGCCAAGCATTTAGATTGAAACTCATAAATTTCTTCTTCTAACTTCCCTGCTATAATTACTTGGCTGCCCACATTATTATTGCCTATTGCCAAATGTGGCCAGTGAGTGACAGGTAGATTATTTGTGCCTGATGTGGGTCTGAGTGTTTTTGTTTAATGCTCCACGAGAAGGCCATAGATGGGTAGCAGAGTAGGAGTAACAGGAGAAATCTACTGGGTGATGATTTGGCAGCTCAAGAAAAGTTGTAAATTAGGCTGCCAGAGGGAACTTTCTGTAGGCTCAGTGAACAAACACAAGGTGTGAGGTGGTCAGAACTCGTAATAAGCTAACTTTCTTTCTCACTGGTGGTTTCCTTTTGTTGGTCTTTTGGTGAAATGGTTAGATGTGTTAACTGTCACCCAAACAGAATCTGACCTGCTTTGGGGTTAGGGATGCAGCAGAGGCCAGCAGCGGTAATGAGGAGGGGTACAAAGTTCAGATCCACAGTCAGAGCTGCGTTCCGTGGGCGTGGACATCGGTTGATGGCGTAACCAAATCTATTCCTGGGTACTCTCCATGAGCAACGGCACACAAACTAAGTTTCCCTGTCCTTTTAGTGACTTCAGTTGGACAGTCCCCAACAACTCACTCTCTCTGCTTTCAAATTCAGAGGAGGAGAGCGCCTATAATGTAAAATCGTGACATTGATATTAGAAACTTAAAGAAGGTTTTCTCTCTATTCTCCTATTTAGTAGACAAAATAAGCCTAGATATATATGGCTAATTCAATTATATAAGTTAAGTTCCCTGTTGGAACCATCTTCTTTAGTCAGTATGAGAACAATTCACACTGATGGCAAACCTCAAAATGGGTCTATCTTTCCCATTAAAGCCTGTTTCAATATGGCCAGTACCTACTTTAATTAAGGTGAACAAACATTCTGGTTTGCCCAGAGCGGTCATCTTATGCCTTTTGTCCCAACCAATACATTATCATGGAATCCCACTTTGTTCTCAAAAGTATTCCAGTTAGAATAATAAATTACATGGCTCCTAACATGAAAGAAATCAGGGAGGAGCCTTGCATCAGATACACTTACTTCCATTCTCATATCGTTGCTTTGCTCAGAATAAGTTCCCATGTTTCTGTTTATGAGACTCTTGGCTCTGGGGTCATGCTCTGACTTCTTTTGTTTTTCCTGCATTATTCCTCCTCAGCCAGGGACCACTGCTTTTTAGCATATTGTTTTCCAAACTTCTTTTCAGCAGCAGAATCTATTTTTTTCAGATGAAAAGTTAGAGCTTCCAATATTTAAAACAGATAAAGTGGAGATTTTCCTGGTTGAAGTCGGAGTGGAAAGCTCACATTTGGTTTCTCTCTCTTTCCGACGTGGGTCTCTGTGAATCTCGTGGCATTGTGGAGCATAGATTAAAATCCACTACCAGAACATATGCTACCATCAGTTTAAAGTATCACCACTTTATAGGGTGAACACTCTTGTTCCCTTGTAAAGTTAAGTTAGTAACACAGTATTTACTTAAGCTGGGCACATGTTAATAATAATCACGTTTTAAAAAATATTACCCAGGGTTCAGCCACAATTCTAAGTTAGGCTACTCCTGTGGCCTTGATTTTTCAAACCAATCAAATCTTGACTGTTAGCTTTGTTGTCCTCCCACGGAATATGGGTGAGGAACGGCCGTACTAACCACAGGTCCTGTGGCCCCTGATTGTGGTAATTCCTTAATCTCACCTGTCCCTTTAAAGCCTTTCAGCTTAATTCTGGATTTGTGACTCCTCTTCTGTAACCTTATCCTTGTCTGTGATTTGAAATTCTATTCCAGCAGACTTATTTTCTCCTTATCCTCTCAAATCTTGAGCAGACCATCCTGGGTCCTCATTCATTAAATCTTGGGAGTCTCTCCCAGTTTTATCAGCTCTGTTATTTTAGACACCCTAGCCAAATACAACCTTTCATCATAAATAGCCACATATGTAATATTCCACATCTATATTTTAACTACAGTTGACTCACCAGCCAGATGACCCCTATCAATTCTCAAAGATTCTGGGGATAGGGTTATTTTCCTTGGCACAGATCTAAAAACATTGAGCCTAGAATTTGATATTAACCTGGCCTCCCTAGGATGTCATTAAGAGAGTTTAGTTACTGAAACACTAAAGGATATTGTCATAATATAGCAATTTTACTCAAAATGGCCTCCTGCCCAAAACCATTGTGACAGTCACATTTTAAAGCTCTAGTGCTCTTGGGGCAGGAGGTGAGGTGAAGGGGCCAATTAGGAATGGATGCTTTTACTTATTTGGTTCTTTTTGTTTGTTTGTTTATCCAAAAATATTTGGAATGTAGTAGGATTTCTTGACAGCTAATTTAAAGTACCAGTAATCATTCCTAGATGTATAGAAATATTCAAATGAAGGTTTTCTTCAATCAACTATTACTAGTTCAGGACATTTATGAAAAAAAGAGTCATTTATACTTTGGAGAAAGTATGCATTCACACATATTGCACATTGCACACAGAAAGTTGGCATGAATTTTAAAAAAGGATAATTTTCATGTATTTAATCAATTTTTACCATACAATTCCTCAGACTGAAACTTACACACATATAAGAAGGAAGAATCAAATAATTTCAACTTAAACCATAGAACAGTTTCTCAACCTTGGCACTATTAACATTTGGGGCCAGATTATTCATTTTTGCTGGGGGCTGTTCTGTGCATTGTAAGGTTTAGCAGTAGCCCTGCTTTCTACCCACTAGATGCCAGTAACACCTCCGCCCCCTCACCCCAGCTGTGACAACCAAAAATGTTTCCAGATGTTGTTAAATGTCCCTTGCAGAGCAAAATCATCTCCATTGAGAATCACTGCCTTAAAAAGATGAGAAAAGATGCAAACGAAAGAGTTGGAGATAGAATAGTCTGTGGTGCTACAGTGACTTCAGCTCCTGTCCCCTTCCATCAACAAAAGATGATGATGATCAAGTGTTAGTTCACTTGTTGAATGGGACAACATGGAACTATGAAATATTTCCTCCAACTGACCCTGGGACTTCTCTTAAGTTTCTTCTTTTAAGAAGTTACTTCATATGGGAAGCAGACAGAGTTTAAAATACTAAGTAGCTGGTATTATTTTTCTTTGGGCGAAACTAATAATTTAGGAATGTGCTTATATCAGTTGGCTTATGCTACTTAACAATCCAGTCCAGAGATTGGTGGCTAAAAAAGACATTTATTAGAGTTCATGCTTTGGATTGGCTGGGGTTCAGTTGGACGTGACCGAGCAGCTCTAGGCTGGATTTGATGGGACATCTCTGCTTCTCATTGTGGGTCTGTGGGTGACCTGACACTGCAGCAGCTGGCCAAGCTCTGCCCAATGTTCATCTCATCATTTTCCTGGGACCAGTGGGCTACTCAAGATATACTCATCTCATGGTGATGCCATAGGTAGAAGAGGAGGAACAGAAACACGTGAGGACTCTTAGGCCTATACTCGGAATGAGTACACCACTTCTGCTTCATTCTATAGGCCAATGCAAATCATGTGGCTGAACCCAAAGTCAATGGGAGAAAAGATGTACTCTGCACCTTTACTGGGAAGAACATGGCAAAAGGCATGTGGATACAGGGAGGGGTGAAGAATTAGGGTCAATGATACAATCTATTATAGTTATTATTTTTAGAGTAATAGTTTTGCTTTTATATATGTTCAGAATTCAGCTCCTTTATTTTGCTGGACACCTCTGTAATGAAAGAATATAATTACAGGACCGTTTCAAGAATGGAAGCATCTGGTAGGGAAGAGTCAGATAAACTATCTGAAAATTTATTTCAATTTTGGTTAGCTCAGTTTTGCATAGATTAAGCAGCATTATATTTCTGTGGTTTTAGAAAATGAAAAAAGCTGGATTTGCTTGACATGAAGGCAGAGAGGCAAGGTATTTTCAAAGATGTTTGTGAGATTAAGATGCAAAAACACCCATTTTTAAGGATTGGCAGATTGCAGATGTGTTGGCCAGAGGAATGTTGAATGACAATCTCTGGAATGTTTTAGCAACCTTTTAGATTTATTACCAGGAAATGTGTGCTGCTTGCCTTCTCCACATCTCTTCGAAAGATCTCTTAGAAATCCAGTCCAATCTAGTTCAGGTAGGGAGGTTTGGCAACAGCGATAAGTGAAAGGTGTTTTCTGCAGCTGTGCCTCAGCTCCAGTCTGACCAAATACCGTTAATATGTAACCCGAATCTGACCACTTCTTTTATGTTTACATTTGGTTTCAGTATTATTTTTAACTGGTGAAAGAGCAGTTCAAAGTCATTTTTTTTTTTTTTGGCTCTCATCCATAATCTCTCAAGGCTCAGTAGCAGAATGGCAATAAGTCACATCAAGGGGATTTGACTTGGTGGAATTAAAAATCACTTACCTTATTACACATGTGAATGTACTGAGGATGGATGGGTTAGTCTGTGCAAAGATAAGACATTATATCGGAAATAACATTTAATTGATTCTACTGATACCCTAGATTTAGAGAACGATCTTCGTGTTTGACGCAATTCATCAAAAATGGGTATATACTACATACCTATTAAAAGAGATAAAACAAAACAAAATGAAAACAAAATGCTGACAATGACAAATACTGGAGAGGATACAGAGGAATGAGAATTCTCAAATGTTGCTGTTGAGAGTGCCAAATGATTTGGCCACTTTGGAAAAGTTTTGCAATGTCTTATTAAGTTAAGTACATGCTTCCCATAGGACTCAGGAATCCCACCCCAAGATAGTTACCCATGAGAAATTAAAATTATTTTATGGTAGCTTTATGCACAATCACAAAATATTCTCTAATCGGTGAATGGGTAAACAAACTGCAGCTCATCCATGTAATGAAGAGTTACTTAGCAATGAAAAGAAATAAACTGCCGATATATGCAATAACATGGTTAAATTTCAAATGCATCACGATAAGAGAAAGAAACCTGACTCAAAAGGCTATAAACTATGATTTCGTTTACATGACATTCTGAAAAAGACACACTTATAGGGACAGAGAACAGATTAGTGATTGCCAGGGGGACGGGGAGGGGCTATCTACAAAGGAGCATGTGGGAAATTTTGAGGGTGATGAAACTGTTTCGTGTCTTGATTGTGGTAGTGATTACATGACTGTGTACATATGTCAAACTCATAGAAGCATGCATAAAAAAGGTGAACTTATACCCCAACAAGCTCGACTTTTAATAAAGTATGTTGTTTATTGTCCCTCAGAATGTCCTAGTTATATATTTGTCAATGTAACATACGTATTGAAGCGGCCATCCAATTCATACCTGCTTCTTTCAAAATGGCCTCCTGACTCTAAGTCTCTGCTAAAAGGGTGGGCTTAAGTTATGCTCGTTCCAGGTGATACCACACACTGACCCCATTTGATAGGACCATGGGTAGGCTCGACCTCGAATTAAAACAGTAATGTGCTGTCTTTGAGACTTTGCTCTAAGAGACGTAGAAACCACAGTCCAGAGGGTGTAGATTTTGGCTTGTAGATATGTTTTGTTTGGCCTGCACAATGTTTAAAGAAATTGAATTAATGGCCAAAATTAAAAAATGGGAGATTTCACATAAAAATCCAGATTTCCGGCTTCTCTTTAAGAAATGGGAGGATCCGGTAAAATGGACCCAAATTCCCGCCTGGAGACAATGGCTGGAGCAGAGATCTCCTGCCCCCTTCGCTCCAGCATGCCCTCTCCATCTGCACAGCTCTCACCACTCCCACGGGAGGCCAACCAGGGGCTGCGCTTGTGCTCTTAGTTTGCTTGTACAATAGTGTTCAGGGAAATATGAAATATTTCTTGTACCTTCTTTTTCTATCAAAAGAGCATGTTTTATGAAAAACGAGAATGAACATATTCCTTTGTGAAAGTAACTATTATTCTAGTGGCTTATAATAAGCAAACCAAATGCCTCTGTACTGAAAGAGCACAAATGAAGATTCCTTTCTGAAACAAACATGGCTCTCTATACTCATTCACGTTACCCATCTGGCATCCGTAGGCATTTGAATTTGTACCACTCTCCCAGTCAAATGGTTGAGTAGTGAAGTGCTAAACTTGCATAAAGCTAAAGCTAAACAGGGACCATGAGACCTCTATCAGTGGGCCAACTGGTGTCTCTAAGGAGGAGAAACTGAGAGCATTACAAAGAAGCAAGTCTGCAGACATTTAAAACAAGTGTGTAGGAGAGACAGAGAGAGAGAGAGAGAGAGAGAGAGAGAGAGATTGAGAAGGAGACAGATGTTCAGAGACTCTAAGTGAATTTTCTTCAATCAGTTATAGTAAGGAAGTTGGGATTATAATCCAAGTCCCCCAGTGGGTGCTTCTCAAACTTTAATTCGTACAGAGATCTTGGGGAGATTGTGAAAATGCCTTCTTATTCTGTAGGTCTGGAGGCCTGAGCTTCCGCATTTCTAACAAGATCCCACATTCTGTCCACACTGTTGATCAGTGGACCACATTTTGAGCAGCAAGCCTCCAAACCATACCGTCTTAAAAAGAAACTAAAAATTTACCAGTTTAAAGTTTGTTTTTTAACCATTTGCTCTCCATTGAAGAAGTACTCGATCATATCATTTTTTTGCCACTTACCAAAGAATGCTACTCTCTTGAACAGAGACTATTTAAAAAGTAGTGGAAGCTGGAACTCTGGGAAGCAAGAATAATTCTGTGATTAACTGCTGGCACCTTCAGAGGAGCAACCTGGGTGAATAGCCCAGCTAAGTGACTGTGCATCTGGCCTTCTTAGTCTTGATTGCTTTGCTCTGTGGCTTTAGGCAAATCACCACTTCTCTGCCTTCTCACCAGTCCTAAGGAGATGAGATTTTGACCTTTGTAGGCTATTGTGAAAAATTTAATTAGCATTTGTGAAAGCTTGCAAGATCTATGGGGGAAAGGTACTTCAGAAGAACAAAGTAATTTATAGTCACTATCCTCATTTCATTACTGGTTTAGCTGATATGCCAGGCAACTCAAAGGAGCCTCCCCGCCATTCACAACTCCCTCATGGTTGCTAACACTGCAGTGAGGAACATTACAGCTGTGGAAGAAGAGAATGGTGCTTCTTTTTTTCAACCCTTGATATTACTCTGGTGTCTACCATTTCAGGTTTTAATATAATAATTTTTTTTCATGTAAAGAAAGAAGATTCTCCTCCTTCCAAGCATGGTCCATGGTGATGTCAATTTAAAACTTACAGGCTCTGGTTTGAAAGGAATGTGTTCTTTCATTTTTTCCCCCTAAATTAGCAGTCTAGAGAAACTGTCCAAAAGAGATATAATGTGGGCCACATATATACTTTAAAAATTTCTATCAGTTGCATTGAAAAGAGAAAAAAAATCAGATAAAACTAATTTTAATGATGTATTTTATTTAATCTAATATTTCTAAAATACTTTAATGTGTAATTAATATATTAGCAAGAAATTTGCCTTTTTAGGGTACTATCTTTGAAATTTGATATATGTCATATTTCAAATGAGATGCTGAATTTTCATTAAGAAATATTTAATCCATGTTTAGACTTCCTAAAAGTTATAGTTGCACCTACCCTAGGTGTTCCAAACATTTTTTTTTCTAATAACTGAATTGAGTATCAGTTTTTAAATTTAAATGTCAATTATAGAATGAAATAACACTTAAATAACACTGAAATAACACTTAAAAATCCTTGGTCACACTGCCTACATTTCAAGGGCTCGATAGCCACATGTGGCTAATAGTTAGTACTGTATTAGACAGGGCAGGGTTAGCCTCTCAGGTGAGGACAGAAGTCCTACACCCACTCCACTGCTGGCAGGACATGTGTGTCTTTTGCTGATGGCGTTGCTTCAGAGCTGACAGAGTGAATGTGGTGAGAAGGCTTCTCTCCATCAATACATATCATTTGCCCTCTACTCTTCAGAGTACTGCTGTTTATGGCCCATCTGTCTCTCAGAATGACCCACTTTCCCCAGAGGAGCCTTGCAGAGATCCAAACTGGGCGCCACTAGACTAAAACAGTGTCTATCCACCTATTACTCCACTTATCCATTCAACAAATATTTATGAAGCACATTTCCATGCCCAGCCATGCTAAGCTCCAGGGACTGCTGCAGCCGTGAGAAAGGACGGCAGGGTCACTGCCTTCAAGAAACTTAATGTCTAGAAGTGGTAGACCTTAAATGGGATCACACAAATAATGAGTTAATAACAATATGCTATCTATGGAAAAAAGCAGAGGTCTCCATGAGATTAGGGAACCTAATCCAATTTGGAGATTCAGTAAATTTTCCTTAAGAAAATGACATTTCCTTTGGGACCAGAAGGGGTTAGGCAGGAAAGAGCTGGGACAGTGGCCTACTCTTGGCAGAGGAGATAGTGTGCTCAAGAAATTGGCAGAAGGTCAGGGTGGCTGGAGTGTGGCGAGCCAGGAACGATGGAGAGATGAGTAAGGGCCAGATCTGAAGGGCTTGGAAGGCCTCAGGAAGCAACTTAGTCTTTGCCCTAAGAACAACGGGAAGGTCACCAAGGGGTTTTAAGAACGACGTGATCAGATTCAGGTCCCCCTTTTGGGCTTTACAAGCTGGCAAGTCGCTGCAGATCTGCCTTGGGATTGTCACCTTAAATTCAGTCTCAGATGAAAATGGCTGTGGAAGCGAAATGACACCCTTGTTTAGTTGTCCTGTTCACTGGCAATGGGTCCCAGAATTCTCTGAGGAAGAAAGAGCCAATAAACACAGTAAAGAGAAAGGCAGTCTGAGTTCTGAAGGAATGAAATAACAAAACAAAATGAAACAAACAAACAAAAAAACCCCACAACAAACAAAATCCTGGGTATTCCAAGTCAAATTTAAATTGAATCTGCAAAGACTAAGAGTCATTATTATTCTATTATCAATACCGGTACTGATTATGATGACTACTGCTCTTTATTAAGGGCTCATTGTCAGTTGCATATAAATAAACAAACAAACAAATAACAAATAAAATATTATAAACATATATATGTACATATAATATATGTTAGTTCTAATCTACAAAAAACCTGCCTGCAAGATAGATATTATTATTCTCATTTCATCTGATATACAGGGAAAGGAAGTTTCGCAAAGTTTAAGCAGTTTGTCCAGAGTGAAGTTGCTAGTAAGGTAGAGGCAAGATTGGAACACATGTCTGTCTCACCTCAAAGCCCTAATGTGTCCACATCATCACACTGCCTCTGGTAACTAGTGGCCAGGAGAGTTCTGACTTGAGCATCTGAGAAACAATATGCAAGGGGCTTAGATAGAAATGACACTACTTACTTCTTTAACCAGCCAAATATTAGGAGTTAGTTTTTGGATATTGATACTTACTGAGAATTTGGATGGATTCACCCTCAAAATATTCTTTGCAGCATGTGTCTTTTCCAAATGCTGTGTGCATAGTTCTGTTTCTCTCTCTTCCCCTCGAAGTTTTTAACCTTTTCTTTTCCCTTCTTACTGCTCTACAGGTGAATCTGCTTTTGTTGACTTGAGCTGGGCTCCCTTTCTGTAGTATATGCAATAGCTCCGCCGTCTCTGTATGTGGGCACAGTCTCCTTCCTCCCCTAGGATGGTCTGTGTGGGCAGCGTCTCCTGACACAGGGTAGATGTTCTAGGCTCTAAGGCACAGCAGACAGAGCTGACAGAGCGCACAAAGGAATGGTGCCCAAGCACAGGGGTTACTATGTGTTTTTGTGCAACACCCCACTGCCAAGGATGCAGAAAGCTTGGACTTTTCAATCCATTAATCTTTTAACATTGTTCTCAAAGCTGCTGCTGGTGGCAGCGGTGGTGGCCGCGGTGGGGGGATGTGTCCACCATATCAACACAAAAGGAAACTAGCTAGCTTGATCCTACAGTTAAAGGTGTTTATCAAAAGGCTTGTTCAAACCTCATTTATTCCACAAAATATTATTGCACATCTAATACAGGCCAGGAATGGATCTAGGTGCTGGGTTACAGCAATAGATTAAACTAATTAAAAACAAACAAGCCGTAAGAGAGTAGATTTTGTGTTTTTACCATAATAAAGAAACGGTAATAATGTGACGTGATGAAGGTGTTAGGTAACACTGTGGTGGTAGTCATTTTACAATAAGTAAGTGTATCAAATCAACACGTATATCTTAAACTTACACAATGTTCTATGTTAATTATATCTCAGTTAAGCTAAGAAAAAAACCCCAACAGGCAAGCAAATAAACCACCACTACCACCACCACCACCAACAACAATAACAAAACTCTATCCAAATGGAGCTCTTATTCTCGTAGGGGGAGACAGATAGTAAACAAAATAAGATGTAAAATACATAATATGTTTGATGGTGGCAAAAAATAGATGAGATGAGAGAAAAGAAAGCGAGATGGGAGTGTTTAGGGCAGTCAGAGAAGGCTTTGTCAAGAGGATGGCTTCTGAGCAGAGACTTGAAGGAAGTAGGAGACAAATGATGGGGAAATCTGGAAAGAGAGCATTTCAGGCAGAGAAAATAGTGAGGCAGCCGTGTGTCTAGAGTGTTCAAGGAACAGCAAAAAGGCCAGTATAGCTGCAGCTTTGTGTAGTAGGAGATGGGATTGGAGAGATAACTAGAGGCTCACAGGGTCTTGCAGTCACTGAAGACTTTTGGCTTTTCCCCTGAATGACGTAAAAAATCACTGGAAGTTTCTTAGCAGAGGAAGGCCACTTTTTTCCAGGACCAGCAGTATGGAAAACAGACTGTGCAAGTGCAAGGACAAAAGTAGGAAGAACGGTTAAGAGGCCATTGGTGAGTGATGGTGAAGCTCAGACAGGTGAGCAAGGGAGGTGGTGAGAAGTGGTTGAATTCTACATATATTCCGAGGAAGAGTCAGATGGATTTGCTGATGGATATGTCCAATGATAAATAAAATAAATTATTTGAGGTCATTTTTTCTCGCTACTTAAAATGACTTTAGCTATTTTCAGGCCTCGATGGGAAGCTACGTAGGTAATTTATTACCCTTGGTTAGATATTTCTTATAATAATGTTTTAATTTTGCAAAATATACAAGTAAACCATTGTTCTATCTTTTTATAAAATATCATATAGTACAAATTGAACACTCCATTTACTCCTCCACAGTTCTCCTTTTCCAAGAGATAATCTCTATTATGCATTTACATGTAAAAAATTTACAGTTTTATTCTTTGATGAAAGTGAGATCGGATTGTTCACATTAATTTCTGCTTAAAATGCCTTGAAGTTCATTGCACATTAGTGCAGAGACGTCCACTTCATTCTTTTAAATAGCTTAGGAAGTCCTCTAGAAGTATATCTGACTCATTTCACTCCTTTCTCCTAATCACTTCCTAAATTAGAGGACCAAAGACCAGCATCCACACACATGCCCCAGGCAGAGTCTCTACTTCAACAGAACATCTGCGGGACGACATTTTAAGGTTGGGAGAGTGAGCCCAGCATGCACAGCCAATTTACTTGAAATGTCTTTCCTGCTCTTGGAGGTGATCAGAGTTGCCTTGAGTCATTTTAGTTTGAAAGTACTTTCGCTGCAGAAAACTCTTGGGGCATTTTGTGCCCCTGGTTTTCCAACACCTCACTTCCTGGCATGCACGGCTAGTGAAAGTTAAAGAGCCCAGGGCAGCAGGTTAGCCTGGCATTATATGGTAAGCAACTTTCCCACACTAAAATGAAAGTGCATGACAACAAGAATAAATGATGTTAATGGCTGAAAAGAATTCTCTGTATGTATATGCTTTCCCTCCAATTAGTACAATGCTGTATTTTGTTATTTATTGTAATTGCATAGGACATTGGAGGGAAAATTAGAAAAAATACAGAAAAAGATTAAATAATGACCAGAAAGCTCCCACCTCAAAACACTGTTTTGCTGTTTACAGGAGGATTGGAAATTGCATTGCCTGTAACATATCTGGCTTACATAGCCGCCATGGTACAAACCATGGCTTGGTCCTTCTGCCCATGTGCAGGAATATGTCATGAGGAGGTAGGAGGGAGCACAAACACATCCTGTTGGAAAAGCAGCCCCAGGAGTCTGCTTTTCTATACTGGAGTCTCTTCATACAGAAAGCAACTTTTAATGCTAGAGGTCGTTGAACTATTTGACCATGGTTTCCAGCAGTTGAGACAATGCTCAAAATTCAGCATATGCCTGTCACTCTGCTCTTCTGACTCTGTATAGAGGCAACTGGAACAAATCATGCCATCTTCTGGTGTTTGTTCATCAGTTTTAAATTAATGGCAGGAACCCAGTCCCTCAGCTCTCAATTGCCTACACCAATGGAGGGCAGTGGAGAATAGAAATGGGAAGAAAGGTCTGCTCAGTTGGATGGGTACCTACAGGACAGGAAACAGAGCCAGGTCAGTAGAAAGAGTTAGACCACAAGATATGTTGGGAATCAGTGCTTCCCAGCACAGCTGGGTTGGGTGTTTGTCTTGACACCATGTGCCACTCTATCGAGCTCTGACATAATGACTGGAAATACTGGCCTGGAATAAAGGGAGAAGCACTCATGCACGTCATGCCAACAGGGTGATGAATGTGTGATCTATTCTAACCGATGAAGAGAATTTGGTCCTTTAGTCTTTTACCATTAGTGCAAATAACTAGGCTTATTATTGCTTTTAATGTGCAAAAGCCTTTAGTTTCTATTATTATGATCAATAATATTTATTAAACATAGACATAGTACTATGAGATAGGGTTTTAAAGAGATACTGGGCGGAGCATTTGACCTCAAAAAACCCTCATAATCCAGTGGTAGAGACAGAATGTGAGAGAAAAATAGCAAGTGGTGAATACTGCATGAATAGAACAGAAGATAAATGTTAATGGTGGTTGAAGGAAGGAGACACCGCCATGGCTAAAGTGGACACGAGATAAAAGCATCATGAAAGAGGTAGATGGGTCTGGGACTTAAAAGAAAACCAGGGTTTAGAGAAACAGAAGTGAAAATTGGGAGGGATAGCTCAGGTAAAGGCTCTGGGGTGGAGGGGAGATGTGCTTGAAGTAATGTGGGTGAATATTGCAAAGGAAGAATCAAAAAGCACGCAGGTGGGGAGAAAAGGGGAGGAAAGGCAAGAGACATTTCAAGGTTGTGAAGGGAGAGAATTGGAGAAATAATGTCACTGATTGAAGCAAGGATTTCTGGAAGGGTGATTATAGTTTTGGGGGAAATGAAGACTTTAGGACTTGCTAGATTAAAGACCGAGAAGACATATGAAGGGGGTTATCTAGTTCAAGAGGGCAAGAAGAGCTGGAGAAATGGTTTTGGAAGCCACTTTCAAGGCTCATTAAAATGATGTGACTAAACGAGATCTCCAGAGATGGACCAGGTGAGAACCATTGTCTCAGTATTACTGATGTTCTCATGTTAGGAGGGGGGAAGCAGACATAGCAAAAGACATGGGGTACTGGCCCACATAATTATAGTGTCACTAGATGGCTCACAACAGAAAAGAGAGAAGAGAATGTCAAGAAAGTAGATCACTGTTCCCTTCTTGACTGTCACAGAGAAACCAAGAAAGATCCCTGGCTGTTAGAAGTCATGGGTGACTCTTGAAAAAGTAGTGTGAGCAAGTCGATTTGTCATGTGTTTGGAGTCAGTGGTGATGAAATATAAGGAAGATGACCAGTGGATTTTAAATCTGGCTAAACATTCTAATCACCTGGAAGGAACCTGAAAAATACAAATTCCTAGGCCCCACATCGGATCTTCTGATGTTGGACCTTCTGAGTCAAATTTTAGTGGTTGGTTGACCTAGGAAACTGAGTTTTCATGGGTGGCTCAGATGAAGCCAGTCCACAGATCACCATTCGTGAACCCCATGTAGGTGACGAATGGATGAATGGTATGTAGGGCTGAGAGAGTTTGCTAGGTGGCATTTTTTTTTTCTTTAATTTTACTTTAAGAATACAGGAGACTTGAGCTTTTTTTCCAGGCCATGGGGGAAATAATCTGATTGAAGATACAAGAGAAATGGGGACTAGGAGGTGGTCAAATGCACCCCCAGAGCAATCAACTATAGAAAATAGGAGAGGGAACTTCAAGGCGGGTGGGTGAAGAGCAGCTGGGAGGAGATGGCAAAATGGTAGAAGGTAGAGATTTAAGTGAAAATTCAAGGAAGTGAAAGGCAACGCCTGCATCCTTACACTTATCCCAAATCCAGGTAGGTCTATTCTTCTTCAACGATGGGTTTAGTTCATCTAAGAATCTTGTTGATTCCTTCGTAAGACTGTGTTGAGCAAATTACATGGCATTTTTCGTCATGCCAGTTGCACCCGGGAAATGCAGGTTATGAAAGTTTAGAATTATGAAATGACACAAGTTGCGTGGTTAAAGATGAGCTTATCTTTTGACAGTTTCTATTTCACAGCTTCCGAGGAGATGCACTCAGCATGACACTTAATACCTGAGTTTTCAGGACACTGTAGCTAAGAGGAGGAAGTCACCAAGGACTAGTTTTAGCCTCAGGCAGCAATGTCCAAGAGTCTAGCTCAGTGGGGGAGGAGGTCGAAGAGCACCCTGAGTGCAGTTCCCATGGAGCATGTTGAAAATGGGTTCTCAGCTTTGTGGCAGGAAGTATTGGGTCACAAATCACACCTCACACCTTTTTCTCGCTGGCTGGCTGGGCTCTGTGTGAAATCTGGGTCTGTAATCTCTATCTTTTTCTCTCCTCTACTCATTATCTGAATAGTCCAACTGTCATTTGCGGATTATCTTCGCATCCTGTAAGCACATATTTAGTGTGTTCTTATAATAGTAATGAACTTAGAGGTCCAGGTAGTGAGTGACAACCACTATACTCTTTTGAACTTATTATGTGCATTTTATCTAGCACATCTCTTAAAAATGTGCCCTGGTCTAATTTCTATTTTAATATTCTGTTACCATTAAATAAATGTTTCTTATTATAAAATACAATACAAATATTATTACTAATAATGGTGCTCACTGTAAACCAACACCGTTCTAAGTATTTTAGGCATTTTGATGCACTTAAATTTCACGATGACCCTATGATGTAGTTATTCTGAACCCCATTTTACAAATGAGAGAACTGAGGCTCAGAGAGGCAAGTTATGTTGCTCCAAGATCACATAGCTAATGAGTGGTGGGGCAGGGATACCAACCCACATCCATCTGGTACCAAAGCTAGAACTCTTAACCTGTCAATGATGAAACAGATTGAAATGTAGTTAACTAGAAGGGGAGGGCATCTTTGCGAGTTAAAACTACATGTTCTGGTTACTCCCTGATTTTTCAGCACAATCTTGGCCAAACATTCTTCAAATAATTTCAGCCTAAATATCTCCTTACGGGACTCAGGTGTTCTATATTCATCTTACATGTGCAGCTCAGATTTAGAAAAACCAGTTGGATAAGCCCCTGAAAGCCTGTAGTACCTTCTATGAGCTCATAGATCTTGAGAGTGAGACAGAGGCTCACTCTGATGCATATATCTCAGAGAGTTGATGGACATGGAGACCATTCATTCAAGAAACAGTGCACCTATTGCACATCTGTGCATGTCATGCCCTGTGTTTGTATTGCAGAAACAGAGGTGTGGGTGTATATAGCCTCAGGAGCAGACACTCACAAAGAGAGAAATAGAAACAGTGGGGGTGATCACCTGTGAAAGATGGCTGTATGGAGAAAGGCCCTAACCCAGACACTGTGAGGTGAGTGGGAGGTGTTAGTTCTTGTGAACTTACGTTTACCCCATAAGTGACATAGGGCAAAACCCACTGACGACAGACACTCAGGATTCGGTGTAGGAGGATGGTACATTCCCATGATACTAGGCCGCAAGTGTGCTGCTAGTGACTACAATTTCTGTCTCACATTGGAGAATAGTGTGAAGTGGTTAGTATCCCAAGCAGCTGCCTTGTGAGAGTCTGAGCATCTGGCGGCTCAGAAAGGGTTGGAGACTGATAGTTGGACTGACCTTGATTGAAGATCCTCCCCATAATTTGCTGGCTGAGTCACTTTAGGTAAAGTATTTATCACTCTGAAACTCTATTTCTTTATTTATAAAGCTGGAGATAATATTTACCTCATTGGGTTGTTGGGAATTTAAGGCGCCACTGAATGTCATGTTCAGCATTACTTCTAGCCAATGCTCAGTAAACAGCACTGTTCTATGTTGGTGGTTCGCAACTGGGGGTAATTTTCCCCTCCCTTTGGAGACATTTCTGATTGTCACTATTGGGAGAAGAGTCTACTGGCATCTTGTGGGTAGAGGCCAAGAATGCTGCTAAATGACCTACATGCACAGGATGTCCCACAACAAAGAATTATTTTTTGCACTGTCCATAGTGCCATAGCTGAAAAACTTAATTCTACATTTATATATTAATGCACATAATCCTCATAGGAACTTCGTGAGGTAGTATTATTATTATTCCCTTATTTTCGATCTGAGAATATTGGACAGATTAAGTGACTTGGATGTTAACTGAGTTACCCAAGTGCAAACAGCTAGTTAGAGCTGGGATTTGAACCCTGGTGTTCCAGCTCTCAGAGTTCTTACACTTAACCACTTAACCTAGGTTGCCTTCTGCAGGAGTGAATCGAAAGGCAGCATAAGTAGGGCATTGAGAAGCTTCCTTTCTCCTGTGCCAGTGATTCTGATTGGATAAAGAAGCTGTGGTACATATATACAATGGAATATTACTCAGCCATAAGAAGAGATGAAATATTACAATTTGTGACAACCTGGATGGACCTTGAGATAATCACGCTAAGCAAAATAAGCCAGACAGAAAAAGTTGAAAATCACGTGATATCACTTATATGTGGGATATAAACCTAAAAGCAACAAAGGTACAGGATAAACAAACAGAGACTCATGGACATGGACTATAGATTAGTGGTTACCATAGAGTAGAGGGTGGGGGAAGAGGGAGCAGGTAGACAGGGTAAAGGGGGTCAAATATAGGGGGATAGGGGGAGAATGAAGCAAGTAAAAGAGATCAAATATATGGTAGCTGAAGGAAACTGGACTTTGGGTGGTAAACACAATAGAATATATAGATGTCAAATTATAATGTACACATGAAAATTATATGATTGTATTAACCAATGTTATCCCAATAAACTTAATTTAAAAAAAAAGAAAGACATGCAGACCCCAGGGATGCACACCCAAGTCATCCCGATGCAGCTGCATTTGGGGCACAGGCTCTACACCAGGCCTGGGGAAAACATTCACATAGAATTGCAGCATGATACTGGACTTGATATTTTTCAGGTTGTTTTATGAATCTCAGTTTTCCAGGAAATACTGTGAGAAGAGCTTAACATAATTTTAGAATGTTGTCTAAGGAAAAAGGTGTTTAACAGAAAAAACTTTTGAACTTGGAGATGACAACGGCTCCTTAAGGAGGGCTCTGGCTCTGTTAATTCATTCCTAGACTCTTACTTCTAAACGAGGACAGGGCAATTACAATAGGCTGTTCTCTCATCACCTTAAATGCTCAAAACTGGACTTGTGCTTTTCCCTCCCTACTCTCACACTTGCTTCTTACGATATCGTTTTTACTGCTGTCCAACCAATTACCTAGGCTCCAAAACTCAAGTACTTTGGAATTCATCTTCCTTCCACTAATGCAGCCAATCACAAATTTTAAAATTCTTTTTCATCACATTTCTCTTCTTGATCACTAATTTTTCATGGCCATCACAGCGCTCTTCCTTTAGTTTTTTATCATCTCAGGCACAGACCTGCAGTAACTTCTTGCCTGATCTGTCAGCCTCAACTCTTTTTCCTCCACCGCATTCAGCCAGATAAATCTGAAAATGCTATTTTATTTTTTTTTATGAACCCACCGATTCACTCATAGCAATTTATTGAGCACTGCTCTGTGCCAGGTGCTGTCCTGTAGACATAAAGGTTATATGACCTAATCAGGTTCCCTTTTTACTTAGTGGTCTCCAGCTCCTTACATCACCACAACCTGTGCTCCTACCCGACCCCCATATTTCCCTATACGGCCTCTCAGCTATATTCATTGCCCATTGTTCCCACTTCGCTCGTTACTACCTCCGTAGTTTTGTCATGCTCTATTGTACTCAAGACATCTTCTCTCTCTAATCCACATGTCTAACTTCTATTCATCCTTCAAAACACAGATTAAATCTTGTTTCCTTAGAGAATGCTTTCCTAACCATCCTACTTCCGGACCATTCCAACTGTCCTATAGTCTCACAGTATCTAAAGTCGCTGTTATTTTTGGAACTGTTACTTAACGTACACATATGGAATCATTTTTATGCATGTCTGGTGGGGGAGAAAAGGTTGCAATCTGGAACAGTTTATTGTAAAGGATTTAGTCACTCTGGGCGGCATGGTAGATATAGACACAAAATAGGCATCAGTCTGCCAAACTGTAGTTTTAAATTCCTGTGGATGGATCTTAGAGCCCAGATCTGCGGGCTGTGTGCCTGGCTTACCCACTTGGACCAAGTGCTGCTGCTCAGAATGGCCAAAACCCACAGAGGCCCTAGTTAGTATCTGTGTCTGGCAATAATTCCAAGAATTTCTGGATTAGTTCTTCAGAGATTCTTCCCAGAGTTCGTTCAGCTAAAGAGAAAAAGGAATGCTTTAGCAATGGCTAATTTTTATTGAGTGCTTACTACGTGCAGAGCATTGTGTTAAGTGCTTTACATGCATTGTCTTGTTCAGTCCCCACAGTAACCACAGAAGATAAGGACTATCACCCCCATTTTACATGTAAAGAAACAGAGGCTAAAGGAGATTCAGTAACTTGCCCAAGTTCGCACAGCTGGTAGCAGCTGTGATCAGGGGAATTCAGGCCTGTTTTTTTTTCTTCTTAACTTTTAACCTTCCTATGCAGTCCAGGGTTGGGTATAAAAAATATTAAGGCCACGCCAAGGCTTTCCAATTTTTAAATGAACCCTGGGACTTATAGCCTTCATCATCTGAAAAGCTTTGTATTGAAATGAGGATTATTTTAGAAACAACATGATTCCAGCTGAAAAGATGTTTTGTCATAGTCAGTAAAAGAAGATTTAAAATAACTACTGCTTGGTCATAAGCCCATTGTATCCTGAAAGCCCAGTTCTGGACAACTGAGAAGATAGTGTGTAAAAGGACACAGGGGTTACAATATTTTCTAGGAAAACTGATGGGTGAAAGGCTTCCTGAGAAATTTCGCACTGGAAATGAATACTCCTGTTGGTTATATTTTAAGGCAGATAATGAAATCTCTTCTTTTGGAGATATGTTCACTGCCCTATGTTCACAATTTTCACTAGTTCAGGTGGCCTGAAATGCCTGATTGGAAATACTTCCCCATTGGTCATGAAGGATGAGGAATGCCTCCTAGTCTTATAAGGAGAAGAGTCATATAACTTAGAAAGATGGAATTTGTATCCATTACCAGAGATACAGGTCATTATGGTTTTTAAGTGTCCTTTTGAAGAGGCAAACTCGATAGAGATAGTAGATGCATAATTTTAAAATTTGCTTTTTTGTTTTATAATAATCTGGATTTTGAGAGGTATGTAGCTGAGATGAAGTGGGCTAACATTTTGTCCAGAAAGAAATGCAGAAAAGAAAGAAATTCTTGATGATTCTGAATATTGTCTTTACTTTGGAGTCAGTTGTAATTTTTGTGTCAGTTCTCATTAAAGTAATAGCAGACACATTCATATTGAAACTTTATTAAACGTAGACAAATCCCCGAGAGAATCACTAGCAGTAAGAATAATAATTAAAAAGCTTCACTGAAACTGCTTTTAAAATCTCCAATGTTTAAATTCTCCTAGTCTCTCAAAATGCAGCTTCTCCCAGAAGAATGCTTCACATTTTAAATTTTTCTTAATAATGTGAAATATCAAATCATTTTTATTCTTAATTTTTTTTGACTTTGCTTTCTCACATTTTCACAGTTAAGGTACTTATGATTGTGAGGGAAAATGTAATTTTAGTTATGTTTCTTTCAGAATTTGCTAATGTGAAAAAAGAATTAAAAAAAGATATTAGATGTAAAGAGAGGGCAAATTTTTCTCCTTTTCTTTAGAAGATCAAAGCAGAATGAAATAGAATACTATTCTTCCTCAATTTGAGCTAGGAGTCAAATAGTGCTCCTTTGCTACTATTAGTACAAGGACATTATTTTGGAGTATGTGACATAAGGTGTGCACTGACTAAGAACTACATTTGTTTGCTAGTAACAGAGATCTAGCTATAGAGCTTGTACACACAGGGGTTTAATTCTTGTAAATAAAAGCACAAAGTTAGGGCAGACTCTGCTTAGTACAGCGACTACACAGCGTCATCAGGAAACCAGGCTTGTTCTATCTTTCTGCCCACCAACCTTTGTTTTTGACTTTTATTGTCAAGGACTCCTCATGGTCTAAGAGGGTTGTTGAAGCTCCAGTCATTATATTTGAGTTCTCATCAGGAAATAGGAGGAAGGACATCTTGAAAAACTCATTAATAAATTCTACTGATATTGCATTGGCCACCCCTACCTGATATGTAATGTAATGTAACGTAATGTAATTTTTCAGCCAAGCATATTGCCAAAGATTCTGTTAGTGAGGAATAAAGAAAGAATGGATTACAATAAGCAGTCTCTGCCACAAGAGTTTTAGTTGGGCTATTATCTAGTTAGGCTAGATTATGCTGCAGCAACAAAGTAACCCCCAAATCAAGACATCTTCCTTGCTCACACAAAGGCTGATTTAAGTCCAGCAGCTCTGAATCGTAGCTCCCCTCCATGTGATGACTGCTTCCTTTAATGGCCCCTCCTTCTCAGCACATGGCTTCTGGGTTGCTGAGGTAAGGGAAGAAATAACCGGAGGGTCTCACAAGGGCTTTTCACTGCCCCAGCATGGAAGTTACACACATCACTTCTGCTTATAGTCCCTTGGCCAAAACTAGTCATGTAGTCTCTTCCAGTTGTAATGGGGCTAGGAAGTACCATCTTCCTTATGCCCAGGAAGAATCATAGGATGATGACTTCTCTGTCTATGCAATTCAGTTTTGTTCTCTAACTAAGCCAATTGGATTCAGTAGGTCCTAAAGCCATATTATAGCCTGTTTTTCAGCAACCATTTATCAGGTAGTTACTATGTACCAAAGCATGGTGTTAGATGCTTGGGGTATAGCCATAAAAAAAGACTCATATCCCTTTTTAAGGAACTTATTGACTAATAAAGAAGACTTAAGCACGCCTGGAGTATAATACTGGCAAAAACAAAAGTAAAAATCAGGTTCTCTGGGAATTAAAAGTTGGAAGGATTTCTTCTAGTTATTGCCTAAGGAAAGTTTTTTTGCAGAAGTGATATTTAAACAGGTCCTTGAAAGATTAGTAGAATTAACCTAGGTAATATGGTCCAATCAATAGTGCTTTTCTCAAGGATTTTTTTTCTGGATTAGTGGGAATGTTAGGCCATAATTTCAGTGCTGCTAGGGTCTAATTATTTGATGTTGGACAAGTTTTTCCCTTCTGTAAGATGAGAGAATTGGATGAAATGGTCTCTGTTGCCTCATTCGTCTCTAATAGTCTGGGATTCTCCAATTCCTAAACTAACATTCTAAAGCTTCATGATGTGGTTGTGGAACTTACAGACAAAAAAACCTTTCAAAAGAGAAGTACAGCCAATGCTCATTGAAATACACTTGGAAAATAGAGAAAAATAGAAAGAAGAGAAATCTAAATATCAGGCAATATTCAGTCACTCTCTCATTGTACTGCAGTTTCAGGATTTTTCATGTAGAGATTTCAAGATTTTGTTTTGATTTTTTCTTATAAATGTTATTATCAAATAGAGTATAGGCTGTAGTATAGCATTCTTTATTTTCTTAGTATACTACTACAGACATTTTTCCATGTTCTTTCAAATTCTTCAGAAACATGTGAAAATGTGATATTCGGGTCCATTTCTATGCCTCCTTCAGATGAATTATTTAAAGGCTATGTAAACTATATAAAGATTCCTTCATATACTAGTGAAGCTTAATAAAAGTAGAATAACATTGTAGTAACTTTAATCTTGAGATAGCAGGCATTGAGTTGCTTTTATTATAGTTGGTTCATTAAAAAAATATAGCTCAGATTTGTTGGACATTAACTACATGGCAGCAACTTTAACAAGTGATTTGGCTAGATTACTGACTCATTGCTCCCAGCAGCAGATATTATTGGCTCTCCAGTTTTGCAGATGAGAAAAGTGAAACTTAGATTATGTAACTAGCTTAAAGTTTCATACCTAGAAAGTAGCTGAATCGGGATCCACACTTCATTCTTGTGTGTTGAGATTCTGCATGACTACTGCATGGTACTATCTGTCTCCATTGCAAATGACAGAAACCGAACTTAAGCTGGTGTGAGCAAAAAAGTCTGATATAACTAATTCCCAGAGACAGTTCTTGCTTCAGGAAGGGTAGGATCCCACTGGGTCTCCCTCTTGCCTGTACTGTTCTTGCTGACCATCTCTTGGCTCAGCTCTGTGCTGCCTTCATTTACAGTTAGGCTTTCCATGTGGTAGCCTCTGGTGGCTTCTCACAGTTGGTAATGTAGGTGGCAAGAGAACTTTCTTTCCCAAAATGCTCAGTTAAAGTCTGGCAGTAGAGTCTCATTGACCTGTCTTTTCCAACGTGGGCATCCTTGTGGAGGATAGAATATTCTGACTGCTGAAATCTCAGTCACGTGACCACCTTGGAGTTGGTAGGGGAAGGGGGAGTTCATTTGAATTCTGCCCACATTTCATGGACTGAGAGGGAGTGCGTGTTCTCCACAGTAAAACTAGATTATTTTGATCAGAAGAAGGCAAAATGGGTGCTGAGCAGGCGAAACTAACCACTGCCCTCCACGTTGGCCTCTGCAACTTCTCCTCATGCAGTAGTTTCCCTCCCCATCCTGCCCCGCCTCCAAAAGAACTTACACTTTGCCATGTGGTATTACCTCCCAAGAACATTTCACTTATGTCTTAGAAAAATAAATACACAGCCAATTTGCAGATTATACGTTCCTTAGTTCTGCTATAAATTATATGACTTGTTCTTGGCAGAGCCTAAAGTCGAGGCTGGCATCCCCCCATCTCCCCCTCCCATCCACTCAAAGAATGAGTGGCATTCACTGAAGTCGTGTGTCCAAGGATGAATTAGCCCACCTGAAGGGGACAGCTAAATTTATGGGAAGAATTGCAGCTTTCCAAATATTTCCGAGCATCAATGCCAGAGTGAGGAGCCTATGCGCAAATAGGAAATATTTTTTTTCTATTGAATGTGGGCCAAACCGTCACTTATGGTATTTATAAAATTTGTGAATCTGGAGGAAACCCATTACAGTCACCTTAACACTGTTAAAATTTCAAAATTTTCTTAGCACGTCTTATGTCATTGGAGGACATGTATAGAATTTCAGCAGTGAGAAAACACAAAACCAGAAATCAAGAAGTCTGGGTTCTAGGCTCAATTTGGACCCTAACCAACAGGGTGGTCTCAGACTGGTCCCTCTGTGTCCCTGGTTCATGGTTTCCTCCTCTATAAATGAAGGATTCAGTTTACTTGAGTTACTAAGTGCTGGTAAACCCGAGCCATCCCAGCGTGGGTATCCATTAGAAATACAATTCACTGGGCTGTTGGAACTGTTCATGAGAGTTGAGCAAGTCTCAGTCGAGTCTTTTCAATATTGTTATTCCAAATTTTTTTGGAGTCTCTATTCCTGGTTATGATTAGCCTGCTTAGTGCTGTGCCCTTCTCGACTTAAATGTGCTGTAGAGTCTAGATATATTTTAACCATTTAAGGAAGTCCAGTTAATTTTAGTTTGAAAATTTTTAGATTTCAAGATTTCACTTGATGTAACTAAAGACATCGCAAAGTTTGGGAATTCTATTTCAAATGATTCATTGAGTAAAACTCTCATAGTTTCAGAGTATTCTTAACACACAAGAACCCCCTAATCAATAATGCTGGTGCTTATTTAGTTTTTAGCTGGGCCACTATGCTGGGATTTGTTGATTCTTTATGGTTTTTGGAACAAAGTCAAGTTTTCCTGCTGTGTCCTAAAATGTATTAAAAAAAAAATCCTCTCTATTAGGAAATCAAATGTGAGGCCCTCATATTTATTCATCTGTTCATCATTTATTGAGGGTATATTATCTACCAGGTGCTGTAAAAAATATGTTTCTTGACACAAATTTAAATAAATAACCCTGGCAGGTGAAGGCTCTTTTTAAAGTGGAAGAGGCATAATTAGAAACTAATTTATTAAGGCTGATTTAATAAGATATAATTCTACTTGTTACTCCTAATTTCCCTGTTTTTTACAGCATTTTATATTAAAATTTTTTTTACATTGAGTTGTAATTCACATAACATAAACATCACCATATTAAAGTGTGTACTTCAGTGATTTTTAGTATATTCACTATGTTTTACAATCTTTACCAATATCTAATTCTAGAACATCTCCAAGACCCCCAAAAGAAACCTTATATCAATTAGTTCTGATTCCCACCTCTTTACCCCCTGACAAGCACTAGTACTTTTTGTCTCTATGGATTTGCCTATTCTGAACTTTTTTCTTCTGATTTATTTTTAAATTATAGTTGATATATAATATTATATTTATTCTGGACATTTAATATAATGAAACCATACAATATGTGGCCCGTTTTGTCTGACTTCTTTCACTTAGCATGATGTTTTCAAGATTCATCCATGTGGCAGCATGTAACAGTACTTAATGCCTTTTCATTCCCAAATAATATTTCATTACAGGGATTTAATACATTTTGTTTATCCATTCACCAGCTGATGGAAATTTGGGTTGTTTCTACTTTTTGGCTATGCAGAATAATGCTACTATGAACATTTGTGTACAGTTCTTTGTGTGAAGGTATGTTCTCAATTCTCTTGGATAAATATCTAGGAGTGGAACTACTGGGTTATATGGTAATTCTATGTTTAACCTTTTAAGGAACTGTCAAACTGTTTTTCCAAAGTGACTGTACTATTTTACATTTCCATCAGCAATATATATATAATTTTTGTTTTTAATAGGAAATACTTGCAACTACCACAGAAGTTAGTTGGTGGTTTTCTTCCCAGGTTATGGCAACAAACTGAAAAATGCTTTTCCTGAACCCAGATTACAGGTTTATTCATTTATTCAGCATTCATTGAGCACTTACTGTGATCCCAGCATTGTTCTCTGTTCTGTGGATCCAGAGATGAAAAAAATAGGTTGTTGGTGAAGTACTGAATCTCAAGTCTGTGAAACTTCTTTTGGAATCTTTGAAAATGGTAGATGCCCATGTGACTTGGTTCAGGAAGAATCTGCCCAGACTCAAAGGATCGACTGAAATAAATGTCCTCCTTACTGGGAGATTTTTGGATGGTGCTTTTTAAATGTAGATTCAGCTTCCTAGTCTTCACGGCAAACCACCAATTCGTGTTTTATTTCTCTAATGTAGAAAATGTGTGAGTACCTGGCACATGCTGTTTCTCTGAAATGAACCGTTTTATAATAAAATTATCTAATCCTAGGAGTTTGGGGATAAATATATAACTAAAGTTGAGAAAGAATAACAATCCTGAACATTGGCGTAATTCTTCACCTTTTCCAGAGCCATTTTGTGTGTTACTGTGTTTGATTTGACCACAGTTTTGTAGGTTAGGCCAGGCAAGCATACATTATTTCCATTTCATGGATGATAACTGAACCTCTAGGAAGTGGAGCAATTTGAGGTCACATGAGGAGCCAGAAGGAGACTCTTCACTAAAACACTCATTCCTAAATACTATTCCTCGGACTAGAGCCATTATGGGATAGTTTCCACTGACGCATGAGGAAATGAGGAAAGTAAGGGAAAGGTAGTGAGGTTTTCACATCACTAAATTTATTTAAAAACTGTCTTTTATTCTCAAATGAGGTGCCGCTTATTTTTATGTTAGTAAATGTGTCTTTACTAAAATGTGGAGATAGTAAATAGTAAGTTTATTTTAATTTTTATTTGGCAAAACAAAATGTTGGCAACCTCAATTAAATTTTATTTTATTATTTATTTGTTAAAATAAATTTTTAAATCTGTTCCATGAAATCTGCCTCATCAGGGTCAGGCCTTGTCCAACCTTTCCTGATTAATTACTATGCTATTTTCTCCTGAGCACTTTGTCCTAAGTAGAAAATATGTCCTCTTACAGATATAGCCATTTTTTCTATGTGCTTTTGTCACATGCAGCTTTAGTATTCAGTTTCCTGGTTTTCAGCTGAACTCTCATAGGCTACCATATTCACAAATTCACAGACTGGTGGGAAAACATATGACCATGAAGGCAGAATGACTTAATCAGTTCTTTTGGTTTCTAATTCTGAGTAAATATGTCTTACTGTTCAGTTTGTTAATTATTCTTGTGATTTTTTTTTTTTTTTTTGTGAGAGGGTTGGGCACGACATTTCTAGCAAAGTGTAATTGGCTATATTTGAAAAGATGTAGCAATTATTCATTTTATGCATGGTTCTCCATCTGGTAGAAAGCAAGACTCAACCCAGACAGGTTAATTAACTTGCCCACATTACATACCAATGAGAGGAACTAGAAGTGGAAAGCCTTCTACTTCTAAATATTACTCATCAACTTTAAAATGTGGGAACGACATGCAAATTACCAATGGAAAAATCCCCTCAACTCTAGAAACATTGAGCAAAACGATGCAGCAGAATCAGAGCATTCTTGAGTTCCCACTGGTTGTTCCTGAGTTTGTGTGAGGGAAGAAGGTGCCGAGTGCCAGATACTCCATCCCCTAAAGCAGCCGTCACCCAAATGTGAACACTTGCTCCAGTCTTAGATGGGATAGGGGCACTGTACTCAGATAAGTTTAGAGAAAGCGTAGGTAAATACTAAGTTCTGTAAAGCAGGATTTTGGATTTAATTTATTAGAAGGTATTGTAAATATCTAAGAGTGGCAGAGCTGCAATGCACCTCAACTTCTTTGATTAAAATCAACCTTATTTCTCTTGCTGCTCCTCCCCTCTTTTTCTTGTATCTCTCAAAACTAGTTTTCTGTAGAAGGTAGTGTTTTATGTATGTTCTATCTATTTTCTCTTTAGATCCTCATAACAACTCTGTAGGTACAGAGTGGTTAAGAAACTTACTCAAGATCACACAATGGCAGAGCCTATATTCAATTCTGATTGGGCATCAGAAGTGGCCTGTGAACACCTACGCTGTGCTATCTCCTATTGCTAAATGGTTGTCTTCCTTGTCATCTTCCTTTATCCTGAGTATAGTGTGTTTCCTCATGTAAATAAAGTTAGTAATCTATACTAGAAACTATACTGAATGTTTCCAGTGCACTTGGCTTGCTGGTGAATCCATTCCAAGTGCAATGAAAAGAGCATGGACTTTGGGTGAAATATCTAAGTCCATATGTTTTTGGCACCATTTCCTAATCGTGTGATCTTGACTAGTCAACTGTAAGAGCCTTAACTTACTGATTTGTACATTAGAGATAATAGTGCTGTTAGGCATCCTGCGAAGGACTCAACCTAAGTATGTAAGTTAAGGCTCAGAAAGATGATGGTATATGGCATATTTCATGCACTCAATAGTATATGCCCATTTTCCTTTCCCCCTCCTTCCCACTTCTCTCTTTCTCCTACTCAAATGCTCACATATACTTGGTATTTCCTTCAATGAAATGGATTTTGCCCTAGTTTACACTCACCTGACACTTTATACAGACTAGGGCCAGGGTAAACCCATGAGAAGCTGTATGGCATAGAACAATGAGTTCAGAAAGGAGACAAGTGTCAAATATTCTTTTAGGAGAATGGAAACACCACCAAACCAAGAGAGTGGATCTAAAGAATCCGAATTGTCCCCGTTTATATGAAAGGGAAGTGAAAATTTGAGAGTAAAGGGCAGACACTGAAAACTCGTCCCATTTCATGCAAACTATTGATTGAAGAAGCAGGAGAACTGTGAGCTGGTGGGGCCACTTCTGTGGTGTGCTCTCACCTCCTAGGTAGTACAAACCTCCAGATTCCGCCCACTCACCTTAGGGCCCTCTTCAGCTGACCTTAGGAATTTACCTAATTCAAGGAGATGCCCTTATTTCTCCAGTTTTGTTTTTAAGAATGTGAATATGAATTATAATTCTTCCTATTACTAAAATATTTATTGTAGAGAGACATGGCTTCATATACTCAATTGCTATCTATTCTTATGTCTGCTGGGCAAAAATGAATGTGTTTAGTAGTAACCAAATAGCAAAGGTGATGATTTGGAGAACCCAGCATTTATATAATTCTTTAATGCTTTAATTCAAAGGATAAGGCAACAATACTAAGAACAACTTTGAAAATAGAATTAAAAATCAACTATCATTCTGCCAGCTTATATTTCTATTATTTTTGTATATTAGGTTTTAGTCTTTTCCTTCTTATACAGATTTTTGTGTGATTTGGATCATCGTGTATATGCCATTAGGTATATCATGGGCCTGGGAATTTGCGTCTATGTTGTTTACAATTGTCATTTTCATGGCTTATGTGAGAGAGAATAGTATAGCTCCATTTTAGAAATGGAGAGAGAGTTAGCCTTAGGCATAATTATAATGATGTGACACCATTTGTTAAACCATGTCCCTATTGGTAATTGTTATCAGTTTTGTGCAATTATAGATAATGCTGTTTAGCAGCTCAGAATAGCTTATAACTACTAGAAATGGAGACTCGACTAGAGTGTCTTAAACACATAAAAGGAAAAAAAGAGACAAAAGTAAGCTGTTCAGAGCTGGTCTTGTGTTACAAGAAGACATCTATCAGTGGGCTAGGCTACTTTTGTTTTTCTGCTTTGCCATCCATTTTGTATGGCTTCCAAATTCAAAGTGACAGTATGAACTATAGCCCTAATATCTGAATTTCAGACAAGAAGTGGGAAGAAGAATGAAAGGTGAAAGTATCCTTTCCCCACCTCATTGTTTATTCCCTTTTAAGGAGCCTCCCCAGAATTTTCATGTCAAAGTGGCTCATTAGCTGTGCGATCTTGGGTAAATAACAAAACTCTCTAAGGCTCAGTTTCTTCATTTATAAACTGACAGCAATAATTCCTACCTTATAAGGTATATGTGAAAGAATATTATAAATCCAAATATGTTATGCAAATGCAAGTGTCAAATTAAAATAGCAATGGCAGTCCAGCGTAGGTTGCAATAGTTGAAATACTTCATATGTCTGTGTTCTTCCTGCAAAAGAACACATTACAATCATTTACAACCACTCTCTTTCTCCATCCTTAAGTACATTTGAGAAGAAGAGAAAGCAGAACCAGACCACGTTAGGTCTATGTCAAAGGGATGTTTGAGAGTAATGAGATTCCAGATGGTGGTAGAAGTGATCAAACACCGAAGCTGCCTTCATTCTCCTCCATGCTTTTATTGTCTAAAGGAGAATATCAGGTTATAGAAATGGGCCACCCCTATTCTCAGAGGCTGAAAAACCTTGACACAGGCAATTCCTCAAGAACTCACAGGCCTCCAGGCCAGTGGACAGACTCTGATGTGGGAGGAGTAGCCCTGATCTCAGTAATCAAAATTGTAAGTGCCCTGAGTCAGGGGCGCTATTTCTATTTACCACTGCATTTTAATGCCTGGCACCTAGAAGTTCCTCAGTAAAAATCTTTATTAATTCTAGCTCCACTCTAGACTGAATCTGACTTATTTAAGCTGTTGTGCTGCTTGGCTCATTATTGTTGACTGCAGCTAGGAAGGACTACCTTGGGTTGAGGCATATTTCTGAATAAAAAAATTATAATTATAGGTAACCTCTTGAGTGTTTACTCTGTGTAGGCACTTAGTACTTTACATGATTTAACTCATTTAATTCCTTCTACTTTAGTAGGTATTATATTATGCTCATTTTACAGAAGAAGAAACAGAAACTCAGAGAGGGCAAATAATTTTCCCAAGATCACAAAACTAGAGAAAGAAGAAAATGAATAAAATTTACTGAATCTGAATATAGATTTTCCTGGAAAATCACTGTTAAGTTTCTCGATAGATTGTGTCATTCAGGGACCTTGATTTCATCAAATTCATTTATTCATAAATGTCCCAATTTAGGCAAATGACTTAGTTAATACTCAGTTTCTTCATCCACAGAATGGGAAAATAATGCTGCCCATCTCATAGGGTTTCTTGAGGATTAAATGAGATAATGCATACACAGTGTTTGGCACATAGTAAATGTTCAGTATATTTTAACCATCATTACTACTGCTAGTTTTGTTAATTTGATGAGTAATTTTAAATTTCTGAAACACATCGTAATTGTCAGTGGATGATTCCTTTTCAAAATCTTGACGTCTAGGTCCCAAGTGGGGTGTTTTGAAAAAGTTCCCCAAGTGACTCTGATTCATATTCCCTTGAGAATCACTGCTGAATGTGGCCAATATCCATTAAGAAACTACTTTGTTCAAGACAGTGCAATCTGCTAAGAGGGATATAGATGATTAATAATAGAAAATGTCATATAAAAATAACTACATTACTGCATGAGATTAGAGATGGAGGTGATTCCTCCTCCAGTGGGGGCCATTAAGAAAGCCTCGTGGAGGTGATCCAATTGGGCTGGGCTTGAAAACTCAGCAAGGTTAGCTTCCTAAGGATGGGGGCAGGGCAATGAGTGAAGGCAAGAAGCAGAGAATGTTAGTGGTGACAGTTTTGGCGGGAAGATGGGGTCTACATTGGGTAGAGTAGGGAGGTGAGGCCAGACGGTTAGTCGGAGTCAGAGAATGGAGAGTCTTGAATTCCTGACTAATTGGGTTTATACCAAATTTAGAGGATCATGACAAGCTACTAATTTTTTTCAAGCCAGAAAGTGAAATGTTCAGAACTGTGCTCTCAGCAGATAAATTTGGTGCCCTAATGAATTAGAAAGTGAAGAACCCAAAAGCAAGAGACAAGCAAGGCCAGAGACATGTATTGCATTAGCCAGGTGCCAGGATAAGAGCTTGAATCAGGCGTGTGTACTGATAGATGGTCAGGATAAAGAAATGGTTATATAAACCTGGAGACTGATTGCATGGTGGGAGAGGGAAGTAAAGATGACTTTGAGTTTTGAGCCTGCGTGATGGGAAGAACAGTGCTGTGGTCAGAAAAAGAGAAGCTGGTGTACGATCTTGGTTGGGGAAGTTAAGATAATGAATTGAGTGTGCTAAATTTGAAATGCCCAGGGACTAGGTGCACATATCTAGGAGTTAGGTGAAAATGTGCAGTTCAAAGGAGCGAGTAAGGCTACACACATGCAAACAAACGAAAACAAGGTAAGTCATCTGCATTGTGGGATGTTGCCCAGAGTCTTAGCAGTGGATGAACTCTGAGGGAAGGAGAGTGGAGCAGGACTTCCTAGCTTAGGGTCTGTGGATGCATTTCTTGGGTGGGGAGATGTCTGTGACCTCAACATTTTAAGAAGAATATTATGTGTGTATGAAAGATTCCACAATTTTATTGGATTATTTACCTTAAAAAAGATTAAGAACCATTGGTATATATACAAAGTAGGTATTGTATAAAATAAACCAGCCAATCTCTGCATTCCTGACTGCCATACCTCAGACTGTGGTGGTCTTTACCATGCAGACTCTTCAATCAAGAATGTCTTAAAAATGTTTCTTTTTGCCGAGACAGTTCAATGGGGGAAGAATAATCTTTTAAACAAATAGTACAGAGATAACTGGATATTTACATGTAAAAGAATTAATCTGGATCCTCTACCTCACACCATATACAAAAGTTAACTTAAAATTGATCAAAGATCTATATTTTTTAAGAGCCAAAACTATAAAAGTCTTAAAAAAAGACAGCTTCTAAGATGTAATTCTTTGTGATCATGGATTAGGTATTGATTTCTTAGATATGGCACCAAAAGCACAAAAACCAAAGAATAAATTGGACCTTATCAAAATTTGACTTTTGTTCTTCAAGGACAATGTTGAAAAGTGAAAAGATAACCCATAGAATAGTAGAAAATATTTGCAGATCATATTGCAAAGATCTGATAAGGGTCTAGTATCCAGAACGTATAAAGAATTCTAACAACTCAATAATAAAAGACAAATAGCCCAACTAAAAATGGGAAAGGATTTCAATAAACATTCCTTTAAATAAAATAAACAAATAGCCAATAAGTACATGAAAAACTGCTTAACATTATTAGTTATCAGGGAAATACAAATCAAAAGCACAGTGAGATTCCACTTCATGTCCACTGGTATGGCAATTATCATCATCATCATCATCACCAACAACAAGAACAACACCAACACCACCATCACCAACAGATAATAACATGTGTTGGCAAAGGATATAGAGAAATTGGAATACTCATACATTGCAAGTGGGAATGTAAAATGGTAAGCCACTTTAGAAAATTTTTTACACAGTCAAATATAGAGTTACCATATAACCTAGAAATTTTACTCCTAAGTATACACCTAAGATAATTGAAAATATATGTTCACACAAAAACTTGTATACAAATATTCACAGCAGCATTATTTATAATAGCTCCAAAGTGGAAACAACCCATATGTCCATCAACTGATGAATGAATAAATAAAATGTGATAGTCATACAATGGAATACTATTTAGCCATAAAAAGAATGAAGTACTGATACATTTTCCAATATTCATGAACCTTGAAAATATTATGCTAGATGAAAGAAGGCAGACACAAAAGGCCACATATTGTATGATTTCATTTAAATGAAATATCTAAACTAGGCAAATATACTGAGACAAAAAGCAGATTAATGATTGACAGGAACTTGGGGAGGTGGGGAATGGAAAGTGATGAGCAATGGGTACAGGGTTTTTTTTTTTTTAGGTGATAGAAATGTTCTGAAATTGGTGGTGATGATTGCAGAACTTTGTGAATATACTAAAAATCACCACTGAATTTTATTGTATGTGAACTTATATCTCAGTAAAAAGTATTCTTCTGTCTTCTCTGTTTCTGGTTGTCCTTGAGTGGGATGGAAAGAATATCCATTATCCAAGCAGAAGGAATCACTTGAACAAAGTCAGAGATTGAAAAGTCAAGACAAATGTCAGCGAATGATGGATTTGGATGAAACATAGGTTTTGTATGAAGGAATCAGGAGATGAAGCTGAAAAGTTAAGTTAGGTCGAGAACATCAAGTCAGTCAGTTGCCATATGAGTCATAAATATTTAAGACTTACGTAGTGCCAGACACTACTTTGAGTGCTTGAACAAAAAGACCTGGTCTCTATACACATAGATCTCAGCAGTCTACTCTGGTGACATTAAACTAATATTTAATTCAAATTCAATTAAACGATTATCAGGATGCGAAAGGCTGGAAGTTTAGAGTGCTACAAAAATGAGATGGTGGATGTTACCGGGTGTGAGGGAATCCAAGAAGATTTCCAGAGAAAGTTTTAACTTCCAGGTCAGCGGATTTTGAGTGAATGTGTAGTCAATTGAGAACCATTTAAATGGATTGTGCCTAGGGAGATATGTGATCAAAGCAATGCCATAGGGAGATTTAGCTAGGGTGGTTCTTAAACTCACCATACAAGTCTCTTTGGAGGTAAGAATCTTGCCTAAATACCCTGTACTACCAGCAAAGAACTGCCAGGGGCAGGAAGAACATTTCTTCAACAGGACAGTTTGTGGACCATACTCAGAGAAGCTCCCTGTCATACTTCACCCTTCCAGATGTTGTCGGAGAAAGGACATATGTGACCTTTCATGAAAACATGATGAACTAACACAGCAGGCCTCTCTTCCTCCTCATTGCTGAAAACAATTAAACAAGGACACTTCCTGGCTCTTTTTTTTCTTTCTTTCTTTTTTGGTCAGGCAGATAGAAAAATCATCATAGAGCTTCATTTTCTAGGATTACTTCTTTACCTTGAATTTGCCCCAATGGGAGTTGTGAAAATGGGCTAGTGGATCATGACATGTATATCATTCAAGTGTGTGTATGTGTGTGTGTGTGTGTGTGTGTGTGTGTGTGTGTGTGTGTGTGTGTGTACTTGTGTCAGGGAGAGGTGGAGAACGGAGTTGAGAACAGTATTATTAAACAAATTCTCTCTTCCTCCCTTCCTCCTCCCACTTCCGTCTTTCTCATCTGTCTGTCTGTCTGTCACTCTGTCTCCCTCTCTCTGTCTCCATCTCTGTCTCTGTCTCTCTCTCTCTCTTTTGGAGGTTCTGGGAAAACAGATGTTGATGACATGTGGGTCTGGAATCAGCAGCCTCATCTAGTGAGGGACACAAGTTTGACACAACTATAATATGTACCAAGGACTGTGGGAGCTCAAGGGAGGGAGAGGTTAATTTCAACAGATAGAAAGGAAAAGAATTCCAATGGGCAAGAATTCTTATGCCAACTTCAGATCGTAAGCTCCTTAAAGACAGGGGTTATTTTTCCTATTTTATCCTCAGACATCCTGAGAGATCCCTGGGCCTTGTGGCTCCTTGATGAATTCAGCTGACTCACTGACAAGTCCTGCAGATCTTTGCTTTCTTGTGTCACCTGCACGCTGGTCACGGAAGCCCTTTCTTTCACACGAGACAACTGTTTCTAGGCCCAGTGCTTGTTAAGAGATCTGGAGCAATTCTTGCCTTTATTTAGGGAAAACAAAAAAACAAAAAAAACAAAAAAACAAAACATACTATTGCAAGAAAATCTTGGTGCAAATAGCAAACACTCTGCCTGCCTTTTTTATTCTGCTCCTCTCACTCCTCCAGCCCTACATTCTCACACACACCATCACCCAGAGTTTTTAAGTGCCTGAACCCCATTACTTCTTGAGCAAGTTGGCTTGTTGGAGAGTTGAAATTTGGCCTGTGGCCTGAGCTTCTGGCATTTCTTTTTTTCCTAGGATTGTCTATCTGGAAAGGAGGATGACCAAGCCAATTGGGTTGAGCACAGTGCTTTGAAAGAATGGGTGCTTGGGAATGGAGCATTGAGGAGCCCCCTGGCTAATAGGAGTTGCCTCTTTTAGCCATCAGGAAGCAAAGATGTTAAATCACCCGAGTGCCCTATTGTACTGGTTGCTACTGGTTTCTTTTGTTTTTTAAAAAAGCGAAGTGGCTGTTTGCTAAAGAAGCTTTTGTTCAGTGGGAAAAAAGTGCTTCTACCTTAGAACAGGAAAGACATCAGCAACGGTAAGAGAAAGTGCTGGGTGGTCTTGTCACAGAGCCATCTGGTGGCTCTTTGCTGTAACGCACCGCTCCTGGAGCTTCCTCCCTGTGGCTGGGCTTGCTCCATGTTTCTCTTCTAAGAGAAATGGCTTCCCCACAGCTCAGGAAAGAGACTCTCTCTACGACGGTGTACCAGATGGCTGCTCGCTTTTATTTTTCTCGGCGTAGCTTTCAAGGGCTCGCACAACTTGCTCCCGGGCTTCCTGTCCACCTATCTCCCTCCATCTCCAGATGTGCTTCACCAGCTCCAGTCCCACAGGCCCCCTGCCCTTCCCAGGGCCTTTGTATTTCTTTCTTTCTGCTCAGGATCTTTCTCCAGCATCTTATCAAGGCTGGCTCCTTCTTGTTAATATTTCACTTCAAATGAGGTTTCCTCAGAAAGACCTTTCTTGACTCCATTCTCTATAGCTGTTTCTACTCCAAGTTGTTCTCTTTCACAGTTCTTTGCTTTATTTTCCTCACAGACTATTTAATAGTATCTAAAATGATCTCATTCCTTTGTGTACTTTTTCCTTACTTATTGTCTGTGCTAAATCTGTGAGAGCAGGCCCTTCTTTGTTTCATCTCTACATCCCTACTATCAAGAAAAGGGCCTGGCTTGTGTTTGCTGCTCAGTAAACATATGTGGAAAAATGAATAGAATTGAAAGCATAAAATATGGAAAGGTGGAAGCTCTAGAGCCCAGGTGGGTCCGCCTGAGGTTGTGCGGGACTCCTCTCTTCCTTTGTTTCTTTCCAGATAACAATCTATCGACAGGTCTGTTTCCATGGCTAGCATCCATTTTTCTGTGGTTTCCAGGAACTTGGTTCTCTCTCACCATCCAACCCTGCTCTCTCCCTTCCTTGCTTTAGTTTTCCTAATGTATATTTATACACTCTTTAATAGCTTTACCAGGGGCTGTATATATGAGGAAAAGCCATCTTCCATCTTCAAGATGCCATGTTTTTTAGACATTTCCAAATATTCAATGGAAAAGCATTGAATCATCATGAGAAACTCATACCTCATTGGTCAATGTCCCTCACTCTAGAGGGCACTTGGATGGCACATCCACACCCTTTTGCAGCTTGTAGCTGCATCTTCTTCTGATGATGACTTTTCATTTCCTTGTCAACAGCCAGGACTTTACCTGCTCAGCCTCTTCAAGAAAGAGCCCTCAGATTCCGGGGGCATCATCTCATCATTAGCCAGGCTTCCCCTGTATTTGGGCCAAGACCTGGCCAAAGGTTCTCCCTCAGCCCCTTCAGTTTTTTTTTTCCCAGTTGTGTGTGTGTGTGTGTGTGTGTGTGCGCACACACGGATGGTGTCTTCCTTCTCATTGATGTCTAGAAAAGATGAGCTTGAACCACCCATTAAATACACTGTGAATGTCTAGAGATTTCTTCATATTCTTTAGGGGTTATTTTCTTGTAATCACCCCTGGCTTCTAACTCCTGTTTACTTATTTTTCTCTGTTTTTTTTTTCTGTTATTTTAGTCCACATTTGACTCCTACCTGAAATTAAGCCTCATCTCTGAGCTCCACCATCACAGACAGACAAACAAACAAACAATGCCATCAACACATGAAATTTTGTAGAGAAGATTTTATAGCAGATTTGGAAGGAAGATGGAGGAGCTTCTGTTGCAATAAGACAGAACTACATATTGAAAATAGACATCTAAGTTCTGGACTCCTATCCTGGAATTTCGCTGGCCACTCTGCCCCACAGAGAGCCCTAGGCTTACCCATTTGCTGGTCCCCTCTCTTTATCCACCTCTCTTTTTCTCATCCCCTCCTTTGTGAGTTCTCCCAACCAATTCCAATTCTTCTTATTAATTATGTAGAGCAATTCAAGTCAGTCTGCCCCAACTTCTCTTCACATACTTTGCTCTGGGCCCATTTTGCATATCCAAACCCAACAAGGGACTCAGCGGATCCAAAAAGTTTTCTGTTTATTAACAGCCACTCTCCTTAGAAGGCAATTGTGGTTTAAACGGCGTTCTCCCTTCCTTTGCAAGTGAGTTCTCCGAGGAAAGGCCAATGGGAACCTGATGCTCCGTTCTCATCCAAGGAAGACTCCACAGACCACTAAAGCTACACTGGCTTTTCATGATCTACTTACTACTTTATTCTGAGATGGTAAATGGCCTGAGGATTCATATGAGCTGCTGAGATTAAACCACTAACGTTTTTGGAGTAGTTTATTTCATAGGACAGTTGAGAGTTTAAGGCCCCTGAGGCCTGTTTTCCCTTCCACTGGAGGTGTCTTCTCTCAGTTCACCTTGGATGAGCTAGCAGTTTTCATGAGCCTTTCTCAGCCTGGAATTTAATAAAAAGAAGAAAGAAAGCATATTTTCACCTTTTATACTGGCAATGAAAGAGCTGGGCTGGTGGCAGAGGATTTATTGGGGCTGGCATTGTGTTTCGAGCAGGTTGTGCTGTGAAGAGAGCTCAGGAATGAGAAAGAAACCAGAGTCATAGAACATGTGATCTGAGGGTCCTTAGGGGAACCTGCAGAGAAGCAGCCCTTCTCTTTACAGCTGTGAGATCCTAAGCCCAGAGCAGTAAAGTGACTTATTTGTTCAAGGTCACACATTAAGGCAGTGTCATAGTTGGGCCACTGTTCAATTTAGTTAGGGAGGTAAGAATCCCCTTGGTCTGCCCTGGCATTGGGATCAGGCCCACATAAGTGGTGTCAGGGCTGCTCTAGAAAACCCGCAGCTCTTTGAATCAAGGAAAAATGAGTCAATTGCTCATTCTTTTTAGCTCTTGAACTTTAAAAATCTGACTTGTGGTTTAGTATTTGAGGTGGTATGTGCGTTGTGTGAGGGGGTGGTAGGTGACAGGGAGGATTCAGAAGATGGTGATTAGGTTCTTTGAGACATCTGGGGGAGGAAGAAAAGCATAGAAAGGAGGTGGGTTCTCCTGAGCTGGTGGAATAAAAAATTGTAAATGGGTCAATTTGATGTCAGCTCTCTCCTTCTTGGACTTTAGTGCAAATTGTGTCCAGTTGAGTTTTACTCTGGCAGCATGACTGTTATGTAAACTGGAATCAGGAAAACAAGTTGCTACATAGGATTGTTTGTGACAGAGAATCTGTTGTGACCAATTCAATTCAGCTCAATAAGTACTTCTCAAGTACCTAGTATATGCCCAACAAAAAGCCAGATGTGTTGTGGAAACAGGAACAAAGGTTTTCCAGTATCATACCCAAGACCAGACAATCTTTCTAAGAAAGCAAGACCCATCTATGTGGAGCAGACAGAAAACGAGATTGAAAAGCTTCAGTGACAGAAGTCATAGTACAAGAAATATATGTTCTGGAAAGTCATGATGAAAGGGGTCAGGAGGAGGGGTTGCAAGGAGGTGGAATTTGAGCTGGAGTGAAGCTGCTTGTTTTAGGTGCTGCATCTTCCTCCTATATGTAGTTCCTATGTGTTGCCCATAGCAAGTGCTCAGTAAAAATCTCCTTAGTGATGGAGAGAGAGGAGGGCAGATAAAAACAGAGGAGCAGATGTAGAAGTAATTAGAGGTCTGCAAGGACCAGATCAACTTAGCAGAGCTGAGAGTGTACACGATGGAATTGCAGGGAGGGCGAGAAGGCTGGTATGTCTTCAGATGCAGAGTTTGTACTCGCTCTGAGGTTCAGTGGAACCACCGGAGAGGCATGGGGTGGCGCTTCAGCATGCTGGCCTGTAGATTAGAAAGATGCGGTGCTAGACTGGCCTCTGCCCTTTCATTCTCCTTGCCTTAGCTTCCTAACAATCCAAGTGCAAGGTTGTCTGTGAGCTCCCTTTCAGGTCAACATTCCAGAGATTGCATCTTGGGGTGGTATGCAGGACAGACACTTGGAGGCTGAGAAACCTTTTGGTTCCAGGAATTCAGGGGCTGAAGACATGAATCAGGGTGGAGGCAGAGGGAGCAGCAAGGAAGGGGTGGATTGAGGAAATTTGGAGGTAACTCTTAGGGTGCTTTTAGTAACTCAGTGGAGTTGGAATTAGCACAGTTGGTTTTAGGGGAAGAGAAATTTTTAGGGGGTGATGTTGGGGTATGAAGTGATTGTGAGATGTCTTAGAGGCAACCAGAAATAGGATTAGAGGTTGGGAGATGAGGCAGAGAAGGTAAAAGTGAGGGTCTTGGAACTAGACAAGGGGTGGCTTTGAATTCCATCTCTGACGTGTACCAGTTGTGTAATCTTGGGCATGTGATTATGTTAGGGTGACCAACTCACCCAGTTTGCAGGGGACTTTCCCTGCTTTAGCCCTGAAAGTCCCATGACCTGGGAACTCCCCAGTTCCTGGCAAACTGGGACAGCTTGCCTGGGACTGCCCTGGTAAAACAAAAACAAAAACAAAAAACAAAAAAATTGCAAGTCCTATATGGTAGATGAAAGAAACTAGACTTTTGGTGGTAAACGCACCATAGAATCTACAGATGTTAAATTATAATGTATACCTGAAAATTATATAATTGTATTAACCAATGTTACCCCAATAAACTTAATTAAAAAAAACCCCTGCAAGTCTCATGTCCTGGAACTCCCTCTGAAGTGGGAAAATTGGGATGGCTAGTGAATGTATTTGACTAATTTAGTCTCAGTTTCCTTATCTGAAAAGTAGGGATAATAACACTACCTTCTTCAGAGCACCATATGGATTAAACGAGATAAGAGTAAAGTAGTCAGCATAAAGAGTGATGCATAAAAGGTATAAAGTAAATATTTGTTGAAAAGATGAGTTAGATGAATCCAGCAGGTGAACCAGTTGGATGCAGAGGGGATGGGTGAAGTGATACAGTGTCACCACAGGACAACAGAAGTCAGTGGCTTTGTGTATAGAACTTGTGGATTGGGATTCTACTTGTATGTGTAAAAGAGGGTTTTCCAAGAAAATTAGCAATGTAAACAAGGGAAATGTTAGCCCACTGATGAGTACAAATCGGTAGCAGCAGCATTTACATATTAACAATGCTTAAATGCTAATTATAAATGAATATGTACCTTCACTAGAGGATTCCTGAGATTCTCTGAAAATCCACATCTCTGCTTTGTCTGGCTCAGTATGTGCTCAATGAAATAAAACCACATTTTGTTTCAGTATTCATGCATTCATTCACTTATTCAACAAATTGTGTGTATGTATGTGTATGTATGTGCATGTGTGCGTGTGTGTATGTGGAGTGTGTGTGTGGTGTGTGTGGTGTGTGTGGTAGGCACAATGAATGATAGGCTCTATGGAGACTATAAAGATTTATGAGAACTAGTCTGTTCTTAGAAAAGTTACAGTAAAATTGTTTTATTTTTACAGTTATTTCCTCCCTTATTCTTTTTCCACTAGCATTAAGGTCTTTTGACAGCTACATGTAAGATTCTATACTACTTTTAAAGTTCTAGAAGCCAGAAACAGAAATCGGAAAGTCCACATCAGGGCATCTTGAAGGGATGGGCTGGAAACAAAAAGTTAGACTAGGAGAGAAGGACAGAAGACACGGAGATCCAAGAGACGAAGGGTAGCAGAGAAGGAGGAGTTTTGAGTACAGAGGTCTGAGAGGGACGGGAGTAGAGAGGACAAGGGCAGGAGAAAGGAAGAAACCAGCATACGGGGAGCAAGTGGAGGAGGAAGGAGGACCATGGAAGAGAGAAGGAGGAGGTTCGGGAATGGGCTTGCTAAGCTATAGTCACCCCCCAATTGAATAAAATGTTGAAATTACACACGTGAGGAGTTTTTTGTTTTAATCATGGTTTTGTTTTTTTCTTTAACCACAGCTACAAGGAAACCAGAGTAAAGACCAGAATACAGCAATGAGACAATGGGGTCCACAACCTCCGTGTCTGCGTTGCCTCGTCTCCACGTGGCCTGGAGTTGTGTCTCCTGCTCCAGACATCACAGTCTACAGCCCCCCTTTCAATATCAAAGGAGCAGGACCCTACTCTTCCACGGCCAGCTGAGATTGCGTCTCCCTGACGGAGGCCACCCCCTCCAGGAGCTGACTGCTCCCCTGAGCTTTGCAAGCAGCTGCTTCCCCAAACTACTTCCTCCTCAGAACTGCTCTGGTGCAACCTTGACGCCACCCTTCCTCTTCCTTCACCTGAAGAGGCAAAGCAGGGTCAGACGAGAACATTTGCTTCCTCCTCCATTTTTTCATTTTTCTTCAAAGTTCATTCCCCCGTTCCATTTTCTGTGTTATATATCTCTGAAACTCTCGTAAAGTAAAAGATTCAGGATAAAAATGCATAACACACCCCAGGTCTCAGAGTCCAAAAAAGAAGAGTTGTGTGTAAATAATCAGTTCACTTTGCCTTGGAGAATGACCAGGCTGGAGAGGCCTGCAGAGAGCACAGCCATTAGCCAAGAGCTGTGGACCAGAAGGTTGAAATATTCCATGATCTGAGCCAAGTGGTCAGATCGCTGGCTGCCTCCATCAGCCAAACCCTAAGGCAAGGTGCAGCCACCCCAAGAATAGCTGCCATTATTGTGCATCTCAGCACCCCCACACTGGTTTACCTTTTGGATTACAGTTTCAAGAGACAGAAATGTTATAGACTTTAGGCCTGAAGGGAAGCTGTGCTACTGCATATTGATTTGGGACATTTTTAAAAAATATAAGCAATCACTTTGAAAGATGCGAAGCTATTAACTACGATCAGCCAGGCAATTTCTTTCTGAACACAGCTCTGTAGTACATCCCAGGCCCTTTTGAATTCAGGCTTCCACATTTCTGTGCTTCATTTTTGCTTTGCATCATTAGACTCTCAGGATGCTTTTAGGTATTACTCAGCTGCCTGGACAGTCCATATTTTGAACAAACTCACAGAGATGGCATCTGCCCAGCGTTTTCAGAGGCCTAGGGCTAGCTTGGAGATGATTACATTAAATTATGCTTGCATATCACGTAATAGTTTGCAAGCACTTTCCCCATGCAGTAGTTCACTGAAGCCTGAAACAAGTCTACCAGATGGCTATGATTATCCCCAATTTGTTGATGAGGGAATGAAGGTCCAGAGAGGTGAACTGACTAACCCAAAGTCTTAGACCTTGTAGTAGATCCAGATTTCCTGACCGAAATTGCATACTTTTCCACCAAACCTGCTGCCTGTCAATGACATAAAAAATAATAATAATAATAATAATAATAATAATTAATATGGATGGAGCTTTTGCTGTTCACCAGGCACCATGCTAAGCACTTTAACATGTATTATTTCATTTAGTTTTTCCAACAGACACGTGAGGGAGCTGTTGTTATTATCCCTATTTTACAGATGAAAAAACTGAGGCTTAGAAGGATTAAGTAAATTACTCACTGTGGCATGAAGAGGGAATAGCAGAGTAGGAAGCTAAATCCAGCTAGTTTGACCCTAGAACTGGTGTCCTTAACCCCTGATCACTCGCTGTCAGGCCAGAGGAAGGACATCCAATCAAACTTGGACCCTTGTAATTAATTGTCTAACCAGTTTCTTTCTCTCCTGCTTAAAAATATCAATGCTCTTGGATTTCAAAAGTCCTCTTAACCAAGTCCTCTGCAGACAAATACAATTAAATTGGTTGCCAGGTCTCCTGGGTTGGGGTGACAGATGAGAGCGGGAGGTTTTGGGAGTCAGAGGGGAGCATGCGGCTGGAATTGAGAAGGCAGAGGAGATTTCCCATTCCAATATGACCACAGTAACAAGGGCTGAAGGGCAGGGGTGTCACACATGTGCAGGGACATGGTGCCATCACTTCTTTCCAGCCATATGTGCTGTCGTAGTCTTTTTTTAGTGTCACATATGGTACTTTCTTAATTGAATTTTTCATAATAATTGATCTGACCTGTATCATTCTGTTAGTTGTAGCAAAACAAACTCTGACAGGTTTTGATATTAGGACTAAAAATATGTTTCCAACTAGCTGAGGAGCCATAAAGCAGGCTGAAATCATAGTAATGATAATGTACAATCTGCTTGCTACCATAAAGTTATTATTATTTACATGTAGCGAACCATCCACACATAATGTGAGCCTTGAGTCTCCTTCCAATTTTTATTCATCTTCGCTAATTTAACAAATGGGGGCAGGAGAGGGCTGAAAGAAGGCTCCCTAGGTCACCTTGGTGAGCTCTCTTGACACCTCAGTGTAATGGGAAGTCCTCCCGGTGCTGCTGCTGCTCATGCATCTCTGGGGTCCTACCCCCAGTGGGGCTAGAGGGCTATTTCAGTTGAAAAGTTTTGGGAGGGGAAATGCATGCTCATTTTCTCAGGTGTTTCTTTTCAGGCATCTTCTCTGAAACAATCCTGGTGGCGTCCAGAGGGGCCAAGCAAGCAGGTTGCCCCTTGTTTGGGGTCCACTTTGGGAGAGCCTGCTGTGGCCCTCCTCCCACTGCATTTCTCCCTGTGGGGCAACCATACTGCAGCACTGAGCGACTACATCCACTCGGAGCCCATGCCCCTCCATACTTCAGGTAACTGGTACCCCAAATTCCTGCCCAAACAGCCTTGAACCCACTTCCACAAACAGACCTTTTCTTTGGGTCTGAGTTCCTGGGAGTCCACCATGCTGTTGGTAACAGACTTTGAGTTCTGAGTTCTGAGAGAATGCCAAGAGGTAGCTGTTGCAGGGGCTGTGGATGAAGCCAGAGGGGTCTATATACAAGTAAACAAGATCCCTCACGGTGTGGGACAGGGCCACGGATAGGAAGGGATAGGGTGTGGCTTCAGGCTAGGGGCCTCCTTTTCCACATGTGTCATGTTCACTGAGGAACCCTGAGAGATTCAAAATTTGAACCTGGACTTCAAGGTCATTATGAAGAAAGATTTATTTGTCAAGGCAGGAGAATAAAACACATTTCCTTCAGCGGTTTGTCAGCTTAACAGGACTTGTACCTGTTATGTACCTGGACATATGTTATGTAGATCTCCATTTGTCCTCTTGCTCTGGTCATGACAATGTAATGATGGACCTGAGAAGGTGGAGACTGAACTTGATGGACTAAATAGGTGAAATGTGGGGTGGGCAGCGCATGAGACTTCTTTCCACACTCTCAAGGTGATAGGATTATGGAAAGAATCTTACTAAAATAATGGGCTAGCAGGGGAACTTGGGTGCTCCATTTGGATTTGTGATCAGGTAACTGAATGTCCTGGACCAGTTCTTTTGAGGGTTCCAGGTTCTCCGTCTGCAGAAGACAGAGCGGGTAGATCAGCAGTTCCTGTGTTCCTGGACCACTTGACCTGTCAGATGACCTTTGGAAAAAATGGTCCCATTGTCAATTACATTTGGGAAACAAATTCTTTCTTTTTTGAGTGGTTTAATGCATATTTGCATAATAAAACATTCTAGAAGTTCCAGAATTTAAAAAAAAAACAACTGATGAATTTTAGTTAGCTTAGTTTCCTACACCAAGCATTTATTTACAGCTTACTGTGTGCTAGGGGCTATGCTTTATATGCACATTTTATTTAATTATCACACCAGCCCTGTGATTTAAGTATTATTAGTATTCTATTTTACGGATGTGGGAACCAGGACTCAGAGAGCCTGAGTGACTTGCCTGGAGTCAGGACTGAAGCTTTGCTACTTGATTCTGGGGCTGAAAGTCCTCACTCATTCCCAAAGTCAGGCTTCTGATCTCATTTTTTTTCCTATGGGTCATTAAGGTATCATTTTTGTACTTCTCCTTTGGTGATTATTACCACAGGTTCAATATGATCACCTACATAAACTTCATATTCATTAATAAAAGACTATTTCTCTTCCTCGTTCTAAGCATTTTTCTAAATCGGAAAAAAATTAAAGAGAATACAAAATATACATATAACCAATAAACACATAAAAAGATATTCAACGTTTCACCATTGTGCTACCTAAACAGGCTATGCTCACTGATACTCTCTTTACTAGCACAAGATAAGCAGAAGCACCTTTTTGTTTTTCTCTTTTCCTTTTTTGGTTAAGGGACTTTCTTTCTGTGCATACTATTTGTCTGAATTTACCAGCTAAGCTGTCTAAAGACTGAACTATTCATTGTATCTCAGCATGACGTATCAAAAGTAAGAAAACCACACAGAATTTGAGATTATTAGTCAGGAATGGAGACTTTGGAGAAGGATGGTGCTAGGACCATAAATTAAAGTAAAACCAAGCTTAAATCACTAGTGTATGCAATCATTGATGTAATTTTGCCAAGCAAGTCCACTTAACACGTTTTCCCTATGAGATCCATAGTTGCTTTTAAAAAAGATGATGATAATGATGATGATGATGATTAGTACACTACTGTTACTATTATTAGCTATTTTGGAGCCTTTTGTCCATCAAGAGAACTCAATGGGGAAAAGTACTGGTCTTGATATAATAAAAGTCTATCTAAATAGAATTTGGCATTAATGTGCTCCTCTGTCAAAATAAAGATGACGTTTAAACATATAAAAAGAAAATTATCTCTTATTCTGTGGAGTCCTACAAGTAATATATTTTTATAATAGCAGTAGCAATTACTTTAGCTGGATTCTTGTTTTTCTTGAGCAGGAGTAGTTTGTTCCAGGAAGGTTCCAGCTGAAGGATGCTATCTTGCTTAATTTTACATACATAGGATAGGATATTATATAGCAGGTTGGCTTCATAATAATTGGTTCGAGACTTGAATGTTGGTTTGTCCTGTTCATTTGATGCTTTTAGGTTTATATCCCACATATGTGATATCATGTGATTTTCAACCCTTTCTGTCTGGCTTATTTCGCTTAGAATGATACAAGTCTTGAACGTCGGACTTCATCATTTCCTCTTTGAGATCTCTCTGCAGGAACAATGGAATAAGGGAGACCATAGAGGAGTAGTAAGGATGATACTCAGGGAGTCTGGAGAACTGGAATCCAGTCTCTACTCTGGCCCTAATTACTTCATTCAATATCTGTAAGAAACTTTTAGAGTCTCCTGGTTAAGTCCACATAGATTTACTGGTAGGGGAATAATAAGAAATGATTTAACACTTACATGGAAAATGATGTTAAACTCTTTCTCTAGATTGTAGTATTGGCTAAACCATATCAGCAGTACCGAGAGCCACCCATGCCAGCCAGCTTGTTCAGGAGGCTGAGGGATTCAGTAATGGGAATGCTTGATGAGTGAAGCAGTAGAAAGAATGTAGTGTGGGCGTCAGGAGACTTAAGTCCTGGCATGGTTTGTCTTTTCCGTTATTGGGACTTAAGCATTTCAAATATCTTCCTCAATATTTAGGGAAGTATTCTCAACCATAGTGTTACCTGGTTTTGTTGTGTCTGGGAATTCCTTCAAGCTTGAGCATTGGTTCTATGATTTTTTTTTTTCTGAAGAAGTTCTGGCCCCTACATTTATTTCCACATAAAACTTTCATGGCCTTCAATGGACTAATTCCTAGAATTTCATCCTGAACAGCTGTCTATTGAGAAAGCTTCCTTGTGATGTTTAGATCTACTCCTTAAGTGCAGTTGTGATGGCATATTTAAAGATTAGTTGAAACTGAGGAAAAAGTTCTGGTGGTCTTGATAAAAGATCTATGCCCTCTACTTTGTTGAAAATGGAGTTTGGCTGATTCTTAGCTCCTACTGACAGGTTATAGAAGATTTAGTGTCCTGTGAACATCTATTGCTTTTCAGACATCATGTTCAGTCTTTGACTCCTGTACTTTGTCTTGGTGAGCATGAATGCCTTATAAATATTGTCAAACAAGCCCCTCCTGATGCATGAGCTGGTCATAGATGCTCGGTACTTGTTGGTCATATGATTGAATCAGCATAATAAAAACTGTCCTTTCATTTCATTATGTTCTTCATTGCTATATGACTTTTTTTTAATATGATTAAATTTTATTCAAATCTCAAGGTTGTTTTGGAAAGGAAGTACCTGGGGCTCCTAAATCAGTTTTGTTTTGAGAGGATGACAGTGGAAGTGAGGAAGAGTCTTTTTGTCCCAGCTAAATTCTTCTCTCAGAAGAGGATTTAGACGTAGAATTAATGGAGCCTTTAGAACAGAACCAGCACTTTTTTTTCTTTCCTTGTGTTTTATCTTTTGTTTCTATGAAACCAAATCACTAGTATTAAACACAAGCTCTAAGATTTAAAGCCTAATGTTGAATTTGTAAAAATTCCATCTTGAAGATACCCTAGGTTGAAAAAGCTCAGTTCAACAAAGAACACATCTTTTAAACAGCTTTTCTGGGTTCTCACGACAGATATTTGCCTGGCTGTGCAATGTGGGAGGTGTTCGTGTTCATACATCGAGCCTCCTTCACAGGCTCAAGTGGCAGGTCACATTATTTCTTGGCCAAGGCAGAAGGTTCTTCCCATCATTAGTACAGCTAAACCATAATAGTAGGAGGCTTAGATAATGTAGTTCACGTACCTGTGGTTTGTCTTTCTGAAGGTGGTTAGCATCGGGGAATCCCTGGGATTCACCAAATAGTCTCTCTATGCAGAAGTCAGTTGCTGACTCAGGGGAATGAGGATTACTTACTGTGATGGTTAGTTTTATATGTCAACTCATCCGGGCTAAGGGATGCCCAGATGGTAAACATTTCTGTGTGTGTCTGTGAGGGTGTTTTTGGAAGAGATTTGCATTTGAATCAGTAGACTGAGTATAGAAGATCTCCCACCAATGCAACTGGAGTGTCATCCAATCAGTCGAGGGCCTGAATAGAACAAAAAGGTATAGGAGGGGGAAATTTCTCTCTCTGTTGGATCTGGGATGTCCATCCTCTCCCACGTGCAGACATTATTGCTTCTGGTACTCACATCTTCAGACTCAATCTGGGACTTACAGCATTTGGTCTTCTGGTTCTTAGGCCTTTGAATTTGGACCGGAACTACACCAACAGCTTTCCTGGGCCTCCAGAATGCAGATGACAGATTTTGGGACTTCTCAGTCTATAATTATGTGAGCCAATTCTTCATAATAAATCTCTTTCTATTTATTCGTATATGTCTTATTGGTTCTATTTCTCTGGAGAACCCTGACTAATGAACATACTAAAGCCTCTTTATATTATTACTTTATTATTAATTTCATTAATGCACAAACGTTTGTGTTCTGAGCACCTAAAATGGATCAGGATACCTATAACTCAAAGATACGACCCCTTACCTCAAGGCACTCTTTCTCTGGCGGGGGAGATTAATGAGCAAATCCCATAGTACAATAGTGTAATGGGAGCAGAGAAGGGCTACCTTTTCTCAAAGGGATCAGGGCAGAACCTCCCCTCCCTGGACACCTCCCAGGAAGGCAGATTTGAGCAGCCTCTTGAGGAACCTGTAGGTATTAGCAAGGAAAAGACCTGGAAAAGACATCCCAAGCTCAGAGGCAACATATGTGAAAACACAGCCATAAAGAGAACCAACCTTTCTAGGAACCACATATAGTATGGAATGGCTAAAGTACAGGTTAAATGTACATATTTTGGGGTAAAGTGGAATGGACGAGTGGTGAGAGATAAAGCTGGATGAAGAAGTCATGAAGGAGTCTAATGTACTATTTGAAGGAGTTTGATCTTTATCCTTTACTGATAACATGGGGAAGCATCCAAAGATTGTAAGCAAGAGAATGCCATTCACTCAGTAATTCAACAAAGATTATCGGGTACCTACCATGTGCCAGTGTGGTTTTAGGTACTGAGGTTACAGGAGTAGATAAGACTGCTGGGTTCATGTCAGATATGGGTGTGCATTTTAGAAAGAGCTACGTGGCAACAATGTGGGGAATAGGTTGGGTTTAGGACCAAGTGAGAAGTGAGAACTTTCAAAAAAAATTTGTTTCAAAAATAATTACTTAAGTACTGCAAATAAGAACTGTTTGGGATATGTTGATCATTATTTTCATCAGTCCCCAGAGCAGAACAGTGCTTATTTGCAGTACTTAAATAATTATTTTTGAAACATTGTGACCTGAATAAATACCAATGAGAAGCCTGATGAATCAGCAAGGCAGGACATTTATAGACATAAAAATCAGTTTTTATATATTAGGTTACTCAAAGATAGAAACACATGAAACATAAAGAAAGTTGTACAAAGACTTTGGGAAGTGATTCTAGGAAAAACCCGTGAGGTAGCAGAAAAGTGAAGGTAGGGAAGGGGTGTGTTATACAGCCACCTACCACTGTGGGTGATGGAGTCTGATCTCACAGAGGAATTCTGAGAAACAGCATAGAATAAACCTCAGAACGATGTCAAATAAGGGGCTAGGAAGCTGGGGTGTTTATCTACCAACTTCTCATCTGTCATGGGTTAAGGTCTGCTTTCAAGGACAAGTTCCAATTTACCCTGTTCACAGACTCACCATACTCCTAAGTCCAGAGAGTCCCAGGTGTTCATGGGAAGCGGCCAACAGTGTGTTGAGGTGGATACTGAAGGGATGTGGGTGGGGCAGTGATGGCATCTGCAACAGGAATTAATAATTCTTGGGTGCTTTATTCATTCATAGGTACCGACTCTCTTTATTTGCAATAATATGTATAAAACAACAATCCTAAGGATTAGGTTAGGTCAGTGGTTCTCAACTTGGGGCAACTTAGCCCCCTAGGGAACATTAGCCAGTATCTGGAACTGATTTTGGTTGTCACAGTTTTGATGGTGCGATGGGGAGAGTGCTACTGGCATCTAGTGGGTAAGCTAGAGATGCTGTTAAACATTCTGTAATGCATAGGACAGACCTCTGACCCAATGCCATAAAAAAATATCCAGTCCAAGGTGTCAATAATGCTGAGATTGAGAAACTGTTAAGTTAGATTAACGTTATTTCAGAAATAAACTCTAAGGTCCAGAGAAGTTTTATAACTTCTTTTGGGTTTATAAACCCAGTCCATGGCCCAGCCAGGATTTGAATTGAGGTTTATCTGCTTCCAAAGCCCATGCTTTTTGATTTATGTTAATCTGCCTTCCAGAGAGAGAAAGAGAGAAAAATCCCGAATCCCGGAGGCTCACTGAAAAAACCTCAGCATCAGTACTGGCCATGCCTTCTGGACCGGGACTTCAAAGGAGCCTGGAGTTGGCTGTAACTGGAAGGAGGTGAGGAGTGAACACCTTTCCTGTCTTTCCCTGGCCTCTCTCTCTGCTGGGCAAGTCAGGGCAGGCTCAGTGCGCACAGATCCCGGATCCGCATACCAGGGCTGGCGAGATGCCCTTAGCTGGAAGCCCTGACTCCTTTCCAATGCACAAGGAACCCTTCTCTGCCAAAGCTGGCTGGTGATTCTTTCTGGAATGGCAACTCTTCCCATCCCCCTCCAGGCTTGGGACGATCTTCTGGCAAGCATATGTATTGAAGAGTTACAGGTGGTGCAGACACAGTTTGGAAGACATCCCAGCTGGGCCTCCTCCCAGGAGCCTTCTGATCACTCACCAGATAACTCTAGCTGCTTGCAGAATCCTCGGACTCTTAGCTGCTCCAGGAAACCAGCTTCAAGGGCAACAAGAGCTTCTGAGAGGCTAGAATAATCTTGGAAACTGAAACTACTTTGTCCTTTTGCCTCCTTAGGTTAGAAATATTTTTTGCAATACCACTGAGTTCTCCATTTCTTTTTTCTTATAATGGGGAGTGAATACAATAATTAAAAGAGAAGTGGGAAATATGAGGGAAAGGACAGGCTCAAATCTGGTGACTTGATCCAGATGCTTCGGGTTTCTGAACTTGAGTTGTTCCTTTTTTGGAGACAAAATATATGTCTTTTTTCTTTTGGGCTAAGATATTGGCTCTTTGAGAGAACTTTCATCTCTGTAGTGTCAAGTCTTCTGGTTTCCATACCAACATCCTGCCCTGGGGGAATTCACATCTATCACACATGCTGTTCTTGGTCTGTTTAATCAAATTTTCATTTGATGTTGGTTGTAATTTCACATGTGGACCAAATATAGAAAAATTAAGTGATTCCAGCAACTTAAGTCGCAGAGAAGCATTCATCTTTGGTATTAAATAAATTAAAACATAGTACATCTGAGAATATATTTTTGGAGACACTGAGGAGCAGCTAGTTTACTTGTTTATTCATTACTTCATTTTTTTCATTCATGTAACAAGCAGTTATTGACTACTTAACCATGATTAAGGCTTTTAGTAGGTGTTGTAGGAATATTTAGGTAAATATTATGTTCTTACTCGTGAGAGGCTTAAAATCTAATGGGAAAGAGAGATAACTAGCTATCTCACATTACAGGATATAAATATTACAAGAGAAGTCTGAAAAAATGCAGCGATTCTTTTCTGTCCTAAGGTAAAAAATAATTTTGGCATGGTGATGAGGCAGCAAATGTGGGCTACATTTTTAAGAAACTAGGTCCTGAGAAGAAGAGAAAAATAGTCCTTTAGTCTGAGAGCTTAGTAAGTTTTGGAGAAAATATATCAATTGATTAGGCTTGGTTCCCAAATAATTTCTTTCCTTAAAGACTTCTTTTCCTATTCTCTCATTAATTGTCTTCATTAAAACACCTAACTTATTATTTTACATATCAACACTACTCAACATGTGGCCTGCGGACCATTGCTGGTCTGCAAACTGTTACTATTTCATGATGAGCCAAGTACAGAAACTGATAGTAAGTGTTTAGAAACACAGTAATTTGACAGTAATTTTATGTCAATTTACTCTAATAATCATAGGGACTATAGTTTAGATATCTTTTTAAAATTTCATTTTTCTAGTAGTTTATTTTTATTATACTTTCCAAAAATATCATTCTGTTATATATTGGAAATAAAATAATAAAAAAGCTATTCCTTACCATTGATGGCTTGAGAAGCACTGGATAATTGAGAGTTTACATCTTTCTTCCCACTTGACTATAAGCTTCTTCAAGACAGTAGCTATATTCATCATACTTGTATTTTAGTCCTCAGCCTATGAGTAGGTGCTCCATAATTATTTGTTGAACTAAATGGAAATGTAAGTGAAATTTGGGTCGATCATCAATGAACTATTTCAACTATTTCAACCTTTAGAAAGCCTATTTGTATTTTCAGCTTGAATTAGCTCTTGGAGTCATACATTCATTCCTGATAAAAGTAGTACTTGATTTTGTTGTCTTAGTAATACTTTTAAACCTTAAGGTTGAAGCCTGAGTTTTAATGGTCTGTTATTTTGTAAATGTGTACTCGTTCACTTTATCCATGTCCTCTAAGAGCCTAAAGATTGAAGACTTACCACCCCTATTCTTTCTCCCTTACCCTCAAAATTTAGAATATTAGACCTTTCCAGTTTTATATTTTTCTTAAAATGCTGAAACAGGGGTCTTATATGTATTGCCCTTCTTATAATGCCCGTTGTTTTACTGATCTTTTTTTTCTCTCCCTCTCTCTTTCCTCCCTCCCTCCCTTCCTCCCTTCTTTCCTTTATTGTTTTCTTTCTTTCAGCCAAAAACTTCGCTAAACACTTATTAAGTACCTATTATGTGCTTGACATTGTGATAGGCACTGGGGATACAAAGAATAATAAACAATCTTCCCACGATCAAGGATTTATAATCTAGTAGGGGAGATAGGCATATAAATACAAAAGCATACTGAGTTATTACGAGTACTAGAAGGAATAGCTAGCTAAATGAGAAACAAAAGGGGCAAAAAATTGAAAGTGATCAGTTTTGTGTTGGAAGCTAAGCTTAGAGAGGCTTCATAGAAGAGGTGTTTCTTGAGTTGAGATGGAAAAGTGAGTAGGTGTTTGCCAAGAAGACGGCATTGTTGGCAGAGAGCACTCAGGAAAACTATAGTTTTGTGGATGACAGCACAGATTCTGGAGGCTGGCTCAAATCCTGACTGTGCCCCTTCTAGCCGTGTGACTTGGGCAAGTTAGTTATCTGACCTGAGCTCCAGGTTCCTCATAAGTATAATGGGAATAATAATAGCCACAACTTCATAGAGTTCTTGTGAGTTTTAATGGAGAACTTTTCTATATAGAATGTTTATAACAACATGTGCTTAGAGAATTCTACACATTTTGAAATGAAGGTTTAAAGGGAAAACCCAAATAAACCAGGAAAGTTTCACCAGGGGTCCTATTATGTGGAGCTTTCTATATAAGCTAAAGAGTTTCCACTTTATCTTGTAGATTATATGGAATTATTGAACACTCTTAGCAGGAAGTACATGATCAGATTTGTGTTTTAGAGGGTTACTCTGACTCAGAATAGAGAATGGAGGGTTTGATATTAGAATCAACAAAATTACTCTGGAGAATATAGCAATCTTCCCCACAAGAGATGACCAAGTTGTGGACAAAGAGAGGAGACAGACATAGTCGGCATCGCTGAGATCAAACTTAAAGGTCTGAGTGATGAATGTATAGTGTGAGAGGCAAGGCATTGTCTAGGATGACTCCAATGTCCTGGGATGGTGGGTGTTTAGAGATAGAGGGTGGTAGCTTTCACTGAGAAAAGATACAAAATAAGGTACCAGCTTCGATGGAACAGTGACAATTATAATTTGTACCTCTTGAGTTCTAGGTGTTTATGTGACATCCATAGTCAATTGGATCTATGGATATGGAGTTTGGGTGATAGATCTGAATCAGATCTGTAGACTTGACAGCCATCATCTTATAGAAGGCAGTGGAAACCATGCATGTGAACAAAATGACTTCAGGAAAGTAATTTTATTGAAAGAGGAGAATTGAACTGATGTCTTCAGAAAATAATTGATAATACCCACTTGAGTCTGGGGAAGGAGTTTAGGTGAATCCTCTCAGCTGGGTAGAATCATTTGCAGGGCATCATCGGGATCAATAAGGCCAAGTCAAGGCCTCAAAGAAGGAAAGCATTGTAGAGCGGGAAGGAGTTGCCAGACAGAGATAGGAAAAATAAAAATCAGGATCTGGGTGAAAACAGAGAAAACTGGAAGTAAGATCTGGAATTCAGGCTTTCAGAGAGAGGCTATTAAATAATTCCAGAAACTCCAGAAATCTAGAACACGAGGGGTGGAGGAAGCTCCTTGGTTTAAGCAAAAAAATTGCAGTGTATCGGGCCTGTAGGAATATTCTCTTTGTCTTATAGAGATTTCACATAAAATTTTGAATTCTCAAATTTTCTTAAAAATTGGAAAATTTTGCAATATTAAGTCTGCAATTACCTCTTGGCATTGGTTGGCTAGAGCTGAGTAGCAGCTACTCTTTTTGGAAGAGAAGAAGTTTGTGTTCTCCAGTTTGCCCCCGTCCCTAGCATGCCCTGTTATGTCACTCTGTCCACTCATTTACATTTCTTGCCTGGCCCTGGCAGCATTTAAATTTGCAGTACTTAGAGGGACGAGGCATACATTACCTAGAGGAAAATGCTGCGTTCTGGACTGTATCTGGTCCTGAAAGTTTTTCTTTGTGTGTGTGTCCAACTGCTTTTTCCACTTATCTCAAGACCAAAATTCTTTTATGAATCAGAACTAATATTTGATACCACATTACCCTATGGCTAGGACTTGTGTGTTTCTACCTATATTTTATGTCTTACATGATGAAGCCCATCTAGATATGGTTCTGGAACCACCATCATCTCCACCAACATCATCATTATAACTCCTCCTTTGCAACCATCACTAACACCATTATTATAACCACCACCACTACCACCACCATCATCATCATTACATCTACCTCACACCACTATCGCAAATACTATCTTTTGCTGACATTTATTGGTCACTTACTATGTTTTGGCACAGTTATGAGTCTTCATTTGCATTATTTAATGCAAGCTTTATGACCTATGAAGTAAGCACTCTTCGTGTTCCAGTTTCACAAGCAAAAAAATGAAGCGATTAAGTAATTTGCCCCACTTCATGCATTTAAAGAGTGTCAAAATTCAAACTCAAAAACAATCCTTTTAAGCAGGTCTCTCATAACTCTTAAACGGTCTGCCTGATGTTTAGCTCTATCATTTTGATAAATATTTTGCTGCCAAAATATCTGTTATTGGCAGGCATTTTAAAGTTTGCTTTTTGGGTTATTTACTAAAAATGTTAAAAAAGATTATTCAGAAAACAAATTTCTGGAAAACCCCAAAGAGAGCAATTTTTTACACAGTGAAGTATATGATTATTCCAGTCTGTTATTTTTTACTTTAAAATCCATTTCAAAACCTTGAGATAGTCAGTATCTGAAAGTATGTATGTGACCCAATGTGATTTACAGATATGAGATTTTACTAAGAATTTTTGAAAGTCCCAAAACATTGTATACTACCAGTTATGCCTTATTCATACATGTATATCAAATATTAAAGTTAATCAATGATAGATACGAGAATTATGTCCTCAGTGCTTAATAGATATCAAAAACTGGGCCAAGTACTTTGTATGCATTATCTTATTTTCTCAACCAATATCCCCATTTTTCAGATGAAAATGCTAAGACTCAGATTGGTGAAGTCTTACAGCCAGTAAATAGAAGAACAGAGATTTGATCACTGCTCTGGGCGTCTACTGAGCCTACACTTTTATGCCAATATACTTAGAAATCGGAGTAAAAAATAGGAGAGTGGGAATGTAGGAAAAATGTCAACTTCCTAAATGGCTCTATCTTCTTGAAATGCTTATTGTATTTGAGCATAATTTTCAAAAACTTGTAAAGACAAGGCAGAGAAACCACCCAGAAACATTTCCAGTGCCCGAGAGTCTCTTCGCCACTTGGGGTGGTGCCGGCTATCGTCCCTGTGGTTTTATGACGCACTTTCTCTCTCCCAGCTCACATTCAGACACTGCTCAAAACAAACAACATGTCTGTGCTCCCACTAATGGGTAAACTTGTCAACTTGCTCCATCTTGACAATTATTGTTTTGAAAGGAACTTCTAAAAGATTAATCATTGGGAATGCTTAGTCATTGAATATAATTTTTCAGGGGCTTTAAATAACAATCCTGTCTTATCTACCCTATTAGGTGTGGTGGGAGGCCAAATGAGATGACGTGTTAATTTTTGAAAATGGTATGCTTTTATTCAAATAAACGTAGGATATGTTATTAGATCTTGATTTTTTTGTCTTATAAGCAAGGACACCTTGGCGTAGTCGTTCTGAAAGAAGATAAAGAAATAAAGTCTGGGCAGAGATGCTGCTGAGGACAGACGTGTAGTGGGTGTGCTGTTAATCACACACAGCAGCTTTCTAGTTCTGTGACCTTGGGCTAATTTTCTAAAAGCTCTAATGTTCACTTTCCTTGTTCAAAAGATGGAGATACTAATAGAAGCTCCTCTGAGCATTACGGAGACTATTAAATAAGCTAATATGTGTAAAGTGCTTAGCATAGGAACTGCCACAGAGTCACAGCAGCAGAAATGATAGCTATTCTAATATTTTTCCTAATCATTGTCTTGATCCATCTGATAATCTCATCTACCCAGATCAGCTGGGCGAGCCCCAGATTGACAATTGGTCTTAAGCACAACAGTTCTGGTGGAAAGCAAGAAGGCCACCAGGTTGCTGACCATGGGTTTTCTTTTGCCCATCAAAATCCTATCATTTTCTCTGTGCAAACTGAAAACACACTGGCAGAAAATAAGGCCGCACCCACTAGGTTACCATGACTCTGGTTCCCCGTAGCGGTGGCTCATGAGGCAAAGGTGTGGTTTCACCTTACTTAGGGAGAAAAGATTCTGCTGATTTTATAAGCTGGGAATTCTATGAATTGTTCAAAGAATGCTGTCTCTTTCATCACCCATGTTCTCAGGTCCTTCTGAGAAAAACAAGGAAAACTAAAAATGAAAAGGAAAAAACTCAAATTCTCTCTTTTCCCAAATTGCTTCTTTAATTGATGGATTTTAATGTGTCCTGCTTTCCTGGTGGCTGAATTAGGGTTAAGGACTTGGTCAGTTGTTTGCACTAGCACTTATTCGACTTATTCAATACCTTTTGCTGTAGGTCAAAGTGACTAGACATTCTGGTTTTGCAGGGACTGTCTCAGTGAATGTCTCAAAGTGTTTCTTTTTAGCCACTGTATGATGTAATGTGGCCCTTTCTTATTCCCCTAGCCCCACACAGACTGGAGACTTAAAGTGATTGCTCTTGCAAAATGTTAATTATAAGGATTAAATATCATCCCCCTTTCCCCTTTCTTTCTTTAAATGGAAGCTGGAATTAAAATTGAGAAGGTCCAGGGTAGCTGGTAATTGCAATCTGAAAAAGCTGGAGATTCTGAAAAATCCAACCATGATGTAATTTCTATAGAAAGAGGAGGCACAGATTTGGTCAAACCAGTTTGGAGAGGCAGGAAAATGGCTTATTAGAACAAGCTGAAAATTAAGACTCAAACCACCCCAGGAAATGAGTCCAAGCCAGTGTTAAAAAATCAGAGGAAAGCACTCAAATCAAGGCAAAGAAAATGGCTGTGAAATGTGCAGCTCCAGCCTTGACACTCACTACAAAGTTTTGAGTAAATACCCCAACCGGATCTTTGTTGATTATTTTGAATGTGACTTCCTACATTTTAAATGTGTTATGAGCCAATGGAATGAAGATTTCTGGGCACTCAAATGTTTCTGGGCACCCTAACATTCTAGGGTGAGAAGGGATGTTGGCGGTCATCTATTCTGATTCCTTGATGAGAATATTTTGAAAGCATAGGTATAGGCCAGAGCACTTTTTTATCATTAGAATAAGATAAACTGTGGTGGGGAAAGGTGCTTGAAGGTTATCATTGGATTGCCTATCTGCCTTTGAGATGTGGCAATTTAATAGTTCAGTTGTTGGCAAAGTGAGCACCTGCCATTTCAGAAAATGATACATTATGGTGTGTGTATGTGTGGGGGGCATCTAGCTTAGCCTAGATAGCCATGGTCATCAGAAGCTCATGAAACGTTGAATTAACTGGGAACCATTGTGTAACTTCTGATATAATTTCTTGGGCTGGCCTTTTGGATCTCATAGCAAAAGAGGGAAAAATCACAGACTAATAATAACAATAATAAAAATTATTACTATGGCAGATAATTTTCCTGAGTGCTTACCAAGTATCAGTGATTACACACACACACACACACACACACACACACACACACACACACACACATTTTGCACATATGAATGTAATTACTCTTTTAATCTTTTACAACATTTAATATTTACAACGTCCTTTGAGGTAGAAATGATTATTAACTTCAATTTAAAAAATTGAATAAGGAATTGAGGCACAGAAATTTTAAGTAACTTGGCCAAGGCTGTTCAAGCCCAAGTTAGGTGGGACCATATTAAAAGAATATATTTTAAGCCTCCATTCACAAGTAAGAAAATTTGGACCACAAGTGATTTTCTCAATGGCAGAGCTGAGGCTAGATCACATGTCTACTTGTCAATTTCTCTTTCACTTTATCACACCCTCCACCCACTGTTGGCTGGGAGTTAAACTGGGTGATTCCCTTAGTCCCTAAGTTGATATAATTCTATGAGTCAAGGAAATGTGAAATTTAGATGTTGCCTTGAAAAATCTCTTTCTAATTAAACTCTTTTCTTTCAGGGAATAGAAATGTCTTTCCAGAAATAAACTTTAACAGTGCCAAGCTAACTATCATTTGATAGAAGTGATATGAAAAAAATTACTGAGATGACCTTTTTATCTCATTCACCATGTATTTATCAAAAAGTTAGCATGGATATACATAAGTCATTACATGCTGTCTTGGGAATCCACCTCCCTCATAAGATTAATTTTTAATAACAACTAAGGTTAGAAATGGCAAGGGCAGAAAGGTTAGAGAAGGTAGGGTTAAAACAGAATGGAATAAACCCTGGAGACAAGCTGGGACACTACAGAATTCTCCAACCAGCTCCCATTCACTGCTAGGAGCTTGGTAATTATATTAAAGGCAAAATTATTTGAGTGCCCAGAAATCTTCATTGAGACTTCCCTTTTTATCTTTCTTAGTCTAGCTTGCTGGTTCTTGCACTTTAATATACATAAGAATTATTGTGTGTGTGTATATATACATTAATACACATGCAGAATATAATGTATGCTGTAATATGTGGATAAAATAAGGTTTTTATTAAGGATACTTTGACTATGTGAAAATTTCCCCTTTAAGTGCAGGCTTTAAAACCTAACAATTGGAAAAGATGTACCTCCACTTTAAATCTACATGTCAAATTCATTGTAAATTCAGTAAAACAATAACAATAGGAATACCAACCATTTCCATTGAGAATTTTTCAGTAGATTGTTTTTGGTGTTGCATAGATATCGTCACAGAGAAGTTTGTCCATAGGAGTTTTGATAGCATCTGCCAGAGAATAGAAAGGCATTAGATTTAGAGTTTTAAAAGTTTATGAATATATATATATATAGATATATGTATGTGTATATATACATATATATATACACATACATATATCTATATATATATATAATGGAATATTATTCAACCATAAAAAAGAAGGAAAAGGAAAGGTCCATATTGAATGAATCTTCAGGGTATTATGCTAAGTGAAATAAGTCAGACAAAGAAAGACAAATGCTGTATGATCTCACTTATATGAGGAATTAAAAAAAAAGCATAGATTCAGAGAACAGATTGGTGGTTGTCAGATGTAGGGGGTGGGGGATAGGAGAAATGGGTGAAAGCGGTCAAAAGGTACAAACTTCTAGACATAAGATAAATGAGTCCTGGGTAAGTAATTACAGCATGGTAACTGTAGTTAGCAATACTCTATCATATATTTGAAAGGTGCTAAGAGACTAGATTTTAAATGTTCTCAGCATAAGAAAAAAATGTAACTGTGAGTTGATGGATGTCAACTAAACTTATTGTGGTAATCATTTCACATTATATACTTATATAAAATCATCATACTGTACACCTCAAACAAATGCAGTGTTATACGTCAATTATATCTTAATAAAACTGGGGAAAAAAGTTTATGACTCTTCATCTAATTGACTGACCTGCATACCATCCTCAGACATTCTTGAATCACCTAACACATATTACCTCTTTGGTGAAAAATTCTTTGACTTAAATACTTCTCCAGTGCTGCTCCTGCACTTAACGCAAAATTTTGTAAAAGTGATTATTCTGTTTGCGAATGGCTTGTGTGTGACTATCATCTCAAGTATTTTCCAAGGCAAAGCCTGTGCCTTTACAGTGTTGTTACCTCAATTCTTAGTAGAGTTGCCTAACTCATATTATTTGCTCAATAATTGAACTGATTAATCCAAGTCATCAGGCCTGATTAATCCAAGTCATCAGGCCATTCTGCTTTCTGAGGAATTGGAGGACTGCAGTCAGGGACTAAGCTTTCGGCATATACCTAACTTGCATTGTGCTAAACGTTCTGTTAAAGAAGAACATATGTACCTGCCCCAAGAGGAGCTGAAGATTTTAGGCATCCTGCTCTGAATGGCTGGCTTATTCCCAAAAGGTCTTTCTGCAGAGGTTTGGTAAGAGATTCTCTGTTACTGAGAAGGGGTCACAATTTTTTTTTCTTTTTCAAACAAAGGATATTCAAGTGACATTAGGGCCTGGTATTTGGCCTCTGAATCTCTCAGAAAGAACTTATACATACCTTATCCCTAAAGACTAAAAGGCCCAGCTCTTTCTCCCTACAGAACTAAGGGGACACTTTGGGATGAAGGTGATTCTCAAGAACTTTCAGCTTTTCTTGAGGATCTTAAAACTATAGTCTTGTCTTTCTGGGTGAAATGGTTAGGCAGGTGTCTTTACCTGTTGATTCTGGAAGCCAGAACATCTGACAGGTGGCATAAAGTCCCTCCTTCTCCCATACCTTCTCTTATTAACCTGCTAACAACTTTCTGATTTGGAATCCAAACGTAAAGCAAAATGAAACAAAACAAACAACAACAACAAGAAGTAAAAACGAGGATTCAGCAATGGAAGAGATCTTGGCAATCACTGGTTCCGGTAATTTTCTTTTCTTTCTTTAATCTTTTAAAAAATTGTGAAATATAACACACAAACAGAAAAGTGTGTAAAACAGATGTACAATAAAGTGAGTAATTATAAAGCGAATACCCATGTTTCACCACCCAGGTCAAGAAATAGAATACTGCCAGCATTTCAGAAGTGTCTTGTGTTTCCTTCAGGGTCACAGCTCTCCGCCCTGCTCCTGGAGGGGACATCCTCAGTTTTATCTAATCACTTTCTAATCTTCTGTGTAAGTTGACTATCAAGTGGGCATCTCTAGCATTATTTATATAAAAAATTACATATTACATATGTTATTTTATGTTCATATATTTGTAAGATTCATTCATGTTCTTGTGTATAGTTGTTCATTTCCATTTTTTTCTTTAGTTTTCTCACATTATAATATACTATAATTTATGTATGCATTATACTGCCAGTGCCTGCTTGGACTGCCCCTTTTTGGTTATTACAATCATGCCGTTTAAACATCCTTTATGCCCGTCCTGGTGTAATTATGTACAAGTTTCTCTAGTATAGGGGATATACCCAGCAGTGGGATTACTGGGTCATGGGGGTATGTATATAATGTCAAACTATTATCCAAAATGGGATTTTTCTCCCACTTTTCTTTTCATTCCCATCATATTCTGGCCAACATTTGGGCTTGGGAGACCTTTTAATCTTTTGCCAGTCTGATGGATGTGTATGGTAGTGGTAGTCTACTGTGGTTTTGATTGTTCATTTCTCTGTTTAGTAATGACCTTGAACACTTTTCCACATGTATATTGACCATTTGAAGTCACTTTTTGTGAAGTGTCTGTTTATGAATATTGTTTGCCCATTTTGTATATTAGTTTCCTGTCTTTTTACACTTGATTTGTAGGTATTCTTATCTATCTTGAGTACATGTCTTTTAAATCATTTCTATCTTATAGCTTCATCGTTTCACCTGCAACATGATATCATATGATAAGCTGAAATTCTTAATTTTAATGCAGTCAAATTTATCAATTATTTCAAATATGGGTATTGCTTTTTATATCTTATTCAAGAAATCATTTCTACCCCAAGGTCACGAAAATCTCTTCTGTATTCTTTAAAAGCTTTATAGTTTTGGCTTTGACGTTTTTCTCTTTAATCCTCCTGGAGTTGATTTTTACATATAAATTAAGAGTCCACTGGCATTTTTTCTCTATGAATATTCAATTGTCCCATTACGATTTATTGAAAAATGATCTTTTCCCCATTAGTCTGCAGTGCCACCTCTCATACATTAAATCCATATACGTATCTATATGTTTCTGAGTTCTACTGTTTTATTTATCTATTCTTGGGCCAATCTATACTGTTTTAGTTACTATAGCTTTAAAATAAGCCTTGGTATCTGGCAGAGATAATTCTCTCACTCTGTCTTTTTTCAAGCATTTCGCTCTTCTTTTCCCTTTGCATTTCCATGTACATTTTAGAATCAGCTGGTCAAATGCCACAAAAAATAACTTGTCAAGATTTTGATTAGAATTACAATGACTTTTAGAACACTGTGGGAAGTGACATTTTTGTAATACTAAGTTTTCTCATTCATGAACATGACTACGAGATTAAGGCTGAGGGGTAAGCCAGTGTATCTCCAATCATCTCATATATATGGAGCAGCATTTCTCAATCCAATTTTTTTTTTTTTGTGCTAGTGACCCACCAGCAAAGAAGTTGTCAAGCTTTACTTTCAAAGTTTGTATATAAAAGAAATACATTTCATTTTCTAAATATAACACCATATTATAATATTGAATGTGATTTTTCAGAATACTGTTCCTTGTCCTCCACCCCAATATTGTCGCCTTCTACCCCTCACCCTCTGCTTGAGGCTCACTGAACAGCACGATTCAACTGACTTATTCATGATATTATGAATTTACAGTCAATTCTGGCAAAGGTTCTCAGGGTATTCTCCGTAGGAAGTCCAACAGGAATCTTCGCAATGTTAAGTAAAGTAGGTGAAGGTTTGATATTTCTTTAAAAATATAATGCACATGCATTGGCTCAAATTTCTTGATGAAGCACTTTTTAAACTTGTCACTGACATAATTTATGTTGTTTGGGATCTATGAGATTCAAATGGGCTATTAATATCATTATGATTTTTGACTGAACAAGATTTTTCATTTAGCTCTCCCCAAGCCTTAAAAAGAAACTTCCAAGTTTTATATTATATCTGGTGGCTAGAGAAACAGATCTTTGGCAAATGTGGGAACAGGATACAAAGAGGCAAATTTTTCTCAAGTTGAGCAATAAGCCAAAACCAAGAATTCATCTTCACAATTCCTTAGTGCCTAATATAGTGCTGGGTGTGTAGGTGATAATTAGTAAATACGTTTAGACCAACAATTGAAGTTGCCTGTGCATACATACTTGAGGGCTTGTTTTCTTGCTTTGGGGGAAGATGTTGGATGAGGTAGCAGAGATACAGAGGAAAAAGGAATAAGATAGATCTTGGTTTTAAATGTCCTCTCTGCTTCTTATTATGTGACCTTGGAAGAACTACTTTCTGAGCCTCAATTGTGTCATATGTAAGATAGGGATTATAGTATCTCACAGCATTATTTGTAAGAATTAGAAATAGTAAACACAAAGCGCTCAGCACATACCTGTCTCTCATTAAGTGGTGGCTGCTATTATTATTGGTAATTAAAAACAAACAATATTAACTTCAGAATTCTTTTATTTAGAGAAAAGCTTTCCTGCCCTAACTTCCTCCTAAATCCCTATAGCAGAGGCTGGCTTAACACCAAGTTTCTGAAACATGTTGCCTTGGTGTGAACTCTACACCCAGTCCCTTTTCTGCAATCCCCGTAGACCCCAAGTTCAGCTGACCCCAAAGTGCCTTAGTCAGAGGGGAATTAATGGGACATTTGACCAAAAACTTTGAATAGAGATCTTCCAAGGACAGAACATTCCGAAACCTATCTTCTCACAGTGGCTAGGGTCAAAGCAAAGCTGGAGTGAAAGTTGTTTAAGGAAACCTAGACCCCACAAATGCTAGGAGCTTTGCTTTTTTTAATCTGCGTGTTATAAATAGTACATATTGGCATCATATTTATATTCCTTTTGGAAAACCAGCTGGTCTTATTAGTAGTAAAGTTCATTTGACAATGCAACAACTTTTAGCAGTTGAAAAGTAATTCTTTTAAAAAACTCATTTTAGTGATTTTAATATTACTTTTTAATGTTATTAATTTCATATACTATGGCTCAAGTGAAAGGAATTGTCCAGTTTCAAATTTGATCATCATATTTACAAATACAATTTTTAAAAACATTGAGAGTCAGAAAATTGGTAAAAGTATTTTCTATTAAATTCCCTGGGGGAAGAGATGTTTTCTTAAATTACCTTGATTAAAGGTCAAGTACTTTCTTTTATTCATCTTTGGATCAGTAGATCCTATTTAGTATAGTGACTGACATATAAAAAGTAGTAAATAAATGTTTGTTGAATAAATGGAAGCACAAACTAATGAAAATACACACAGTGTGAAGTGGCAGAAAGAACACTCCACAGAAAATCAGAAGACCTCCATTTTAGCTTTGGCTCTATCACTAATTTGCCGTGTGACCTAAACAAGTGATTTAACCTTTCTGAAGCAGACTCTTCTGACCGTGAGGCAAAGCAGTGACCTAATACTTATGGAGCTGTTCTGCTTGCCTCACAAAACTGGCCTGGGGTGCAAATGAGATAATGTATATGCTTTGTAAACCAGAATGCATGGTACAAATGATGATCGAAAAGAATACAGAACTCTTAATCAAGAGTTCTTCACTTCTTAATCAAGATGCCCACTAGTTTCGGAGAGGCCAACTGAGTTGGAGATAGCTAACATCCTCACTTAGACCATACTGTATAACAATATAAATACTTGTAATAATATTAATAATGACTATCATTTATTGAGCAATTATTATAAGCTAGATCCTATGGTGGTACATTCTTTTTAATCATCATAACAACTCAATCCAAGGTGGATTATGTTTCCAGGAAATAAAACGGGGCCAGATCAGTAGTCATGAAGTTCAGTCAGGATGAAGTCTTGGTCATCCCAAAAGACTTCTGTCCCAAGTAGGCTCTGAGCAGGGTGTCAGATCGGTCCTCTCCACTGTCCTGTGGCACCAAGTAAGGGGGCCTCGTGGCCTGTGTTTCTCAGAGTGCTTCTGATGTTGTGGTGTGCCAGATCCTGTTTGTTGTGGCTCTTGAGAGGAATTTTCAAGAATTTTATGAACCCATTGACATCACAAATAGATATCAACTATGGTTGGAGTATTTATATCACAGAAATGAGCAAAGGCTATAAATCGAGGACACCCTCTCCCCCACCTCCCAGTAGGTTAAACATTTACTATCCCATCATTGTCCTGATACTTTGTAATTTTGTACTTTTTACTGCAAGACACTGTGAAACGTTCTGCTTGGCCTCATCCAATGTCGATAGCTTTCTAAGACTTTTACTAGGAACAGATCTCGAATCAGAAAACATGCTTTGTAAGAAGTTTGCCAATGTTGTTTCCTAAACCAAGAAACCTCTTCTATTGTTCTTCTGTCTGGCAAACTTCAGGATCCAGAACAAATGTCACCTTCTTTGGGTCTTAACTGGCTGCCCAGACAGAATCAATTACTCTGTCTTCTGAGCAACCACCCCGCCGCCCTCAGCACTTGGTACGTGAATACTCTCACCTCATTATTATTCTTTTAAAAATATTTACACAGTGTTTACACATGTTAGGCTCTATTCTAGTGCCTTAGATATATTAGTTCACTAAATCCTCATACTGCAAATTAGCTAAGTACAATTATTAGGTTTATTTTATATGTGAGAAAACACAGGCACAGAGAGTTGAAATAACTTGTCTGTGGTCACAAGTCTTAGAACCTACATAGTGTGGCTTAGAGTCTGTGCTCTAAACACTCTTGTTTATGTATCTCCCTCCCATGTAGATTGTGAAGGTTTATTGTTTGTCTTTTTGCTATTGTGGTTTTTGAAGGCAAGGTCTTACCCATTTTTGGTCCTGCAGTTCCAAGTGCTGTGCATATCTACCAAGCACTGTGCACTCATCTCATATGCATTAAAAGGAGAGGGGCGGGGGAAGTACTGGTACTTTCTTGGCTACCTCCTCCTTTTGAAAATTCTTACATGGATGTCCGATTTACAAGAGAAATAGGAAGGAGGCTATCCTGGCAGAAAGATGGCCCGCTTGGACTTTACCATGCTCTTTGAGGAGCCCCTCAGGCACCTCCATAAATCCTCAAGCTCTGACAACACCATTTTGCTGAGTTGGACCATAGCTCCCAAGTTTTCATGTAGAAAATAAGGTCGCAGTTTCAGCTGATGTTAGTGCTGAAGTTTTAGTGCTGTTAGTGCTAGTGTTAAGGTAGAGAGGGGCCAGCAAAAAACAGAAAGGGAAAGCCATTTAATAGCAAAGAGATCCTAACTTCTAGGATAACTAGGTACTCTCTACTGTGGGAGATACCTTCAGGAACATCAGGGTGGGAGGAGGGGAGGCTGAGATTGGACTTAAAAGGAAGGAACCCCACTCACTAGGAATATTGTGTTTGCTGGGCCTCATGAGCAGCAGAGCACCTCTCACCCACCCCCAAAGGAATGAGACCTCTCAGGTTAGGCCTTGGAACATGTTCCTGGCTGGAGCATCCTACTCATCCTCCATGATCCCACTCAAATGACATCGTCTCTGAAAAGTTTTCTTTTTTTTTTCCTAAGCCACACCTACCAAGAAGATTATCAAAGCATCTAGGACTATTGTTAATACAGCACACACTGAGTAATTGCTTGCTGAATATATTAGTTAAAGGGCAAGAAGAAAAGACTGAGGAGACGCTTCCTGTGATGACCTTAAAGGAACCATTCTGTTCTTTGGTCATGGCCATGGAGACATGGCCACATGTCTTGCTTTGAAAGCTTATTTCTAACTCCCATCACATCTTTTTTTTTTTTTCTGGTAGATGATTCCTGGGATTGCGGAAGACAAAGTCATGCTAGTATTAGGGTGGAGTGGGGCAGTGGTGGGCATGTGGGAGAGTGTGACGTGTGTTGGGGCAATTGCTGAACTGTCCTTCTCACCGATGTCCCACCTCAGCAGGCACCTCTCTGCAGATATGATAGTTTCTTTTTCTATAATAAAGGGTCAAGGCAATGCTTGCCATTTAGGAAGCTGTGGAAAAGAGCCTATACTCCAGAGTGCACTCAGCCCAAGTGAAGCATGCCACAGGACAACTTGTGATAAACACAGGAGCAAAGTTCTGGTCAATTTGGTCTGTAATTAGGCAAAGTTCTTTCCTGCTTGCACCTCTGGGGTGTCTCTAGGAAACAGTGGTTGCCTCCCACGGCTATGTTGGGGCAGTCTCTGTTCTTCCCGCACAGCCCTATGGTGCGGACTGTGAAGGAGACCAGGGTGGAAACAGCCTGTACAAGGCTGGGCTTATTGTTTGGGCTCAGTAATAGCAACCACATGGCATGGCAGAGGCCTTGCCATGCCTCGAGGGCTTGGGTCCCATTCTTATCCGACAAGATCTCTGACTAAAGCCAAGCTGAAAGTGACATGGCCTGCTTAGTAACCCTCAATATCCTCTTACGGGATTCTCTGACTCAGACCTCACAGACAGGATGTGATCTCAGCTTCTTGCCTAGCTTCATGCTCACAGGCACGATCGCTTGTTTCCTCCAGTTTCAATTGGGGTGGGAAGAAATACTAAACATGGATGTCCGCATGAGATCAAAAGAAATTTCTTGAGAAGAATCTTGAAGAGATTATTTGGGGAACTCCAGAGGATTGCCTTTTCTTCTTGACCTTTGGCCTTATTGTCCAGCTCTCAGCATTTTACCCAGCAGTGACTACTCAGTAGGCACCTGGCTGGTCTCCCTTCCTTCAGTCTCTCAACTCCTCATCATCAGCACAGAGATACCAGAGCCACAACGCTCAAACACTGCTTTATCATGTCCAGTTCTTTCTGTCAAACTATTTTTTTCCTTCTCCATCCATTCTGGTCAACAAAGTTGTCCATGAATTTACCTGCATTTCTATCTTCCCTATTTCTTCTACCTTCCTTCTGCTCCTCTGCTGCCAGCTGGTCAGTTCCTTAGTAGTTTGTCCCACATATCCTATTAGTTCTTCCAACTGAGAGCTGAAGTTTATCCTTATTGGAAAGACCTGTGTGCTCCAGAAAGACTTTCCTGAAGATACAACAAACACCATCATCAGCACCATTATCATCATCTGTTTAGCACATCCTTTGCATCAGGCACTGTGCTAAAGGCTTTACATGAATTATTCCATTTAATCCTCATGATGATTCTGAGATAGGTATTATTATTATCCCCACTTTACAAATGAGAAAACCAAGGATCAAAGATATTGAGTGTTTTGTCAAAGGCCTTAAGGGTATTTAGCTAATACTACCTCAGGGATTTGAACCTAGATTTGTTTGCTATCAAAGCCAGGGCTCTTAATCACGGTAACAAACAGTCTCTCTAATCAATCCCATGCTGCCTATTTTCTACCTTGAATTCCATCAGAGTTTGTGTATGTAATTTGGGATCCATCCTTGTGCTTTTAGGTATTGGAGACAAAGAGAATTTTTTCTTTTTGAGATCAGATGATCGAACACCTTTTTAGAAGTTGAATCATAGAGGGCAGAACAGTTTTTCTAAAAGTCTGAAGTAGGTTAATGGAAGAACCAGAACTTGGTCCCAGATCTCCTCTCATGCATATCCAGTGCTTGTTCTAGTATAGCACATATCATCCCCGTGTGGTCTTGAAAATTTATTCTCTAGCTACTTCAAAATTCCATATCTTGCCCGCTCAATTATAGTATTAATATTTTAAGGGTAGAAGTCATATTTGTACTTTAAAAATATGTTTCCAGTCTTATGTAAGATGTAAAAACTAAGTGTTAAAGGAAAATAAGCAAGCAAGCTGGCTGACATAGAAGGGAGGCAAATATTTACATGGTGGTCACTGAATGGAGAATGCAAAAGATAATAAGCACTCAGTAAGTACTTTTCAAGTGAATGAGTAGATGAATGAAATGGTGTTAGGAAGACTAGAGTTGAATCTAAGCTTGGGGTACGTTATTTCCAGGAACATGGATGAAGTTTTGCAACAAAGGAAAAATACCCAGTTTTGAATACTGTTGACAAGCTGGTCTTTAAAGAAATTACAACACATGTGTATAAAGACATGAGTCATTGGAGAAGAGTTATTGAACATGACAGGCATAGTGAAGAGAATAGCAGTGGTCTCTGGCTGCTCAACAAATATGTTGAACGTCTGCTCAGCATCAAGACCATCTCTGCCTACTGACCAGTGGGCTTTGCCTCTGTGTCAAACGGTGGCCTCTTGTGTTTGGCATTGTTCACCTAAGGGCTCTGAAAAATGTAATTACTGCAGTGGGTAAAGTGCGAGGTGTTTCAGGAATGCTCGTGTACAATATTATCTAGCTCAGTACTTTTCAAACTTTAATGAGCATATGAATCATTTGAGCAACTTTTAAAAGGCTGAGTCTAATTTAATAGGTCTTGGGTAGAGCCTAAGATTCTGTATTTCTAACAAACTACCATATGCTACTGATGCTACTGTTGTTCTGAGCAACCATACTTTGAATAACAGAGTTCTAGACGCTTCATGGAAAAGCACTAGAGAACGCAACAACTGAAGGTAGCTCTCTGTTCACTTCTCAACATTCTCCTCTGATCAAGGATCCATACTCCATGGACCAGTTTTCTAGCAATGGTCTGGTCTCTCAGTTGATTGGTTAGAATGTTTCCCTGGGAACTAATTCTACCTAAAATCCACATGAGGATGACCTGAGTTACTCAGAGATTTATGTTTATTTCTAGGGACCACCACTTATTGGATCATTTAAAAATGCCAAATGAATGAACAGAGGATAAGGGTGGAGGTTTTAATCAGAGAGTCTATAGTCATACTACAGTTCACTAGAATTAACATCACTTTAGATTAAGCACTAAGTCAAACCCTTCAAAGATAACCATTAGGAAATTTTGAAGAAAAAAGAGTTTATTACTTACAGGGTCTGTAGCGTACAAGGCATGCCAAGGGTCAAGGATGGGGGCCTAGGTTTTGCATGCTCACTCTTTATCAGCAAATTTAAAGCATAAGAGCAAGAATTTAAAGTATGGAAAGAGAAGAAAACAAGTAGCCCAAATGGTCAGTTACTGAAATTGACCAAGATCCCTAAAACAAGGGAACCTCAGTGAGGGGAGGAGGCCTGGCTCTTTATCTAGTCCTCTGGCAGGCAGTGTATCTATTTGAGATAATAAATCCTTGAAATAGATGCTTTCACAATCAAAGCTTAAGCCAGGCACTTGCATTACAAAAAGAAAAGCCAACTGTCGGGCCTTATACTACAATTACTCACATGTTTATGGGGATGCTGGTGCAAACGAACCTACCAAGCCGCCAACCCTATAAAAGTAGAGCACATACAATTACAGTAGTCAGCTATATCATCTAGGTTTGTATGAGTACACTCTATGATGTTAACACAAAAAAGAAACGGTCTGATTCATTTCTCAGAATATACCCATCGTGAAGCGGCTCACGACTGTATTTAAGTTAACAATTTAATCCATGTTATTACAAATTTAGCACTTGCGTATTAAAGGAAGAGCCTACTGTATTTGTTTACTTATATAAGATGTGACTTAATCTAAATAAATCAAAAAATGTACATTTTAATATAAAAAAAGAACTAAGTCAAAAAAGTAAAATAAAAATAGATGTTTCAAAGACAATACCTTAACTCTTAAGCATATTACTTATAGAATAATTCTAAGTGCTCACTAAGAGCCTATTTGTGCTTCTCTAATTTAAATAAAAGTAAAACAGTTTAGCACACGAATAAACAGTGACATAATATTTCACCTCTTGTAAGATTTTATAGTCTGCAATGCACTTAAAAATAGCTTTATTGAGATTTAATTCATGTATTATAAAATTAACTTTTAAAGGTATTATTTGTACATATTTTACAACCTATTTTATAGAACTTGGCTGTCTATAGTAGATGAGAAAAACCAAGTTAAAGGGGCTTAGAGAGACCAAGAGACAGATATAGGTAGGCAAGGGCTAGTGCTCATGGTTAGATGACAAAAATAATATTAAAAGAAGCACAGAGAAGTATTAAGAAATACCAGTAATCTGGAACTATTTAGTTCAGTGGAAACCCCTTTCTAACACACTTCAAAATATCCCAAGAGGATGACTGCGTACAGCCAGTGTAGTCATGGATGTTCATGAAGATGTCCTCGAGTTGTCAAGTAAAGGCTGTTATACTCAATGTACTTACTCTGCTTAAAAAGCCAGGGATATCTGTGATCCATTAACACATTTTCATAACAATGGTAATAGTAATTTTTTTTTAAAGGTTTGGGAGCCCGAAGGAGTAAGTCTTCAGCTCACTCCACAGTGAGTCAGTCTATGGGGATTCCAGAGAGTTGATGTTTTACGGTCTGAGATGAGACATGTGACCAAAGGGCAGACACACGCACTTGGCCTTGCTGGATCGTGGGAGGAAGTCCTCACCAAACACCGTGTGCATGAGCAAGTACATCCAGGCTACTGGAGCACATCTTTCTCCCATAAGCAGCACCTTTCCCTCCTCCTTTTGGACCCTACTGTCTCCTGGGATCCTCTTGACTATAAAACTTAAGTCTTTCTGAGTGAGTATCAGAATGATCCTACTTCTGAGATGCATAGTGAACACTGGAAGATTTTCTGTCAAAATTTCCTTTGGTTCAAAAATCTGAAACTCATTTGCTCCTCCGACCCTTCTCTAGCCATAATGAGATGCAAATACAACACCAGGATGCTACTGTTCACAACATTCTCATTTCTGACTGTGCAATACATTTTCTAGTCTCTTTCTCTGAGGGCCTACACCTTTACACTATTAGGCAAGTCACTTTCTGAATGTTAGTTTCTTCGCCTGTAACTCGGCAATGCTAATACCTGCCATGGGCACCTCTCAGAGTTAGCGTAAGGTTTATAAATAATTTAAAAAGTGGATAAAATGTATTGAATGCTTTCTATTTTTTTCAGGCACCATGGAAGAGATTTGTATATACAATCTCATTTAATCCTTACATTAATGCTTGGAAGTCAGTAGTTGTATTATCTATATTTTACAGTTGATGACACTTCAGCTCATAGAGATGACTGGCCCAAGATTACCATGGCTAAGAATTGTTGGAGCCTGAAGTTGATCAGGCCCCATGATTCCAGAAATTAAATGGGATAATGTATATGAAAGTGTGTGGGGAGCTATTAAAGAAATCATGGATGGTATCAGGCCCCCATGCTGGACGGATCTTGTGCATATTAATGAGATTAATACTATGTGTAGGATTATTTTGTAGGACCATATTAGAGTCTACCTCTTACCTTTATCTTCCTAACTTGCTTTTCCTGGCTAGTCCCCTTTCCAGGTCACAATGGACTTTAGGATCTTCAGAGCTTCTTATGCTTCTTTTCCTGACAGCTCTGTACCATGGGCATTTTTGACCACAGGGTGTCAGAGATCATGCTGGGATTTGAGTCTTTGACATCACTGGTGTTTGTCTTATCGCCAGTATTGGTCTGACTCCTCACTGAGGAGAAATGCTTCCCCCAAATCTTTGCTAAGGAAGCTTCTAAACTGTTTTCTCCTTTATTTCATATCAATGGGAAATGCAGCCGCTTTGCTTCTGGAATCAAAATGACTTGGATGACACCTCACACAGATCCCCAGTGGCTGCTGTTTTTCTCTTCCCTCCCTATGTACCATCTCAGATGGAAAACTGCTGCCTGGCATGGTGCGTGCTGCCATGTGTCTAATCTCTGACATTTTGAAGTAGGAAGTACCATTACTGATGGGAACTTCTGAGGGCTGTTCAAATAGTTTCAGGATTAGTGAGTATTTCATTTTATTTCTGGACTGCCCCTTTAATGCAAAATGTCTGTTTCCTGGAGTGAGCTTACTCTACACAAGAAAAAAAACTCCTTAGTCTTAGGGTTCTTTCTGGATACTTCCTGCTTCTTTCCAAAGGTCAATTCTAGTCATCTTTGTCCTGGTGTGTGATTCGGTCTAAGAATGTCTCAGATAAACTTGATTTAAGTTTATCCAGTTTGTAATATAAGTGAATTTTTCCTACTATGTTTCACATAGGCACAGTATTTACAGTCAAATGTTGTGCTTTAGATTTTTCTTTTAGCCCTTTTAACTTCTACTAACCCAAACCTCTGATGATATCACTCATTTACCAGCTATCACCATGTAAGCCTCTGACGTGAGAGAATCTTTCTGACTGCCACGGCCAATTCTTCTTGCAATACTATCTTGATAGGGTGCTATCAGCTCTACACCTTTACCATTGCCCTTTCGATTGCACCACTTGAATTTCTATTCCTTTCTGCTTTTGACTTGATACATTTGCTTTTCAGAAGAAGGTTAGGAAGAGCTGGTGTTGAGCACACAGCTGGAACCAAGGAAGAAAACAAGGTACCCAGATGATAGCATTACTTTTTCTCTAATCAATAATTCATTTTGAACCAGAATGTTTGAGGAAATTGAGACTCAGCCTGACATAGCTCTTCACAAACAAAAGAAAATGAACAGAAGTCTAAAACAAAATACAATTTGGGACATGGACCAAACGAAATGAAAACATCCTGCAGAGTGATAAAGACTGTACACTTTTTTATGTTTCAATAGGATTGCTTTTGCAAAATGCAAGGGCATTACTTATATGTTGTTTTGAAATATATCTGCGCTGTATAAACACCGTAATTGTGGCTTTTGAGTTGTCCTTGTATGAATGAAAGTATCCTAAAATCTTACATAATTTTAATGCTGCAGTTTAATGGAAGACCAAGGCTTAAGGCACCGTATCACGGTAATAAAATGCCCAGCGAGGGAGGTTATTAACCATACAGATGAAGACAAGTCTCATCTTCCTCTGGAGAAGGCCACCAGGATCAAGAATTTCAAGAATGATTAACTAGCTTCAAACGTCCAGGGAGCCCCAAAATCAGAACACTTGGGCCCCTTCTGTCCAAATGTACCTTTTGTCCTCTACTAGGCCTGTATTCTGCTTTTTTTCCTTCCTCTCGCCTGCTCTCCGTCCCTCTTCTCTCTCTCTCTCTCTCTCTCTCTCTTTCTCTCATGCTCATAGGAGCTCATATTTACTTGCTAAACCTTCATGTTCCTCCCATGACAGATGAACATCTAAGCAGTCCCCATGGGTCACTCCCAGGTGAGTTTGTCCACCAGTTTTCCCACAGAATAGCCCACTACCTGTTCCCATTTTACCGGCTTCACTCTTGTGCCCTGTGTCGTCATGGCCAAAGCCTGATCTGCTCTCTGAAGTCTGAGCTCTGAGGTCTGAGGACTTGCTCGAAGTTCCTCCTGCTCAGCTGATCTCAGGTGGATCCCCAAACCACCCCTGCCCCTCTTTGCTGCAGAAGTTCATTACCCCCATTTTTCTTTTTTAATTTAGAAAGCTTTGGCTGAGCTATTGGCAGGTTTTCTCACTCTGCTTCTTCTCTCTTTGTTCTTCTGATTGTGTGTGTGTGTGTGTGTGTGTGTGTCTGACTCTCAAAGTCCCACACGTGAATGTACCTAATCTTATATGAAATATCTGCTATAAAGTAGTGTTGCCATTTTATAGTAAGTTAAAAAAATATCTGTGACTATGGGAAGGGATCATGGCTTGAAATTCAGCAAACATCTAGAATCTGAGAATGTAGCCCAAATGCGGAAGAGGGTGTAGAAGAACAAGGAGACATGGATTGAATTCGATCCTCTTTCTTATCTCCTCCCTCCCTTCTTTTCTTCTTCCCAGTGCTCTCTTCCATTATAGCTATTATTCCAACCTATAGTTTTTAAGTAGCCACCACCTCCAACCCTCTATGCAGTGCAGACTCTGCTCTAGTCCTGGGCGAAATCAAAACCCTTTCTAAAAAGCAAACACAGACTAACTTTCACAGCAGGAAAGAAGAATTTAAGAAATTAATCCATTATGCTTCTATCAACATTTCTACTTTCAAGGATAAATATTTCTTTAATTATGGCCTCTTGAGAAAGTATTTGTTAAGACAGGTTCCTGTTTATGAAACAGAAGTTTTTTAGACCATGAAGACCAATATTTTTCTACTAATGACCATAAGAATCTCCTACTGGTGACCAGTAGTTGGCAATTTAGTTTTGGGGTGGGGATCATGGCATTTTCTTCCAGGGAGAAATAGATTTTACATGAAAGATTGTATGTTCTAAGTTTTAAATTGTCTTCACTAGGAATGACACACTCTGACAGTTTGGATGACTTTAAAGAACTTTGGCAAGGCTGCTACGTATTTTTAGTCACATTCGTCATGAATATTCTCATACCTTGAAAAAGATTTGAAACAAAGAAAAATTTTTGCTATTAAGTGGCCTCAGTGACACTCACTTTTTATTCTTGACCAAGTTTTTCTAACTTGTACTTATGTCTTATTTCTTGGCCTTCACTTTTCTTTGTATCTGGATTTATCTGTTGACTCTGCAGATGCTAATGATAATTGGCCAGTTTCTAGTTTATTTAGGAACTGCTAAGAAAACAGCCCATTCATAGCAAGATCTGCCCACAAGATTGTATATCTACATATAGCATTTAATATGCCACTACTTCTCTCTATATAGAGTGATGTTTAAAGGCTCCATAGTTCATCCCAATGATACGTGTCTTTTTAAACTCCAATTTAACAAAGAAACCTATTTTTTTTGTAAATATAAAAGCAACCAAAAACATAAAATCAATAGCACAGTATTAATTTTGCAGTCCTCTCATTTTAGAAGTGATTGAACAGATATTACTCAAATTGAGATTGTTTGATTTGTTTCCTGCCTAGGATCTCTGTCAGACATTACTGATTTTGGAGGGACCTTTTTTGGCATAGTTCTATAAACTATGAAAAGAGAAACATATGACCAAAATAATGCTGGAATTTTAGAAAGATATTTTATTGTATCTCTTACAGTGCCCCCCAAAATTATTTTTGAACTACAGATAATGGAACAAGAAAATTAGAAAAATGAAAATAAATAGACATGTGGTTCCCAAATAGAAGATGACTGTATGGGAATGTTCCTGAATAGAATTTTTAAGTATCGTAGGAAGGATTCAGGGCTGTGTAAAAGGTTACAGCCCTGGACAACCTAGTCATGGTTACTATGAATAAATAATAGATTTTGCCTAAGGTAGTGACCCCTATCCTGACATTATCAAATTACATCTGTGCAACATTAGTCTTGCAAGATGAATAAAGTTTCTATGGTTGAAAGTGTTTGAAATGCAAATTCACAAATATGTTAGCACTCAAATCATTTAAAACATTGGTTAACCCAGTATGTCTCAAAACGATGCGCTATCCTTGTTTTCCCATATCATACCATTGCTATCCCATGGACTCAGAGCCCCACTGATCACATTTTGGGAAACGACGGTAACTTTTTACTCCTTGCCTCTCTTCTGGGTGAGAGTACGTCCTGCATTGCTACCTGGTTGTATTTATGAAGAGGGGTGTTCTTAAGGCCAGACAACTTTCTTACAATTCAGTTCTTACAGTTTCAATTATTTCACTCTTGGCACAGGGCACTTATAATTTCTAACTGAAAAAAAAAATGAATAAAAGTCGAAGATGCCATGATGTTACCAAAGAATTGTGGAATCTGCATCAAATCGCTGAGCTCTCCATTTTCTCTTTCTTCAACAGTGAATTTAGAAGGCTGAACACCAGATTCTCAGCTTTCCCCAATGATTTTTCCAGCTCTGATCTGCTGTGATTCTGAGATGTTGTTTCAGGTTCCTCCCCTCAGCCCACCAGCAGCACCACCAGGCTTTCATACTCTAGAATCACATCCATATGGATTTACAGTCTGGCCAACCTTTTCTTCTCTTTGGAATCTCCAGTAACTGGCTACAAGGGGTCAATGGACCCTTGTCATGCCTTTGATGAGCCTCAAATGAACATATTTTTGCGGGCTTTCTAGTTCTTAGCCTGCAAATTTCTGAGCCTCTTTCTTCCCTGAGCCTGAGGCCTAAAGTCCATTTCTGTAATATAACTGGGCCACGAATCCAGTGTGGTGCCTTCAGATGTCAAGATGTTTGAGTGTCTCAGCCAAGAGCTAAGATGACCGTGATTTTTTTTCTTTTTCTTTCCTTTGTTTGTTTTATTTGAAATATAACCCTGAATAATCACTTTTCTTTTCCAATTTGATTTCAGATATGTTACATACTTAGAGAAAAATATGGAAAATTACACCACACACACACACTTCCATGTATTTATGGCAGAAAATAGAAATTACCCATAATTTCACCACCCAGGGTCTTTATCCTTCATGTAGCTCTGTCTCTATCTCTGTTATTCGGAGGAAATTTATTTTCTATTTCTGGTGTTTCTTTCCATATTAAGGAACACACTCTAATCACAACACTTCCAGACTCTTATCCTAACCCTGGCTCGATTCCTGGGGAGATGGAACATTCCTGAATTGACAAGTTTGGGAGAAGGACTAGTTATGAATAGCCCAGGTTCTCCATCTTGTTGCTTATTGGAGTGTTCCTGACAAGGGCTTGTGGTTCCAGTTGCTCTCATTCATACAGTAAGCTCAGTGGTAGGTTTATGATAGGTCTCTGGAGAGGCTGGGAGGTTAAATCTGGCTATTAGGAGTTGAAGATTAGGAAATTTGTTTACTTGCAGATGTAAGCCATAATATACGAGAATTAGTTATTAATCAGCCTTGCAGAAATGAAGGTGATAGTTGAGTCTTCATCTGCCTTCCTTTTCTGGATTGTCTCTAACCTGGTTCAGAATTCAGCAAGAAAGAGAATTGTTGTTTATGGTCCCACTGGAACTCTAACGTCTCTAACTCTAACTCTTCTATCTCACCTTAAGGCATGTTTGACTGGCTGAGTTGAGGACCAGATGCAGTTAGTGTTAAAATATGCTCTCACTTTTCCTTTCCCTTGGAATCTGTTTGCATATTATAATGCAAGGAGAGTTTTATTTTTGGTGAAGAGGAGAGTTTGGATTAATAGGGAGAGCAGAAAAGCTGGTGGGAATAGTATAGTGTCTTACCTTTACCCAAGCCTTTTATTGGATTTGAACTTTTATAGTCAGAGGCATGAAGGCCTCAAGTCACTGTTCAAGAAGATTGCCAGCCTCTGGGCCAAGCATAGCTGTTTTGGGTTCTAGTGACAAAGTGTGTTTCAGAATTGGAGAGGGAAACATTTTTCTAAGCTCTGAATCAAACCCAGCATTTTGACACTCGAAAGATTAGAAGAGAACCCTTGGTACAGATATCAAGATTTTGACTGTAGGCAATAGTAATAGTGACATTTCATGGTCAGAGGACGTGGACAAATTGACCATGGAGAAAGAACAAGGAGGATGTTGAAGCTGACTCCTTTGGAGACTTCCCAAAATTACCGAGGAATATTTTGAGAAGGCCTAATGTCTAGGAATTATCTTGATAACAGTCTGGGTTGCAATAGCCATCTATTGATCTGATAAATATTTATTAAATACATACTATGAACCAGATAGTCTTCTGGGTAATAAGATTGTGAAGGTGAACAAGGTAGTGAAGATTCTTTTTCCTAAGGAACTTAGACTCTAATAGGGGAGATAATAAAATAAATTTGGTGATGCTAATTACTTTTATTTGTCTGGTAAGGTCTGGGACATCTCTGTCTATATGTGATTATATATATATATATATATATATATATATAAGATATATATATATATACACACACACACACACACACACGCATATACACACACACATAGCTTATATACACATAAGGATTACACACTTTTTAATAAACTTAATATATCATAATCATTTTCTATAATTAAATATTGTACTAAAGGATCATTTTTAATGCCTACATACTATTTCCTGAGATGGCCATGTCCTCCCTTCTATAAACCATCTCTTATGTTGGACATTTGGTATAGTGTATTATAAATTATGATGTTTAATTCTAATTACCTGACATCAGCCCCATCTCTCAAGGTCCCCAGGATTATCTCTGCAACCCTGGAAACTGATTCACCTATGTCCATCTCTCAGTTTTTTTTGATGCTCAGCTGCCTTGGTCATTTATGGCTGAGCAGGACTGCAGCATCTCATCTATGGCCATGCCACCCTGAACGTGCCCTTGTCTGATTTTGGAAGCTAAGTAGGGCTGGGCCTGGTTAGTACTTGGATGCGAGACCACCTAGGAATACCAGGGGTGCTGTAGGCATTAAAAACAAAAACTGCAGCATCTCCTACTGCTCCAGGAACAGTATTTCTTGGCCAGTTGCTGTTTGGGGCCCCCTTGGTGCAAAAACTGGGCAGAATCTTGTGGCAGAGTGGGATGAACAGCTCTCTCATTCACGTGCCTTGCCTTTTTCCAAAAGTTTCCCAAGGCAATGTCCCTTGGGCCCCAGAGTGTCTTACAGTTTAATAAAATCACTCTTTTAGTTTTCCCCTTCTAGTCTTCCCTCTTATTAGGCCTCAGACATGCCTTTAGGGCATGGGTAGGGGAGATGCTAGAAAATAACCTTCATTCTGCCTCGGCATCTCTACACCCCTCCAAGGTCCAAGCCTTTACTACTGGGATAAACTTGATGTGCCTGGTTTCCTCCCTGTGGCTGAACTACTTCTCAGAATGCTTTTCAGCCACTCACTCACCTCTCTTGCCATCTGCAACCTGGATGTGGACTTCTGAACCACCCTACCAGTGCCCTAGTCAAGCCCTGCTCTTTCTAAACCTCAATGAACACTGCTCAAGTTGTCTTGCAGTCAGTCTTACCAGAGCTGCAAATGATCTCAGACCTTCCTGAGCACCCAGTAATAAATACAGCATGGCAAGATGATAGCCCTGAGATGATGAACTTATTATAATTAATATTAATCTATGTATCCTTGATTAATTCCTCAAAGAAAATTTCTGGGCCCAAGGTTATGAACATTTTTAAGGATTTTGATACACGTTGCTGCATTTGTCCTGATATACAGTGACTGGCCTAAGCTTGCTTTAGCATCAAAAGAATAGAGAATAGAGGCCCTGTTTTGTTCTGAGCAGGAGGGTATCCAGTGCACGGAAGTTATTTAAATGTCGGCATCAGACCTCTCTTTGGTGGAGTAACTCAATCATCAAAACGAACAACCTCCAAGAACTCAAGGTCACCTAGCAAAAATCTCACAAATAAGTCTCTTATTTTTCTCCTTCCTACTCAAACTGCCACCCTCCCAGTGGCCACACAGTTTCACAGGGCTTCAGTCCAGCCAGGTGGGAGGGCTGTTCTCTGACCACCTGGGAAAGATGGCTTCAGGACACACTCTGAGGAGCAGAGTCATTGTTCCTTTAAACAGTCTGGCTTCATAGGAGAGGGCCGCTGAAGAGTTCTTGCACATCTCATCAAAAGATTAGGCTCTTTGGATTTCATCTTTCTGAAAGTGTTTTCTAAAGATGCTCTCTAGAAAGAGCACACCTTGCCTGAGAATGGTGCATGCTGACCGAAGTGGGGTATGGCTATAACAGGCTCTCCTTCCCTGAAAGTGCTGCCTGCTAGGGCGACCAACTGTAGCACTGAGAATCCCAGGCAAACTGGGACAGTCAGTTGCCCTATTCTCATATCAATGCCAGGCCTAAAATTCTCACCTTTGGGAGACTAAGAAGTTAGACAATTAGTAGGCAGAGATAGTGAGTCTGGAGGGTTTGGCTAAAATGTGATGAAAATAATTTTGGATTGGAAACCAGAAGCCCTAAGTTGAGTTCCTTCCTTCCTCCTGTTATGAGCTCTGAGATCTTGAGGAGTTAACACTCCTCCTTGTGGTTTTATTTTCCTTGTCTGGAAAACCTGAGTAGTAAACTTGCCCGGCCTACCTCACGGAATTGCTGTGAGGATCAAACATGATATTTTCTAAGAAGGCAATCTATAAATGATAAGAACCTGGTCGGTGCAATGTGGTTTTCTTATTCTAAGGCATTTATGGTCCATCACACATGTCTCAGTGGTGATTTATTCTATTTATTCTGAATTTTATTTCTCAGCCTTACATTTAGTTAAGGGTAAATAAACACACATGTCAAATGACATGGACTGTGACTGGGGCAGAATTTGAGAAGGGGATAAGGGGGTGGGTTTCCAGCAGGGTTGGGGTGAGCCTCAGAGAGTGGCCCAATGCCATTCTGTGAAAAGGCAGCGTCATTACTTTTGGTGCTAAAGATATCTCCACCATCTGTGGGTCTTCTCCCCACTGCTGTCTCAAAGAAGAAATGGTGAGTTTGGAGTGAAATGAAGGTAGATTGAAGATTAATTCAATTCTGTCAGTCAGGGAACAAGCATTTCCAAAAAGCAATCAGTAAATGACTCAAGAATAGCAAAGAAGAGATGAGTTGCCTTTTTTCCCTTCTCTTCTTTAGTTTTTTCATTGTGAAAGAGCCCAATTTAGTGAAACAGGCCTTGACTGGGATGTGCTTTAAATGAGACACTTTGTGGAACACAAAACATGATGAGCCATGTGAATTGCTTTTTGTGTTGAAAGTTTTTGGTGCCCACATTTGCCTGAGTGCAGATCACTACTTGAGAGAAAGAGGAATAGAATGGAAAATGCTGTAGGCACTACAGAGGGCCCATTATCTCAGAATAATTCTTCCCTTTTAGAAAGTCACCGCAACAAGGCTGGGGGCAGAGAACAGATGTGGCTCCTAGTCAAGAATACTTAGAACCCAAACCAGAAATCCAACTATGGGAATAGTTGCCATCCAGGAGGAAAGGCCATCCTTGACCTGATTCTTACTGAGCCATAGTGTCTAGCCCCTCAAAATGCAAATGCTGTTGTTTGCAGCACAAAAGCACTGATTTTCCCTTCAACAGAGCTTCTACTATTAAAATAGCATGTCTTGTGTGTAGTTGCCACACATTCTTTCCATTTTTTTTTTTTTTTTGTTCTGAGTCAGAGTGCAGATTCTCGACAAGGCCGAAAAGAAAGAAAGCCATCTAATTTACATGGGCACAGAATATCCACATCTGGATAGAGTTAGAGCGAGTGGGAATTACTTGTAGTATTTAAATATAGGCATGCAGAGTTTCCTTCTCTTGACCATATGAGGCATTCACATATAATTCCATGAAAGCAAAACCTAAAAGTCTAGTGATTATTAAAAGGGATTGTTACTAGTGTGATTCAGCCATTACAGGAACTGACCCAAACTTAAAGGAATTGACCCAAACCTGAAGGTTGACAATGAGTGGCACAAGGCCACCAGACACACACTACCCTTCAGATACCCAGAGTTACACATCACTGTTGGAGGCACGCTAGAATCCACCATATCTGTGCCAGGATGCTGGCAGGGTCTGAAATCTGTCCCACTTGGAACTTCCAAGCATGGTAGTGAGCAACAGATACCAGGAAAACTGGATGGAAATCATGGATGGTATCAGGCCTCCATGCTGGACAGATCTTGTGCATATTAATGAGAGCACTCACTGATGGGCATGTTTTCAGTTCAAATAAAATGTGGGGAAAAAGAATATAAATAGCAGATACACTGGCATGAAAAGAGAATATGAATAGAGAGCATAAACTCTACAAAGACAAGGGAAAAGATAAATGGCTGCCTTCTGAATATGGGAGCTCATCAATATCTAATTACTGGCTTCTAAGGAAAAGCTATATGGATTTTACAACTGAGCAGATACTTTCATTGACGCGTGGATGGTGCTAATATTGTTTAAGACTTTAATGAGGAAACTGGTAGGCAAATACAGAAAATTATATTGTTAGAGGGCTAACAAGGCAGAAAATAAATATTTTATGGACTTGTTCTGAAAACGACTCGCAGAGTGTTAAGACAATGCTCAGTTCTATGGATTTGCTGAATTACAGTTTCTCCATGTTAGATTTCTGTCAAGTGACATGTGATTAAATTTAGGCATTTGGACGTGACTACTATACTCTTCCCTGGGAATCCTGACAGTCTTCTGAAGCAGCATGATAATATTATTGTTCTTACAGTTAACTTCATCATCAAAATTCCTTTTAGGGAAGGTATCTATCTTTATTCAGGAAAAGTCCGTGAAAAGCTGTTAGTGATAAAAATAGGACTCTGAAGACATGAGTTAACAGAGTTAAAGGAAGATGAAGAGGCAAACCTGTTCTGTATTGGATATGGGCTGAAAAAGGAGAGCGAGTAGTGAGAGAGAAGAGAGCAGAGAGGGTAAGGAGTGAAATAAGACAATGAGATAATGAGATTGACAAAGGTCCAAGCACTACAGTTGTTGGATGGCAGAAAGTCAAGAACAGAGATGTCGACTATTCAATATGAAGTTGCTTTTATTTTTGTGATCAAAGTCTCGTCTCCTCAAAGCCATGGCTTCAGTAAAGTCAACCTCTACCAAAAAAAAAAAAAAAAAAGCGAACCTCAACAAATGCAAATTGCCTGAGAGAATTAATCTGGGAGATCAAGGAACTGATTGGGTTTGACACTGCATTAGCTGAGGAAACAAGAATTGGGAGGGAGGTAGAGGGTATGGTAAAGGGTATTAGTTAATTCTTTATAATTATTATAATTATTATTATTATTATTATGGTGACATTGGTTAACGAAATTTAGTAAGTTTCAGGTGTACAATTCAACAGTAAAGCATATATATATTGCATTGTGTGTTCACTGCCCAAAGTAATTCTTAATATCCATTCTTTCTCTTTCCTATCATAAAAGAAAAAAAACCTGCTGAGTTTTAGCTGAGAACATTGTTGTCCAGGTGGGCTATATTTCTAAGTCTTTTCTGAAGTTATGTGTGAACGTGTGACTTAAGATGGCTAATAGATGTGGTAGAAATGATATATATTCTAGGTTGTGCTCTTAAAAGGGATGAACTTGCACTTCCCTGACTCTTTCTTCATTTTTGCTGGCTGGTAATGATGGAGGAGTGGGAGCAGCCACCTTAGACCCAAATATGGGAGTCACATGTTGAAGATGGTAGAGCTGCCCTCCCGGTCCTGGATTGTCAATGTCTAGACTATAATATGAGAGAAAAATCCAATCTGAGATGTCGTCATACATTGTAAAAGCACCGTTATTTTACATAATCTCAAGAAGAAAAACACATAGCCAATTAACACACATGACAAAATGCTAAGATGCTATCGATTATAAGATACATTCATATTTCAAAATTATTTAAAAAGAAAAACTCTGTATTTTAAAATCATTGAAATATCATCATTCTGTCTTGTTGAAGCCACTGCACTTTGGGTTTTGTTGTGGTGACATCTTATGCCATGTCCTACCTAACACAGAATTTGCTATCAGAAGTTAGGTGCTGCCATAACAAAACCTAAAATAAGTGGCTTAGTGGTCAAGTAGCAGGAGGCAAAGAAAAACATTGCAAACTGGAAATCTGGTGATTCTTGTTATGCCATGGCAAAATATTTGAAAAAAAAATTATCTGTAATGAAACCTCAGAAAACAAAATGAATGGTGCTAGATTCAGAAACTTTAGTAAAACTGTTTGAGAAAACTCAGAATGTTGATTTGTTCTAGAAACCGCTTGCCATTGTTAGACTGATGACCTCTGGCTAATTACAAAAGTGACTCATATTCTAAAAGGACACCTCTAACAGATGATAATATAGCCTGAAGATCTCCCCAATCACTTCCCAATAAGACTTCTGGTCCAGATAGTGGGAGCTAACTCAGAAGCAAAAATCAGATTAAAGGTGTTGCCTTCCCACTTAAACTACTGTTTCAGATGATTCCAAGGGAGCTACGAGAGAGAGAGAGAGAGAGATTGAGAGAGAGAGACAGAGAGAGAGAGAGAGAGGGGGAGAGGGAGAGAGAGAGAGATGGGTGGAGCACAAAGATGAATAAATATAAAATCAGTTAAAAAACACACAACTGTTCGGATGAGCTCTTTGGCTGTAGTTATGTATACATGGGATCACCTGGAACCACATAACCAGAAGCCTGTAATTCTTCCATCCCTAAAACAACTCTAATCCCCCAAATATGCCCAAAGCAGGAAGTGCATTACAAAAGCTGCACATCTCCAAAGAAGGCCTGCCCTACAACATTAACTTCAGATGTGACAAGTGAGGATAATGGAGAAGGAAGAACTTAGCAGGCAGAAGCAGGATCAAATCAAGGAAATTAATTCAGTCAGGGGAGGAGAACTTTGGTAATTGCTATGGACAAGTGACTGCTGTGTTTTTCCATTTTCCCTTTTCCTAATGAGAGTTTTAAATTGCAGTTCATTTGTTTCTACTTTATCACTGTATACACGGAGTGAGCGAGTATGTGAAAGGGGCAGATAACATTCTACTAGACCTTGGGAAGCTGCATCTAGATGAGAGGAAAGATTGCTCCTTCTTGGAGAGCCCAGACTTGGAGTTATATTCAATAACTAGATGGAGCATCGGGTTGAATCTCTCAAAGATGGGGAAAGTATGTTCCAAGCTATCTGTGGGAAGAATGGTATAAATGGATATTTGAGTGCCTGGAGAGGGGGACTGTGGCACAGACTGCTGGTTGTCTTCCATCATTCTTTTCCCTGCTTTACTGATAGAAGTTTGTTTTTGTAGTTAGACTTATGACAGCCCAGGTAATGACTTCAATTCCAAGCCTCTTTCGAAGCTAGCTGTGCACTGTGATAAGTTCTAGGCAATGAAATCGAGCAGATATGAGGGGTGCCACTTCTGCATTGTGTCTTGTAAGGCATGAGCATGAGCTCTGCATGTCATTTTCCCCTTCCCGCTGTCTGGAATGCAGGTGTGGTGGCAGGAGCTAGACCAGTCACCTTAAACTCAGGCATGTGCATTCAAGATGGCAGAGTAACTTTACCTTCTTTATTCTGGTAACCTCTGGACCATTACATGAGAGAGAATAAACTTCTATCTTGTTTAAGCCACTGTTGTTTCGAGTCTCTTTATTATAGCAGCTTCGAATGGACTCTAAATAATATATGGTAACCAAAAGCATGCCCAACCCATGAATTCACAGAAATCTTGTGGAGGGCGTCTGCATTTGGGGTTCAAGCCAAATCTTATCTAAATCTCAAGGGGAAGATGAGGAGAAAAGATAAGATCTAGATCGATCTCCTGTGGGCCTTCCATTCCCAGAACAGACCAGAAAACCTACACAGGAAGTGGAAATGCTAACATTGCCACAACACGGGAGAGCTGGCTAGGCAGCCATGTGAACCTCATTCTCTGCCCAAAGATGTGGTGATTTTCGTATGCCAAGTGTCATCGGGCCCCTTTCTGATGCTATTGCTTATAAACCATTACTTTACTTCTTTCAGGGAGAAGAAGAGATGCAAAATACATTTTTTTCCCTAACAGAAAACTTTATCCAATAGGTTTTAAACAAAGAAAAATGCAAAAGATATTTTATTTCTAAATTTGTCAGTCACTGGACTAAATTGAGTAAGTTCTGTTACGGATTTTTTGAGAGATCTTATATAAAACATTTATATAATTAACATTTATAAATTAACATTTATAAATAATTAACATTTCTTGGGATTCTTGGAGCAGAATTTTTTTAAAAAATTTATTTTATTATTAGTTTCAAGTATACAATACATTGGTTAGACATTTATATAGTTTATAGAATAATCCCCCTAATTGCTCTTTCTCTCCTCTGGAGTAGTCTTTCTATGTAAGTCACCAGGATTCTCCAGCCTCAAGTAAAATGGAAAATGTAGCTTGCTTTGCTGCCTCTGGTCAGGCTCTATCCAAAGCTTTGCTAAGGGCAACTGAAGCAGTCTGAGCGTATGGGCATTAAATAAATGCTAACCTAATTGCTTATTTCCCCATTCTACTCACAGAAACATGGATGTTTTACATCTACATGAGCCTCGACCTGAATCAAGGAAAGCTGAAGTGACTTGGTGGTTAGGGGTAGTAGCGGGACTGGAGCGTGGTCTCCCCACACCCAGCCACCACTCTGCCTCGCTTGCTCTCTTTAGAAATTTCACTGCAGACCTTGTCAGGAGAGAGGCTTGCAGGATGTAGGACTCCCGTTGGGATTTTCAACAAGTTGTATAGAGAGCTCTGAGTTTAAGCTTTTCAACCCCTCCCCCATTTTTAGACAAAGCCTCCTCTTGAAGGTAGGTGACAGTTCATGCATTGAACGAATACTTATAGAGCATCAATTATAAGTTTAATGCTGAGGCTGTAGCAAGAAACACAAAAAATCTTTGCCCTCCTGGAGCTTACATAATATTAAACACAATAAATAAATTACGTAAAATATTAAACATGCAGTAGAAGAAAAGAACACAGGTAAGGGGAATGGAGAGTGCCACATTGGGGGGAGGGTGGTATGATTTTGAATTGGGTGATCAGGGTAGACTGCACTGAGAAGTTATTATTACTGCCAAATTCTAAAGGAAGAGAATGAACCATAGAGATATTTCAATGAGGAAGCATCTGGTTAAGGGAAAAGCCAATTTAAAGGCCCTGAGGCAGGAAGGTGCCTGCTAGTTAGCAGGACTTAAGCTTCTTGCCCTCTGTAAATGGTCATGATTCTCTTAAAGAATCTCTCGCGCGTGCGCGCGCGCTCTCTCTCTCTCTCTCTCTAGCTCTGTCTCTCTCTCTCTGTCTTGCTCTGTCTCTCTGTCTCTCCCTCTTTCCCTCTCTCTCTCTCTCTAATGGTTGATAATATCCTAAATAGTACTGCTGTCTTATTTACATGGTTATCTTACAAGTGCTACTAGTACTATATACCAGAAAATGTTTCATCAGCTTTATATGTTTAATTCATTTAAACCTCACAACTGTCCTAGGATGTAGGTAATATTATTATATTCATTTTACAAATTGGGGCACACAGAAATTAAATAAATGGCCCTGGCCCCTGGTAACACAGGTAGTTAAAGCTCAGAGACAAGATTTGGACCCAAGTATTGTGTTACCCCAGGATTTTGGTAAGAGATCTCGTACTTTTAAAACATAATACTATAAGATGTCCGCCATTCTTCAACTGGTAGGACATAATAGTAGGTAGGGGTAAAAGTCTTTGCTAGGGCTTCGAAGAATTAAGCTCACATTTGGTGACTGATTCTAAGTATGATCCCCAGGGTGGAAGTGGGTCTTCCATAAATAGAAATGGTTGCTGAAGGGAAAAGAATCTTCTGTTTTCTTTAAAACAAAACATCCAAGCTACATGGGAATGCACCACATGATTTTTGTGAATTGAAGTCAATTTGGCACCAACAGAAATAACCTTAGGAACAAAGTTTGTATACAGTATGTTCTTACGGAAACCACAGTTAGAATGTAGAGTAAACTGTTAAACATAGACCCTTCTTTCTGGAGTTGCATTAGCTGTCTTTGGGTGGAGACAGCAAATTGTTTCGTTTATAAGCTTTGTACATCAAAAGCTAGATCTGCTTATACTTTAAAACCAAAAGGAGGAGAAAGACTTATTTTTAGCTATCTGAAATTTAAACCAAACCCAACATTGACATATGGATGTTTCAGGCTGCACCATGTCAAAATATTTCTCAGAGATGACATTAAAAAACAATATATTATTGCAGCTGTAGAAAGTCAGTGAGGTTCTTCTCTTATAACTTGGTTTAGTAGCCATTGGGCCGCTGGCTAAAGATATTGGATTTCTCAGAATTAGGACAGGATACCTGGGATTGGGGTTGTCATATGGGAACTGAGTTCAGTCCCATGAGAATGAGATATCATTGTATCTAGGAGAAACAGTTTTTTTGTGTTTTGGATAGGTCGGTTGGCTGACCAATGGGCTATCTATTGCATTCAACTTTAAGATAAAGGTTTAATTTTTAAATGTTTTTGTGCATGTGTGTATGCATGTGTGTGAGTGTTGTAGATGATATAGTTAATCATTTAGGCAAGTTCAAAAATATATATTAATCTAAAAAAATTCACCAGGAATCCCCAAACTTAAATAACCACTCAACATTTTTGGATAGACCTTTCCACCTAGATAGATATATCAATATTAAATAAATATAGAGATAGATATAGATATTTAGATATATCAAACTATAGATTATTTTTACTCCATAAAATTGGATGAAACTATCACTACCATTGGGTGTTCCAGTTTTTTTTTTTAATTTTATTTTAATGTTTTTAGTGTGATATTTTACTTAGCATTTTTCCATGCCATTAAATATTTTCCCACACCATTACTTTTATTTGTATTCCTTTTAAGTTCATGCATGTTCAACAATTTTTTTCCACTGATATCCTATTGTGGTCAGCCCTCAAAGATCAAAATGCTCTGATCCTTGAAATCTGTGACTATGTTAAGTTGCATGACAGAAGGAATTTTACAGTTGGAATTAAGATTATGAACTTTCAGACAGGGAGAATATCTTAGATTATTGCCTGGACCCAATGTAATCACATGGAACCTTCAGAGTGCAAGAGGGAGGCAGAAGCACAGATCACAGAGATGTGATTGAGAAGGACTGGCCTCACTGTTGCTGGCTTTGAAGATGGAGGATTGGGGCCGTAAACCAAGAAATGCAGGCAGTCTCTGGAATCCAGGTATGGCCCTCAGCTGAAAGCCAAAAAGAAAATGGGGATCTCAGAACTACTACTGCAAGGAAACGGGAACCTATGCTCCCTACAGCCTCCACGAAGGAATGCAGCCCTGCTGATACCTTAATTTTAGTTCGGTGAGTCTCAAAGCAGAGAACCAGTCAAGCCCCCTGGACTTATGAAACTGCAATATAATGAATTTGTGTTGTTTCAGACACTGAGCCTATTGTCATATGTTATAACAGCAATAGAAAATTTTCAATTTTTTACTAATGAAATAATTGTATAGTGGATGAACATCCTTGTAGCTAAACCTCAATGTAGCTAAATCAAATATCTTAGTTTATTTCTTTATGGTAAATTCATTAAAGAAAAACTACTGTGTAAGTAGTATAGAAAATTTTCAGACTTTTGATGTGCAGTACATTGTCAGATTTACAGAGTATAATTTTATGCTCTTTTGGAAGTGGGGCCAAGGGATAATGGAAAGCCACCATTCCTTTCTTTCAGTTATTGGTTCTAGCTATTGGTTTCCGTAGTGTGTACAGTGTAACTCTTCCCTCTTCTTAGCTTGCCTCAGCAGCCTTTGCATTTTCTGTGTAGATTTAAATAATCGCTTTATTAATGGACTAATGGCCAACTCAAGAGCTGTTTGGGAATATATCTATGGTGAAGCTGCTTCCTAAAATTTGGAACATTAAAGTGTATCAAAATGGAATTTCCTTTGCTCTACAAATACCACTTACGCTGGCATTAGTGAAGGGTGGGGGTAGGTCAAATATTCATTACTGGGCAAATAACTTGAAGTATGTTTATTTTATGGGGTTCTCTCCATATATATTAGTCAGAGGTGGTCGGAGGCTAATTGCTTCTTTTATGAACCTCAAGAATGGCTGTGCTCAAATACATTCAACCACATCAGAATTCGGAATTGTCATTTGGGAGGCTGCTGATGTAGATGAAGGATTTAGAAAAATATCTCACCCCAGGTGACCGGATGTAACTCAGCTATGTTCCCAGCTGTAAACCAGCAATCATCTTTCATGTTAAGGATGGTTTAAAGTTTAAAACAACATTAGGTTTCAGATGACATATTTAACATTTGGGCAGTTTATTCTTTTCTGGAACTGCACACAGATAGCACTTTATAAAAAATTCAAAATGCTTGGGCATAAAGCTTTAAGGCTACTCAGCTATATTCTTATCTTAAGTAATAAACAATAAAATAGCCACATTAAGAAATTTTACTTTACAAAAAGAACCCATTCAGTATTCTTTTAAATACTAAAAGTTTCTGGGAATCTAACATCACACTTAATTAAAATCAGAATTACATATAAGTAGTATACAGTGGGGGTATCTCTCTCTCTGATTTTAAGTTCCCATGATATAGAACAGCTATTGCTTTGGGCAAACCAGAAACCCATTCCTGACAAAAAACTTCATCAACGGTGAACTTTTTAAAAAAACTTGGGACTCTAGTCAGTGACCTTGGAAATAATACCCTTTACAGGTTCGATTGTGGAAAGGCAGGCCAGGATAGTGGAAAGAACATAGACTTGGATTTGGACAGACTGGCTTTGAATCCTATATCCCTGACACTTACTAGTTATGTTTCTTGGGGGCATTTTCTTCAAAGTTCCTTGAACTTCAGTTTACGCTTACATCTCCTAGCACACTGCTTGACATAGATTTGGTGTTTAATGAAAAAGATACATATTAGTTGTCTGTTGTTCCATGGTTTTATTCAGATATAGGGAGCCAAATCCATATTTCCCTTGGAGGTAAACCATGATGGCTTGAATGTCTTTATGTAGAAGAAAGAACACAGTAAGTAAATGAATGAGTTGATAAAGAAATATGAGGCTTTTCTTTACTTAACCTTGCCATATATTCATGTCAGGTAATGTGTAAAATTCCTCTAGTAGAAGTAATTTATCAGACAGATCAAGCCTTCTTTCTCACTTTCATACCATATAGAGGTTTAGGGAATTTACTTTTTTGTATGAGTATTCTCAATTAAATATATAATTTTTCTGTAAATATATAACCTTAATGCATTTAATAATCTTTCTTCTCTGTGAAAGAGCATTTTAGTTGGCTGGCTATTTGAAATTAGAGTGTCATTTGAACCCAAATGGCATTACCTTGTTCAAAAACTTCAGCGATCTCTCATATTTTGCTGCAAAAATTCATACCACTTATATCATTGATCTTACCTTATTACTTACTCCTACCATAGTTTTCATGATTCCAGTAAGATATTTTTTGTTGATCTCAAGTCAATCTATACAATATCTGGATGCATTCATGCATCTCTTGTTTTATCTTTTCAATAATAAACAGCCAATTATGTTTGATCCCAGTCCCTGGATCTACACTAAGCATGTAACCAGGCTTGACCAGTCAATCTATTTATCCTCTTGAGCACAGAGATTGGTTCAGGAATGGGCAGGTAATCCAAGATGGCCCAATTAGAGGCAATCTTAATTTTTAATGGATCAACTGGAGAGAAGTCATATTTTTTACATCTCTACTGGGGCAGCTGAAAAGAAAGGAATGAGCCTCCACCCAGGGTCAACATTTTTTGCAACATGTAGAGAATCTTCTTGGATGTCAAGTCAACACAGAAAAAAAGTGAAACTAAGAGATGGAGAAAGACAGAGTTCCTGTGATGGCATTTAAAGTCCTTCAAGATGGACCCCTGTACTTTTCAGTGACATGAGCCAATAAACTCCCTATCTTAAGTCAATTTGAGTTAGATGTTTGCCTGACCAATATAAATGCTTTCTAAAGTTCTTATTATTTATGAATGTCATGCTAAGCTAATCTAGTGATATATGAGTTCAAATAGTAATCAATAATGCATTCAAGTTTGTCTCTATAGCTCAGCACTCTGGAATGCTCTGTTGCAACCATACATCTGCCTCAGTGAGGCATGACAGACCTTAGGTGTGCAGGCAGCTCTTTGGCCACCAAAGGCTATGGAGGAGTCAGAGAGTTTTCAGTAACACCATGTTCTTCTTGCATTGGTGTCCTGTTCTCATTCAGCCTTGAGGCTATTGAGATAAGAGAGTAACTAGGTTTTAAAAATCTCCTGTTACTCTGCCTTTCCATCAGCATCAACTGATCAAAAATATAGTCACTGAAGCCAAGGTTACATAAGAGATTCCTTTCTTCTATTCTATTCTATTCTATTCTATTCTATTCTATTCTATTCTATTCTATTCTATTCTATTCTATTCTATTCTATTCTATTCTACTCTACTTTACTCTCATCTATTCCATTCTATTCTGATTATCATTCTATTCATTCATTCATTCATTCATTCATTCAATTCTATCCCTTTCTCTTCATTCTTACACTGGACTAGTTTTGGTCTCATTTAGAATATTACCCCCTTAACTGATCTTTCCTCTTTTATATTATATTTTGATCCATTCTTCATACTGAAAAAGTTATTTTGTTAAAACACAGATGAAATAATATACTCTCTCTGTCCTGAAGCTTCTAAAGGATCTCCATATTTTACTTAACACATTCCAAACTCCTCCCTATGATACTTAGTATCTTTCATGATGTGATTCCAACTTACCTTTCGCTTTTTTAAAATAACTTTTTATATTCTAATTACAGTTGGCATAAAATATTATACTAGTTTCAGGTGTATGACATGGTGATTAGACAAGACATTTATGTAACTTACAAAGTGATCACCTTGATAAACCTAGTACGCATCTGACACCATACATAGTTACTACAATATTATTGACTTTATTCCTTATGCTATAGTTTACATCCCCATGACTATTTTGTAACTATCAATTTGTACTTCTTAATCCCTTCCTTTTTTCACCACCTCTCTAACTACCATCCCTTCTGGCAACCATCAAAACATTCTCTGTATCTGTGAGTTTGCTTCTATTTTGTATGTTTGTTTATTTTGTTCTTCAGATTCTACATGTAAGTGAAATCATATGGTATTTGTCTTTCTGTCTGATTTACTCCACTCAGCACAATACCCTCTAGATCCATCCATGTTGTTGCAGATGACAAGATTTCATTTTTCTTTTTATGGCTGAGTAATATTTTATCATACATATGTACCATCTCTTCTTTATCCAGTCATCCATTGATGGACACCCAGGTTGCCTCCACATCTTGGCTATTGTAAATAATACTGCAATGAACATAATAATGCTGCCCATGACTCTTTGAAGTAGTGTTCTGGGTTTCTTTGGATAAATACCCAGAAGTAAGATACTAAGTCCTTTTTTTTTATATATCTTATTATAAACCTTGTATTAAAGTTCATTTTGTCTAGTATAAGTATTGTTACTTCAACTTTTGTTTGTTTCCATTTTTGTGAATGTTCTTTTTCCATCCCTTTACTTTCAGTCTGTGTGTGTGTCTTTCGATCTCAAGTGAATCACTTGTAGGCAGCATATGTAAGGGTCTTGTTTTCTTATGCATTTCTCACCCTATCTTTTGGTTAGAACATTTAATCCATTTACATTTAAAGTAGTTGTTGATAGATATGTAGTTAATGCCATTTTATTACTTACTTTTAATCTTTTATTTTTTCTTGAAGAATTTCCTTTAACATTTTTTTTGTAATACTGGTTTGGCATTGATGAACTCCTTTAGCTTTTTATTGTCTGGGGAATTCTTTATCCATCCTTTGATTCTAAATGATAGCTTTGCTGGGTAGAGTAATATTGGTTGTAAGTCCTTGCTTTTCATCACTTCGAATATCGCATGCCAATCCCTTCTGGCTGGCAAAGTTTCCTTTGAGAAATCAGCTGAAAGCCTTAGGGGAGCTCCCTTGTAGATAATTGATTTTCTCTTGCTGCTTTTAAGATTCTCTCTTTGTCCTTAACCTTTGGCATTTTAATTATGATATGTCTTGGTGTGGGCCTCTGGGTTCATTTTGTTTGTGACTCTCTGCACTTCCTGGGCTTGTATGTCTACTTCATTTGCCAGGTTAAAAAGTTTTTCATCATTATTTTTTCAAATAATGATGAAAAATCCCTTGCTCTCTCTCTTCTCTTTCTGGTATCCCTTTGATGAGAATGTTGGTACACTCTGTTGTCCCAAAAGTCCCTTAAACTCTCCTCATTTTTCTTTTTTTTTGGATTCTTTTTTCTTGTTGCTGTTCTGACTTGGTGGTGTTTTCTGCTACCTTACCTTCTAAATCACTGATTTGATCCTCTGCTTCATCTAACCTACTGTTGATTTCCTCTAATGTATTCTTTATTTCAGTTATTGTATTCATTTCTGGCTGTTTCTTTTTAATGTTTTATATCTCCATTTTTATGTTTTCTTTCTCTTTGTTCAAGTTTTCACTGAGTTTCTCTACTCTTCCCCTAAGTTCACCTTTCACTTCTTACTTGGTCAATTTTGTCATGTAAAGACATAGTATAAATTGAGTACTGTTTTCTTTACTCATTAGACACATTCTTTGACTAAGCCCTATAAATCAATCAAATATTTTGATGTGAGTGCTATCCTAAATATTTTGAGACTGTTATGTAGTGAGGAGTTATTGAAAATAACAATGTCATGCTTAAGCTAATGAAGAAAGGTAATCTAAAAAAATACAGTATTAAATCTACATCATTGGGCTATAAAAACCAATACAAATTTAATCAATATTCTTTGAAATAAAATATTACCAAGCGCTTTGAAAAACATTGCCAAAAGCATCTCCTGGTCTTGATTTTACTAATTTTAAAGAAAAAATCTTTTTTTTTTTTTCACCAAGGGTCTGTTGATATTTCCAGGAAGAAGGTCCCCAGACTTCTTTTCTGGAACATAGTGCTCAATTTTGCATTTCTAATGTAACAAGAAAGCCTAGAGATTACGAGTGACGATATGAAGAGATAAGTAAAGTCACAATTAGAGGAATCCCAAAGAAAATAAATAAAATTAAATCAGCTGTTAAAATAAGAACATTTTTCATCTTGGTTAGAAAACACAGAGGCAGAGGATTTAAGCAGTTTTGTAACAAACTCATAACTTTTTAATAAATGCGCAGAGACCAGGAAGTTAGTAAGGGATTCTGGGGCCTGGAGGTAATGGAAGAAGTTATATTAGAAGACCACTCTTGTTTGATGTATCTTAACAGAGCAATCAGAGTAAAATCTGCTAATCTCATTTTTTTAAACCATCAGGATGGAGTTAACATCTCCCATAAAAGATATATATCATATAAATGCATAGCCAACTGTTCATGTCTCACTATTAAATTCACGCAACACCCTCCCTTCCCTCAAAGAACATGTATTTTACACATGTCATCTCTGTTCATCTCTCGCCTCTTTGTGGAAACCCAGAGGAAAAATGTTGAGTGACTCAGTCAAGGTCACAGAGTGATGAAAGTACTTGGGAGCTGGAAAGGAACCCAAGACACCCCATCCAGTGCCATACGCCTTAGTTCACACTGCTGGGTAAAGCACATTGCAATTGCGTGCGTGTTTAAGTGATATATCAGTGCTAAATGGTAACACATGTAATGCTTCCCACTTAGGATATGTTCTTGGCTAACTCTGTTGGAAAATATTATATGGAGATTTCTCCATGGTAAAAAAAAAAAATTTTTTTTTGAGCAAAGTTTAAACAAAAAAGAACAAGATCTGATGCCCAGAATATTCCCTCCCTCATTTTTTCCAAGAATGGCAGTGGCTCCAGCAACTTCACTTTACAGAGTCTGTTAAACATGAAGGCAGAACTGCACAGTTCAGGTATTCTTTCTAGAGAGAATCATCAAATGAATATAAGCAAAGCAATGTCCCGCAATGGAAAGTAATGTTATAGAGCAAATTGCATGGAAAAGGACAAAAATCCTTTTACAACATTGCACACTCAAATCTCATAACTACTTAACCAGGGTGTCCCAGGGCCGGGAAATGTGTAGGCACCATAATAGATCGTCAGCCAGCACATTGGAGCCTAATCTTGTACAGGCTGAGAAACGCTGAGGTCTGCTAAGAAGGCTCTTAAAAAAAGAGATAGGACTTAAGCATCTCATGAAGGTAAAGAGATTCCTGAGTAATCTATGTAGGTATGAACTAATCAGTTTCTAGCATTCACATAGGCATTAATCAGAATCTAACAAATTAAAAAGAGCTGGAGAAAACCTCCCTAGGAAAATGATTGGGATTAACCTTCAATTTCTCCTGGATACATTTTGACGGAGGCAGATTGGGGTCATATGGTGGGACGGACATTTACTCTTCACCTGTGGGATTGAGAAATAAGACTTTATGCGTTAAGTTGTTGAGATTTAGAGAAGTATTTGTTACCAAAGCACAACCTAGCTTATTCAGACAAATACACACAGGACCAAGATAACTTAATCTTGTCATTAGGAAACGACTAATTATGACTAATATCTCCCTTTTTTTCTGATTTGACTTGTTTCTCAGTTTTCGCTCTTAAATACAGGTTCGCGATTTTAAAAATCTTATTCAATCTCGTCCAATTCACATGGACAATAAAACCATGAATTTGGTATTGAATTTGCATAGAAACAAATATGCAACCTTGCAATATTGGCCCTGAAATGTTGGCGTGCCTCTGTTGGACACATGCCTTGTTCTTCACTTGAAAATAAATCTTCAGCTATTTATCATGAAGTTTTTAAAAATGCACTTCAATTTACTTGACATTCAGTGGATTTCACTTTTTCTTTTTGATAAACTATTTATTCATGGTATCTTTGAAAACATCCCTTCTCACCATGGAAGCATTAAGGATTTTTTTTTTTTTTACTAAGCTATTAATATGACATTTCTGTTGTCAGATGTATTCCCTTACAAAAGCTATTTTTTTTTTTAAAAAAAATCAGGCTTCATAAGCAGAGTATTATACCATAGGTGACTGTCAAACAGAGATTGTGGCTATGTGGTTTTTCCCTTTGGAACAAACCCCAAAGCACTAGAACTACAAGAATACACTGTATAAAAGGTCCAGACAATGCAACCAGTGGCTGAAGTCTCACATAATTACAGTTCAAACACTAATTTGTATGCCTTTTGGGGTTTACTTCACAATAAATTATTTAGCTTCTAAAAAAAGTCAGCTAATTTTTAGAAAATGCACAATAGAGCAAGTTATTACTACAACCACAGCTGAACAATATAAGTCGAATCTTTTAGAATTCATTGTTCATTTGACCTTTATTTTGCTAGTTAAAATTATCACACTTTGGGATTCTCTTCTTAATTGCTCTGTAAAAGCTCTGTACCTTTTCCAGGTGCCAGGGTCTTACTTTTAAATTTGAGTAAGTCCCTAAAATGATGACGATAAAAACATTCCTTTGCTGCTAGTCTACAGATAGGAAAGAGTTCTAGTTTCTAAACTGAGTGTTTGATTGTGACCAAGTGATTATGTGGACTTTAGTTTCATCATCTCAATTTTCTTATGGCATACCAAGTTCTAACATTATAAGCTTTTATGATATTTTAAGGACATCTCATGATGTGTTAGGGATGCAAAGAGAAACGCCTGTATATCCATATCTGTCTAGATAAATGTGTGTATATAGATAGATAGATAGATAGATAGATAGATAGATAGATAGATAGATGATAGATAGATAGATAGAAGTATACACATTTTCTTAGCATTTCAGATATGACTTTGAAAGCTCTGAAGACAGGTTAAAATCCTTAATGCTCCCATGGTGAGAAGGGACATTTTCAAAGATTCCATGAATGAATAGTTAATCAAAAACAAAAAGTGAAATCCTCTGAATGTCAAGCATTTTAAAAGACTTTAAGATAGAGAAACAACTGAGGATTTGAATATCATTTTCTTAGGTTATTCATTTTATAATTATTTATATTTTTCCTTTTCTGATTTTGAAGTGTCAATAACATCAGTTCACTCTATGTATTTTAGGTTGAGCAACAAAGCAGAATAATAGCTTGGATCTCTACAGATGTAGTAATAATTTTGCTATGTAAAAAACTTGTGTTGAGATTGTGCCAATTAGTAAATAGAAACCTCATTTAAATTGGAGTTGGAAGAACCTGTAGGGGGAGTTTTCATGCCCTATCATTCATCATCAATTACCCCAAACAGGAAGAGATGTACTTTCCATTTCCAACAGGAAAATGTTTTCTACTCTACTACTCCAACAGGAAGGAGGAGGATCTTCTCCTTGCCCAGCAACCACTCAGCCAATGAAAGACTGTTAAACAGCTCAGCCATTGAAAAACTATTACCCTTTGTGCTTTGAGTTTTCTCTGATGGACTCTGGCTACAACAGCCCCTCTGAACTACTCTTTTTCTCGCTTTTGTTCTCTGGACTTGCTTGTAGTTTGCCATTAGACCACATGTTGCAAACTGCAATTCTTTGTTGGTCCTGAATAAACCCAAATTGTCAGAGAACTATCTGGCTGTCTATTTGTTTAAGGGAAATGAGATTTAATCTGAAACTATGAAAATTACTCTCCCAAGACATTAAAAAATATACAGAAGGAAGAAAGGAAGGAAGGAGGGAAGGAAGAAAGGAGGAAGGAAGTGAAGGATAGGCTATTAAAGAAGAATCGAACGAACGAACGAATTGTTTGAACGAACGAACGAAATTAACGATGATGATGATGATGATTTATTGATGATGGCGAACGGAACGGAAACGAACGAACGAAAACGGAAAATGAAATGAACGCGATGATGCAAGAATGAATGAACAGGAAGGAAAGAAGGAATGAATGTGAATGATGAGGAGGAGGAGGAGTGATGGAGGAGGAATAAAGGAATGTAAATGAGGAGGATGATAATAGAAGGAATAATGAAAATAGCCAAATAGCCGAAAGCTTATGTGAGATGTGATAAGAGGAGTGGAGGAAATGAAGGAAATGAAAATGGAAATACGGAAATAATGTAATGAAGGAAATGGAAATAGCCGCAGGCCAGCCAGCCGAATACGAATGATGATTGCCCATTAGCCCATGGAGCTCAGGACGCCAACATCCTTGGTCTTATTCCACACACTTGAGTTCACATCATGTCTGGCACAGCAAGAAACACATGTCTGTCGACCAACTGAAGCAGACCTTAAGGTAAGACTGACTAGAACCAAAATTGGGGCATTTAAACAATGAATGACTGATTTTAAATTACTCTTATCTCTTACCAAATCTTTGGCCAGACATGCGATGCAGCAAAGCACTGGGGGATAAAAGTTTATGACATCTGTGTAGTTCTCAGGGTGTAATAAATGATTTTCTGTCCATTCTTTGCACTTTTATGGTTGTTCCAATCAAGAGTGGTGGGCATATTTAAAATACTGACTGACTACCCCTTCAATACTCTCCCCGCCTCTTCAGAATATCATAACCACACCTGTGTCTCCTTCTGAGGTCCAGAGATGACTAAATTATAGCAGAAAGTGTGATCATAAACAAGGGCAAAGGGGTAAGGGATAAGGGCCTCTGCCCTGGAATTAACCCTAAATTTGGGGTTCCTGTTCTTTAGGACTCTTTCTTCAACTTCTCTGACCTGCTGTGCTCTGGACCTTTTTTGCCTTTGTCTTTGATACCTGTCTAACTCCTTAAGATGTATTTGTCTCACTAGATTTTTAACCCAACATCTGCTCTGACAAAGAGGAACTTTCTCATTCTTTTTCAGACCTGGACTTCTCATTCCCCATCTGTTATGATCTTGGCGATCTGACTGAGACTGAGCCACATCTGAATCCTTGGCTGTATTCTTCTGCTGCCTACACCCTGGCCTGACCCAAGGATACAGAAGAAATATAGGCAAATCAATTTGAGATCATGGCACAGAAAGTGGATGTCTACGTGGATTACAGAGATTAGGGAAGATTTTTCAGGAGAGGTGGGATTTAAAGGGTGAATTAACTCTTTCTTCCCTCTTACTATTGGTTGAAATGTTGCATGAGCCCACATGTAGTAAAATAGAATTTCTTTGTTATGCTATAATATTGAGGCTCTTCATTAATTCACATTAACATTCCAGTTTCCATATATTATAAGATCGTTCTGTTTCCCTCATATGCTACAAGTTCTTTGTGTTTTGAGTTGGTTGGGCATAGAATTCTGTCTATGTGTCCTCTCCCTTCCTCTTCCTCTTTTGCTCATACGCACATGTGTTTGCTTATTTTCCATCTTCTCAGATCATGGTTCACAGTCCAAGAAACTCATCTCAGAGTTGGGTTTTCTCATGGGGAGCAATCGAGTTGGCCGTGTCTGCCATATTGTGTGCAGCCGTCCATGCTACATACTGAACAGGCATCTCTAAGCAGTGAGTTCCAGGGTAAGTCTGGCTCAGGGCAGAGGCAAGCTCTCAGGGCTGAGCAGCAGGCCTGCCCTGGCTCTGCCTGGCTTTATTCAGAGCTTGGAAGGGGAGGCACAGAACCGTGCCAAGAGCTTTTTCTAAAGGCTCCTGTTCTTAGACCCAGCCGGCCTGGCTCAGTGACAGTGACATGTGTGGGGGCAGGACATGGGCTCCTTTACCAGAAACTTTGGCAGCTCCTGCAGCTGTGGGGATGGCTACCTAGTCTTCCCACCCACACCGGCCTTCAAAGGGGACTCATCTCTTGCCTGCCATTGACTAAGCAGCTCCCTTTCTCCAATGAACATTGTATAGTGTGTCTACTTACTGTGGCAAGTAGCAAGTTTTGGAGAAATTAAGAAACTGCAGCGTGTACTGTACTCTAGTGTCTTAGTTCCAGGGAATTCTATAGGGTAAAGGGTACTTTGCTCTTAAGAAAAGCATGCCAGATTATTGCCCCTCCTTTAAGGAAACCAGCTGTAAAGGGTGGAGGGCAAAGAGGTAAGTTAGCTGGGCTGTGCTCTTCGGCTGAGTCATCCTGTGCTAACTCGCTGTCAGCAGAGACTAATTTTTGATAGCTTCTGTCATCAGAGTGGCTCCATCCAAGCTATTCTCAATCTTTAAAGTTAGCAGCATTGTAGTTATGTGTAGGAAAAAGACCTAGACCAGGAAATAGGCACCCGGCTATAACCCTGAGACCTTGGGCAAGGCACACATTCTCTCAGGTTCAAGTTTCTCAACTGTTTGTAAAAGGAGAGGCATAGATGATGCTCTTGAAAGTCCCCTCCAAGCCACCAGTCTGGAGTTTATGATCTTGCTTCTGGCTTCAGTGTACCTCTGAATCCATACTGTCCCTCAATTTATACATCCTGTTCACAGTTTCCACTGTGGCACTTTCAGCCCAGGCTGGCTACTGTCTCTCCTTCCCCACCTCTGCTTCTGGCCCATTATGAGAGAAAACTTTTGTTAAATCAGAGCACAGATGCAAATAGGGCACTTAGAAGTAGCACAAGTAGATAAGGAAGCTTCTCAACAAAGGAACCGGGTTCCCTCCTTGTTCTTGACCAGGACAGCCTCTCTAGAACACTGTAATTTCCATGTGGAGTTCCATATATTGGTTAAAAATCATGCACTGTAGAGCCTTGCTGCCTGGCCGACACAGGCAAAATAAGCTCCTTGCTCCCCCTGCACCCTGCTGTGTATTTCAGTTTTTTCATCTATAAAATAAACCAATACTATCTACCTCATAGCTATGTTATGAGGATTAAATGAGGTAATATTTTGTAAAGTGTTTAGTACAGAACCCAGTACATTGTAAGTGCTTGTTAAATACCTAAGAACCCATGAAATATTGGTATGTATGCTATTTAAAAATAAATAAATAAAAAGATCCTCAAGTCAAATAAGTTCATTTGGAAAATCTGGGTTGATCAAAGTCAACTGCATTTTTTTTTAAGTCCTCAGAATATTTAGCGTGATGCTCTGCAGGGAAATTTTGAAACTTCATTGGAGACGCTGGAAGAAAGAAAATATGATTTGACATTTTCCCAACTTATCTGACTATGGAGTTGTTTTTATGAAACACCTAATATTGTTTCAGGGAACGCAAGTGAAACTCATGCAACTACTCACCCCTGACCTGACAGCAAAGGGCCGTCTATGTTAAGAAAGAGAAGTTGTTTGTGAACTCCTGGGAGAGCCGGGACCTTGGCTCCAAGGTGCTTAGGATTGTGTAGTTTTTATATAAACCTTTTTAAATAGAAATTCCTCTCCTCATACTCCTGATATGACCTGCCACCGAGTTCAATATTCAATATTCAATAGGCCTCCCAGAGAGCTCAGTCTGCAGCTGGGAAATAGATACTGAGCAAATGAAAGGGTGGGGCTAGCCCTCCAGGGCAAGTATGTGCCCACATGCCTACTGATTTTGTACAAGAAATTTTTAGAGCTACAGAAATTGGATTAGGGATTAGAGGAGGCTAGTAACTACCCATAAAATAAAGCCCAAACGCATTGGCCGAGCAGTCAAAACCTTCCCAAAGTGAGCCAACCTCACTTCTCTCTCTCACATATCAGTACAAACTTCTTGTTCACTCTTCTGGGATCACCACCTGCACCAATGCCACTCTGCATTTTTTTTTTTTTTTTTTGCTCTGAACCCTTGCTTGTTTAACCTTGTTTTTATGTCTTCTGTCTAAATAGTACTGATTTTTAAGAGCAAATTCAAAAACTAGCACCCTTGCTTCCTCCATGCCCCCTGCCCCTTCTCCATCAGAAGATTCAGGATTCCTCTCTTTTATTTACTGTAGTCTCATGTGCTCCATTTTGAGTCCATCTCTCTCTACTTTATGTCATCGTTCTTGGGGTAGACATAATCTCCACTCATAAAAAACAATGAGTATAGAGACCGTGCTATTTTTATCCTTGTCCCGGCCACATCTTAATGAGTTTGTGCTAAAAAACAAATATTTGCTAAAATCAATGAGAGTCATTGATCTACTATGATGTGGGTTTTTTTCGTGTGTGTGTGTGTCAAAATTCAGTATGCATATGTCTACTAAGAGCTATTTATTTTGCATTGGTTATCATGACTTAGACTCCTCTGGGCTAATTGTTCTGCAGGCAACATGTGATTTTCCTTGTTCTTCTAAGCTTACTAAATATGCATGAGTGAGTGTACACCTAAGAATGGCATTCAAGATCCTCCATCATCTGGGATCAATACACTTTTGAGCACATGAAGAAAGGGTGTCAACTTTCCAAGTTTTCTTTGAAGAACAGCTGTGTCTAAAATGGGGTTCCTCACCCTCAGCATGGTAAACTGTGTGCTGGATAATTCTTTGGGATGGCTGTCCCATGCATTACAAGATGTTTAGTAGCACCTCTGTCTCTAACCACCAGATACAATAGCGCCCTTCCATACTGCACACCTCATCTTGAGATTCTGATAACCCAAAGTGTCTCCAGATATTGCTAAGTATGGGGGGCACGCTCACTCCTGGTTGAAACTACTGATCTAGAGGTCTCTGGTGTTGTGCTCTGAGTCTTGCAATAAAAGGGCTCATGTCTTCCTCTTTAACAACTCAGGTGATCTCTCCCTCATCTGATGCCTACAACAGATGAACATAGCCACAGTGAGACAAAAGTTTCCTGAAAAACAGGAGTAGACAATGCACTGGTACAGTCAGGAACAGATCATGACACGTGATGTAAGAGTAAATCAAAGAAAACCAGACAGATAGTTAGATCAGTGCTTTTTATTGTCTTGTTCACAAACCGCATCTTCTGAAGAAGATTAAAAATGGAGATTCCCAGGCTCTTCTCTGGGCCTACTATATTGAAATTTAGATTTTTAACAATTCCCAAGGAGATTCTTATGTACTCAAGAGTTTGAGAACCACTGCCTTAGACAACGGTGCTTATTTATTTATTAATCTTTAAAAAATTCGTTGACTTTTACCAGAGACAATATATTAATAGCACACACAAAATCTGGAACTTGGCCTTGGTGTAATAAAAAGTACTGTATCTCAACTTTGTTTTCTCTTTTTCTTTTTTAACTTAGCTGCCTCCTAAATACTAACACATCCATATGTTCACAGGGAAAAAAAAATTCCCACCATAATGTGAGGTTGGTCATGCACACTTGAATGAATCTATCCAACCCTAAGACTTAGTGGATGCTGGATTCAAGTTCCCTCTTCAGCACAACGTGGGCACCCAGTCCAGTCATCACTCCCTTTTCCAATCTGTTTGGTCTGTGCTCCTTCTTTTTTCCCCTGACTCAGGAGAGGCTACTGTTGTGACTTAGAAGGGGAAAAGTAAAAGGGAAAACAAGCTCAGATAAGGTGCTCTTTGGCAAAAGAATAGGATAAAATGCATTGTAATTGCTTCAAAATTAGTTATCTGATTTGGCTTTGTGGGGTTTTTTTTTTTAAATTAAAAAAAAAAAGCCTAAAACTCTTAATCCTCAGTACCCCACCAGTAGTGCAACTAAAGTCACAGCAGCTCCAAACCTAATGACTGAATAGATAGTAATTATTTTCTGTTCGGACACTATACGTTGTTTTCTTCCTTTGTGACATCCCATTGCCTGACAACAGTGATAGGCACGCTGTAGGAGATATGTAATTCCTTGCTGATTGGAGATCTGTAATTCCTTGCTGATTGGACTTCGGGGCCACACAACCCTGGAGGTCCTATAGTTTAGCAGGAAAAGGCACCTGGACGTTGACCTAAGCACTAAGCTACATGGAGTGTCTTCCTATATCCTATAAGTGACTGAGAGCAGGAGGGACCTAGACACTGCATAGACCCCTAAAAAGAGCTCATTAGTGTTCTTGCTTTATGGAAATTGAAATAGTTGATACCGTTGAGCTTGTCTAAATAAGAAAGAAAACAGAAAATGATGCCAGGGGAGATCCCTACTGAAAAGAGAGACCAATCCAGTTTTCCAATGGTACTGTGTGTCTCCCAGTTCAAAAACAACCCCATCATCAGAACTGCTGAGCCAACACAGCACAAGATAAATACAGCTATATTCAGTAATGTGATACCACTAGAGGCCTACTCTGATTTTCTGTAATAAAATCTGGCCCCAGTCCTTTCAGATTTATGTTTCTAGAAGTTTTCCTTTTTTGTTTTATTAGCATACCTGCTCCTATTTGTCAAGTGCTTAGGCTGGTGTCTTTGCATTTGAGATTACAAGGGTGTAGATTAAACACCAAATTGGGACTCTGAGACCCAAATGCATTTTTCACAGATATTTGTCAAACGCTACTCTTAGAAATGGTTAAACTTGAGACTAGAGAGATCTCTCTTTTTAGCCAGGCTTGCCTAATATTCTGGCATCCTACAATTTTGTATACTTTTTAAGGAAAAGGACAAGGAAAGTGGGAGGGTGGGAGGGTTTGTCTTTCATGATCTCAGTTGGAGAAATGAGGAAATGTGGAGTTTTATGCATAGGCAAATTCTGACAAATTTGTTGAAAGTTAGTGGGATTTTATAGATCCTCTCTACCCACTCCATGCCCCTCTGTTAGCCACCTCCACCCCCAAATCAGAAAATGTCTTTCGTAGGTGGAATTATTGACCTCAATTCTTTATCCTCACACTTTGCCATGTGACTTTCCCATTAGCTTGAGACTTGCTTTGGCCAATGGGGTGTAAGTAGCAGTGACTATGTGCCAGTTTTGTACTTGGGCCTCAAGAGGCATCACTTCTCTCATCTCTATGAGAAGAGCTTTCCCCAAGTAGCTGCTACCCCTCTGCCTGAGTCTTAGATGACATAGGGAACTTCAGCATGGAGCCAAGTACAGCCTAACCTATAGCTTGAAGCTGAGCACAGCCTTATGAGCAATACCCAGCTGACCTACAGACTTGTGAGCAAGAATAAATTATTATTGTTTTAATCCACTGAATTTTTGAGTGAATTACTTGTTATGCAATAACAAGGTATAGTCAACCAATGCAATGTCCTTAATCCTTTTATCTCTCCAATTCATATTTTAATTTTCAGCTCAATACTTTAGGAGCAATGGATAATTTTTCTAGTCCCTTCCAAATGCTGCAAGTATTTCTAGTTAATAATGACTCTGGGGAAGAGACTACATCTTTTCATCTTTATGTTCATATCACCGAGGTTGTGCATGACTCTAGTCCAGGAAGAAAGTGCATGTCTTTGGGATCCAATAGTCTTGGAACTGAGTTAAACTTCTGCCACTTATTAACTGTGAAAGTTTGATGAGGCCATTTAACTTCTTTGAATCTCAAAGTCCCCATCTGTTGAGGTTGTTGGGAGAGAGTTAGTAGAGATAATGTACAAAAAGTGCTCGGCACATGCTAAATGTTAAATAAATGGCAGCTGTTACTATGTTTGTGGAATAAATCAATGGATGCTGTTTTCTGTAGCACTGATGATCTGGTCCCCTTTGAAAGCACTTACCTCCTCCTTTCTGCCAAATACGGCACTTTCTCTGGGCTCTTTCTGGCACCTGTCTGTCTGGGACCAAGACTGCATGTCAGCACCATGTCTTCCTTTCCTGGTCCCTACTCAGTAAACTCCTTTCATAGTAGGTGTCAAGCAATAAACCTTCCTGTCCTGGTCAGACGGTGCTCTACAACAACAATAGCAACAAACGACAATAATAACTGACATTATTGAATTCTTACTAGGTTCAAATACTTTACATGGACCATCTCATGTATTCTTTAACCCATTTCCCTATTTGCCCCGAGAATACTCGCTGGCGGCGCTTGCTCGCGGCTGCAGTGTTTACCCTGAGGTAAATCACAGATTACGGTCCTAATCTTATCCCCAAAATTTGCCATAAAATATCTTGCTTTTATTATTATTTTCTCATCGCTCTAGTATATCGATAGTCTTTGGAAACAAATAACCGCATTCTATTGATAACATTCTGTTTTTAGTAGTTTGAGTTCTGAAAATGTTAAATCCTAGAAAATGTAGCATTCCTAAGCCTGATATCAAATGAATGCTGGTAGCGAGCTGCACTTCTTTTTTTCTAAATGGGAAAAGAGTTAAAGAAATTCTATGTTGTGGACTGAATTGTGTCCTCCTCTGCCCCAATTCATATATTGATGCTCCAATCTCCAATGCGACTCTATTTGGAGATCAGGCCTTTAGGAGGTAATAAAGATTAAATGAGGGCATGAGGGTGGGGTCCTAATTTGACAGAACTGGCGTCCTTATAAAAATAGGAGACACAAGAGAGTCCTTCCCCCACCCTCTCTGTGTGCACACAGAGGAAAGGCCACATAAAGATACAGTGAGAAGATAGCTGTCTGTCTACAAGCCAGGGGTAGTGGCTCATCAGAAACCAGCCATGATAGCACCTTGACCTCAAGCTTCCAGCCTCCAGAACTGTGAGAAAGTGTTTCTATTGTTTAAATCACTCAGTCTGTGGTGTTATGTTATGGCAGCCCAAGCTGACTAAAACTCTCAGTATGGTTGATATTATCACCAGCTCCATTTTACAATTCAGGAAACTGAGCACCAGGGAAATAAAGTACCTTCCCCCTTTTCCTACCTCCAGCAAACGCTAGAGCCAGCATTCCCACTCCACAGCCTTACTCCAGAGCCTGTGTGTGTAATCATGCTGCTGTCCTGTGTCATGATCAGCTTTGGACCACCTGTCATTGCAGACAGCTTTCAGGCCCGAGGCAAAGAGTACCTGCAGCCATCAACACGTGAAAGCCTGATGATGAGAGCGTAGGCACTCAGCTCAGGTTTCACAGGTGGAGAGTGGCACAAATGAGACCTACAAAGAGGGCTTCTTCAGTCAGAGTAGAACTTCGGAGGGGAGGCCACCTAGGAAAAAAGATTCACCTCCCCTCCCTTCAAAAAATCTGTTTTGGTGTTTTGGGGTAGTAATAAATACTTTAAACTGTAAGTAATTCCATTGATTGCATATTTTATTAAGTCACTGGCTGGCATAAGAAAAGTAGCTGGTTATATAATGTTTATAAATATTAATGAAAGAACAATAGAGTAATTTTGAAATACCTCTCAGTTTACCTTTCTTCAGTGGTAAGTCAGCTTCTCTCCTTAGATTCATTACTTGCTTTTGGCCCCGGAGAAGATCCCAGGGCAAATGACATCTAGGAAAGGATGAGGAGCAAATGATGTTGAGGAAAATCTCTGTCACCCAGGAGAGGCTAGGAAAGCCTGCTGTTTCTGCCCCTGGTGAAATGTGAGAAGAAGAGAGACAGGAGGAGCAAGCTGGTGAGGAACCCATGTCCCTACCTTCCTACTAACTCCAATGTCAGAGTAAAACCCAGGCTAATGGAAGAGGGAGGCTGGGCTGTGTGGTAGAAACATCTAGATAGGTTTAAGGAGAACTTAGACCCTTGAATCTAGTGGGCTGCTTTCCTCACTGTGGCCTGGGGGTGCTGGGAACCTCTAGGACAGATTTCTTCCACCTCTGGGACAGGTAAAACTTTGTTTCTGCGGAGCGGTCCCATGAAGTGTAGGACGTTTAGAAGCATCTCTGGCCTCTATCTACTAGATGCCACTATTATCTCCCCAGTTGTGACAATCAAAATGTCTTTAGATGTTGCCAAATGTCACCTGGAGGCAAAATTGCGCCCCTCTCCTGATAGGAACCGCTGTCCTCAGAGATGCCCAACATTTGGCTCCATGTTGGAGTGACAGTGACAGAGTGGCTCAGGTTGGTGGGAGATCACAGGTAGATGAGCCTGAAGCAAGGCCCCTGGCTCCTTAGGATCTGTACATGTTGAGCGGGAAATCCAAAAATTCCAGTCTTCCCTGATGATAGGACTTGGAGCTACTAGAGGCCAGGGGCACTGCAGAGATCGAGGAACGGATGGCTGGTTCTATGGTTGTTGCATAGGCAATGCTCGTCCAGGACAAGGTATACTCCACCGCAGAGACAGGCAAGCACCAAAGCAGGGTTGTGAGTCCCGGGCTCTCACCTTCCATATATATTCTGACTCCATTTTAGTGAAAAACGTAGGGAAGGGGAGACACTGTAGATGACCTAAACAATATGGAGTCATCCCATCCACAAAAGTATTCAAACCAGAAGAGGTCGAGGTATTAAATGACATGTTTAAACGACATGTTTAAAATCTTCCCTTCCCAATCACCCCATGCAGTGGGGGAACTCCTGAGGAATATTATAATAATAATGACCAAAATTAAGAAACTATATTTTCTTTGCACACCTGAAGAGCAATGTATGTGTGAGCCCACTATGTGGTGATAATAGTAGAAATATGTATCGAGTGCTTACTGCATGCTGAGTACTCGGCAGGGATCAGTTCATTTCACCCTCAGCAAGTGGCCTTATGAGATAGATGTTTCTATTGTGGTCTTTTCCTTACCTCTGAGGAAAAAGTGAGGTACAGGTAAGGTCAGTTATTGGTCCAAGGTGTCATGGCTGGGAATTGATGAGGCGTGGATGCAAACCCAGACTACGCTACTCCAAGGCCCGGGCGCCTCACTGCTCCACCGCTCTGCCTCCTCGTTATTGTAGCACTCTGTGTCTATGTTTCAAATGTATTCATTTCTTTCTTTTGCCATATTTGAAGGATAAATGCTGTCATTCCCTTTCTTTTCCTTAGCAATGCTTCAAGAGAAAATTTCTAGCATTTAATTCCTGTTGAGTACTGATTTCTTTTCTCTTGGGAGCTCAAATACTCTCAAGGCTGAGAAGGAACTAAAGGGAGCACTTGTTGTAGTGGATTATTCATGGTAAAGAATTTGCTGCACCCAGAACAACAAAGATCTGTTTGTGTGTAGACTGCAAGGGTGGCATCTGTGTCACACTGAGTACCATAAGCAGAGCACTAAGCAATGAGCTTATCCTCTGCCCCCATGAAGTGGCCCTCAGTAACAGGGCTTTGTAGATAGTTACTGGATACTTCTTAGCAATTCTCATGCCATTCTTTGTGAAACAGCCAAGGGCTGAGCATTATCAAAGATAAAAGTCAATTACATTAAAACAAGTCTTTTCCTCCCCCACTTGTTTATTTTTAACAGCTATCGGTTTCTATTTAAAAATAGCTTTTTGGTCTATATACAGTGTCTTTATGAACCTGACCTTCTTCAGCAATCAGCTTCTTGTCTGGGTATGAAGTGACTATAAAACAATCATTGGATATCTAGAACAGCTTTCTTGTCCCCCCACTTACATCCCATGTATTAATACAGTATTTATTTGTCTTCCGTCTGCCAAACGCTGAGCCAACCACTTTCCCCAGGCTGCCTGGGGAGATATAAGAAAAGGAACATATGGGGCAGATGAGACCCTGGAGAAAGAACTACAGGAGGTGGAGACAGCTCCTTTGTGTGGTGAAGAGGATGAGAAAGGCCACCATCAAGCAAAAGAGCCCCGTGGCCTCTGAGAGGGCAAAGCCCAGAATGGTATAGGAGAAGAGCTGTTGCTTCAGAGAAGGGTTCCTGGCATAACTAATGATGAAGTTTCCAAACACAATCCAATTCCAGCCCCAGAGCCAGCCACCCCTACTGTGTCAGCCCCGCCCCAGTGAACTTCGCTACTGTGTCAATGTCCCTTGAAATGGCGCTGGTTTGAAAAATGCGGCCAGAAGTAAATGAGATTAGGGGACATGGAGCCGCCAAGCTGATGAGGCTCTTATCAGTGTCTCAGGTTGTTTCGGCACCACTGTAGACAGTGATTGGCTCAGCAGCTGAGAGGTGCTCCTGACAAGGAGGGGGTGCAGACAAATTTGGTGTGGGCATACATTTTCAGGGGAAGAGGGGCTTTGGCAGGAGACTTGCTCCCAAGGCAAAGAAGACCAGATTTCTTGTTTTAAGAAGGCTGAATCATTAGTTTTGTGAAAGAACATATTTTGGGGTGGGTGGGTAGCTTTAATCACGTTGGAAGTTAATTTCTATTTGAATGCTGACTGTGGCGGGTTGACATCAGATAAGTGAGTAAAGAAGTTAACACAGAATCTCAGAAATGTATCCTCTAGCCCTTGCTGGAATCAGAGATGAATCACCCAGCTGAGCTCTTCCTAAATTCTTGACCCACAAAACTGTGAGCAAAATTAAATGGTTGCTTTAAGGTGTTAAATTTTGGAGTAGTTTGTTACACAATAATAGCTAACTAACTTTTCAACTATTAAAGATCATTGTAGCTAATCATAAGAAACTTCTCAGGTATAACTTGGATAAAACATTCATTTTTAGGATGTTGGCGCTGGAAGGGCTCATAGAAATCATCAGCTGCAATGCCCTTATTTCATAGAAGAAGAAACTGAAATTCATAGATGTTAAAACAGCAGGACTTACAGCCACTTTGTTGAAGAGCAAAGGGGTTAACTATTGTTCTAACAGCTTTGTGACAACTTTCCCAGACAATTTTCTTTCTTAGGAGGATTTTTATAGCTGCGATTAAGTTCAGTATCTAACATCACTCCTGCTCTCCTACTCAGTGCCTGCCCTCCATAGCAGGGCTTGTTCTGAGGGGCAATGATCTGGTCCTGGTACCCAAGAGCCTTCCTTTATCCTTCCTCCACCTCCTCCAAGAGCAGAGTTTATCCAACTTCAGATGAAGAGGGGACACATAGGACATCACGAATTATGTTGTCAAGTTTCCTTCTTTCGGAACAGGTGCCTGGGCCCTTCCACTGGAAGCCACGGGAGGGCAAATCTCAGAACAGCAGGATTCGGGCAGGCTCCTGTGTTACCTGCCTCTTGACTGGGTGCCAGAGTCCCTCTAGTTTGCCTCATACTTGCACAGTGCGGCTCACACATAGCAAACCATAGCCCTGGATTCCCCCTGGCACATATGGCTAAGTTTCCGTGGCTATGTGCTCTGTGCAGAAGTTGACCACATATCTTTTAAGTTAACAGGGAAGGGACAGCTCACAGGAGACCCCGTTCAGCTGACTTCCCTGTTTTAACTGCTTTTGGAGAAAGCCCTCAAGAGAAAATTTTTCTGGTATTCTCTGTCATCATCTAGCTGAGAATAAATAAAGCTGTCTCCACTACATTTGCCCCAGCGCAATTCAATGAAAAGGCATTTTAGCTTTCAGAAACGAAATCATTTCCAAAAATGGAAAAAAAAAATCTACCTGTGCAAATGATGGGAATCTTGTGCTTAGTGAGAAAATTGGAAAAAATATTTAAAAGTTGTCTTTAAATGAATAGAAGGACAGAAAAAAAATGTAGAGAGAGAAAAATATAAACCTTAGACTAGCATTTTTCAAAATGATTCAAGAACCATTTGCATCGGAATTACATGGATGCTTGTTAAAAATAAAGATTCCAGACTTCCATCCTGGACCTACTGAAGCAAGCTCCCTGGAGCTGGAAATATAAATTTTCAGCAGCTCTCCAGGTGGTTCTGTGCTCATTGAAGTTTGAGAATGGCCGCCTTAGATTTATTTTACAAACAAATTTCATGAAACATTTTCTGGGAAGTCAATGCAAATTTCAGCTCTAAATTATTGTGCCCTTCCTAATGCCTACATGTGCACTCGTGTGTATAAACACACACACACTGTTTTATAAGCTTCTAATGGGAATAGAAGGCGTAGAGGAAGGCTAATTTAAATCTTTATGTGTGGTTTTTAGACTTCAAGATCCACCCCCTCTACTTTGCCTTATCTTCTCCCTTTAATATTTCTTTTATGCATGAAACGCTTCCCTCTTTGGGTTTTCTGGCCACGAGGGAAATTCCCAGGTGCAAGAACGTTCAGTCCTCAGCCTCAGGAAAGACTCTGATGTGGATCTTTGAAGACAGAGGAACTTAAATATTAAAGGATCCACCAGGTGCCAATAGAGTTGAGCAGGAGTCCCAAAGGGGAATTTGTTTTCAACATAAATACTAATAATCCAGTAGTTGTGAAGCGAATATGTATAGTGTGTGGAATGCTCTGATGAGCACTGACCTTGCTCTCCTGTGGGATGTCTAGGTGGGTAAAGCAGGCAGAACATGGGAAAGCACTGACCTGGGGAATTTCTGCTAAATGGCATTTCTTTGTCTCCTTCACCTCTGACAATATCTGGTTCCAGGCTAATCCTCATTAACCCTTTGGTAACGGAGCCTTCTGCACGTGGCCCCGTACTTGGAGAATGTTAAACTTACAACTGATTAGAAACTTTAAAGCCATCAGATAAAAGTACATGCTTTCATTCCTTAGATACTGAATAGCCAAACATTGCCTAAATGCTGCCCATTTTCAAGATTTAGCTCAGAAGCTAAATTTTCCATGAAGCACTTCTCATGTTACAAATGCTATTATCATACTATTAGTTTTATACTGATTAACATTATGATATTAACTATAGTAAGATAGAGATATAGAATAATATGCTAGCAGTTAAACTATATGTTAATATTTGTAAGAATATTACTATTGTCCAGTTAAAATAATACTAGCCGGATAATAATAATAGCCACAACAATAATGGCTAACATTTACTGAGCACGAACCAGGCATTGTGTCCAGTCACGAGTATCATCTCATTTAATGCTTATCACCATTCCATGAAGCAGATACTCCAGTTGCTCTCGCTTTATATATGAGGAAATAAAGTTTCTCCCAGTCAGAAAATAATGAGACAGCAATTTGTACCTAGAGCCCATTTTCCCAATCAGCAGGCACCTCTCCTTACTCCGTGGGTTTCAGTCCATGGTCTGCACTTGGACTAGAGCACTTTTCTTGTAGTGATTTATGAGTTGTCAGCTCCTGGAGAGCAGAATGTGCTTTATACCTGAACACCACAGAACACAGCCCTGTGCCTTGGACATCCAGATAGGGGTGTTCAAATGCCTGTCTGAATTGGTTAAAGTTCCACACACCCCACAGGGTTAGGCTTGCTAATGACAGTGGCAGCTCATCCTTTCCTGCATGCAGTTACAGGATAGTGCTGATTATTTAACCTTATTTCTAGTGAAAACAGAAGGCAATTCCTGCATGATTTCTTTCCCCTTTTCATTCAGCAAGGATCAAAGCAATCATTACCCAAAAGTTTTTAATGTGACAATCAGAAAGATGACTTCGGTTAAACTACATAGTGATCACCAAGCACTTACCATGTGCTGAGAACGATGCTGAACTCTTTGCAAAGCAAATCTTATAACCCTTATCTCATCTCTTTGAGGTAGGTATTATTATCTTTTTTCTATAGATGAAAGTTGAATAACTTGCTCAAAATCACCCAGCTAGTGAGTCACAGAATTTGGATTTGATATTCATTTTGACTCCAAAGTCTGTGCTTTTAATCATTTGCTCACTATTCTAACAAAACTATTCTTCCCTTCCTTCCTTCTTTCTTTCCTTCCAAAAATATTTATAGAAAGCTTCCTCTGTACTAGGCCTGTGTCAGTGAATAATGTAAAGGTGAGCAAATGAGACAAGGCCCTTGCCCTAACAGGATATTGGGGAAAGTCAGAGATGACATAAGCAATTATGAAATATGGTGATGAATGCTATGATGGACTCTGCAGTGCAGTGAGAACAGATGCAGAACAGCCACCACTCCTGGCTACCTTGCTCAGCTTCTTGAAGTGCAATTGAATCCTCACAGCAACATTCTGGGCTGCGTGTCAATAGCCTCATTTATATGTGATGATGCTGAGTTTCAGAGAGGTCAGAACACTCACTCAAGGCCACACAGACAACAGGTGGTAGTGCTGCTATTCAAACCCCTGTCTATAAAACCCATGGCTTGTACTTTCCTTACTAGACCAAGTCACTTGGGACTGATATATAGTAAACTAAAATGGAATGGTTGCTTTTCTCTAGTGAGCAATGTATTTTCTACTAAATAAAATAGAGTTAAAATTTTTCCTTGCCAAATTATCATCCCTCTGCACACTTTAGGGAAAAAAAAAAATCCCAAATTCTAGTTTTTTGATCCTCTCTCTGAGAGACATAGAGGAAACTCTTAAGATAACAGATCCCATGTACTTATTTCAAGTTCTGCTTTAATGGGGTTTGCTGGAAAGATTATTCCTCATTTCATGTATATTTAGATTTCAAACTCGCCCTACCTTGGATTAATAGCGAGAGTCAGTGGCTTCATTCTGGGCTCTGATAAACAGATCAAGTACTAGTACTAAATACTGAACGAAATACAAAGAGGCCAAAGTACTTGGATGCTGGTGCAAAATCAAGGAAGCGAGGTTTCGAGGGGTATTCAGGCCTCAATTGTTGATTCTGGAAGTTTTGGGGGCATTTAACCTCTTGCCTGTCCTCTGAATAGCATGAAATGGCTTCCGAAGAAGAATAAACTGTCCTATTGCTTTGAGAATACCACATATGCCCTAGGAGAGGAGATAAATGGGGTTCAGAAGCAATAGTCTCCTCTAAGGGCAATAGGAAATTTTTGCTTCTCTGAAAATGCTTTTTACAGGAGTTCAGTACTATATTTGAACCATTGCTGAAACAATCAACAGAGTAGAAGAGTCTCCAACGTAAGTTTATGCTCTCTGACCCAAACCAGCATCTCATCTGTAATAGAAGAAAAGTTTTATGCGTTTACAGAGCATTGGGGCACAATACTTGTCTTTTCTCTTTTTGAGTTCCTACAGTTTAATGCTATAGTGGTTTCAGAGGGTCCAGAAAAGCTCTTTTCCAATAAATGGCTTTTCTAAACTTCCGCTCTCCCTTGCCAGTAAACCGCCTATCCACCGAGTGACATTTTTAAGCCTCTGTGCTCTCAGGACACATCACACATTCTGAACTTCATCCTGCATTTTAGTGGTGTCTGATTATATTTTTAAAGATTGTTCTTGTGAACTGTGTTTGGACATGAGACAACTAATTTCCTGCATCTTGTGTGGATTTCCAGAACAATGCCAGAGGGGCTAAGAACACTCTTTCTCTGTTGACTACATAAAAATGTTTCTAACATCTGCCCAGGGCAAAAATTTTATCTCCTTCACTATATTAAAAACCCTATCCTGAAGAGTCCATGTTAAAGGAAGAGCATTTAATTAGTCTAGTGCTTTTGAATTTTTTTTTTTTGAGTTCTGAGATAGCACTAAAGAATAAAGGGCTCCAACTGACACTGACCCTAATTACCTGAAAACAAATTTAAACAGAAAAATCTGGTTTCCCTCTGCCCCTTCTCCTAATCCCATCGCCTCTACAATTTTCTCATTAAAGTTCAACAAAAGTTGGCTAATAGATCGTGCTAATGAATGTCATTTTCATCTGATCAGAACTCCACGCAAGTTCAGACTCAAGGGAACTAAGGTAGTATTTATTCATTTTTTTTCAATATTCAATACAAGTGTTCAGACATCTCAATACTTTCTTAAAAGGAGACATTGATCTTCTGTGTAGATCATGGAAAAGATGACTCCAAACAAGACTTACAATTTGTGTTTTTTGTGAAAGATGCTGTGCTGTGAAAAAGTTAAGCAAAGACCTTGTCAGCTTTACATGATATAAAATTAGGGATATGAGGGATTATGCTGTAAGTAAAGGTTATAAACAGGTGACCCTCAGGCTAGATGGAGCCTATAGATGTTTTGTTGAGCCTATAGATGTGTTTTGTTTAGCCTATACAGAACTTTCATAGAATTTAAAGTTATTTCCAGCCTTTTAAAATGGGGAGAAAGGAAAATGTAGGAGAGTATCTTTACGACCTTAGCTGAAACACCAAAATCATGATCTATGAAAGAAAAAAACATAATTTGAATTTTGGGAAAATTAAAAACTTATGTTTTAAAAGACACTGTTGGAAATATAAAAGACGAGTCACGGATTGGGAAAAAATATTTGAAAATCACATGTCTGATAAAGAACATGTATAGAAATTATGTAAAGAACTCTCAAAACGCAATAATGAGAAAATAAATAACCCAATAAAAATGGGCAGAAGATTTAAATAGATGCTTCATTAAAGAAGATATAAGGGCAGCAAATAAACACCTAAAAAGACACTCAGATGAATTGGTCATTATGGTAATGTAAATTAAAACCACAACAATATAGCGCTACACACTGTTAAAGTGGCTAAAATTTAAAAGACTGACCATATCAAGTGTTAGCAAGCATGTGGAGGAAATGGAACTCTCATACAATGCTGGTGGGAATCTAAAATGGTGCAGCCATTCTGGAAACATTTTGGTACTTTTCTAACAGCTTAAATATTTAGCTATTGTATGACCTAGCTGTTCTGCTCCTAGGTGTTTATCCAAAAGAAACAGAAGAATATGTCCAATGACTTACACAAAAATATTATAGCAATTTCATTCTAGTAGTCCCCAAACTAGAAACAACCCAAATGTCCATTAACAGATAAAAGGATAAACAACTTGTGGTACATATAGGCAATGGAATACTACTCAGCAATAAAAATGAATGAGCTAATGATACACACAACATGAGTGAGTCTCAAAATAAGTATGCTGAAAAAATATATAATATTAATGATGATAATCTGCTTCATAAATGAAAAAAGATTTTGCCAGTGCAAAAAAACAGACCAAAAAAGGTGCACATTATATGAGTTTGTTTACATAAAATTCTAGAAAATGCAAATGAATCTATAGTTATAGTAAGCATAAACGTGATTGCCTGTGCATGGAATGAGGGTGAGAAAGAGAAGTTATAAAGGGAACAAAGAAATTCTTAGGAATAATGGATGTGTTCATTATCTTGATTTTGGTTCTAATTCACAGGTGAATATACATATGTTAAATACACATATATACATATATATGCTTATTAAGTTGTACATTTTAAACATGTGCAATTGATTGTATATCAATTATATTGCAATAAAGATGTTAAAATGGGCAGATGACATCCCAAGATTTAAAATGTTGAATTTCTCTCAAAAACGTAGCAACTGTGGGCCTATATTCCTGCATGACACCAAAAGGCTGGTGCTAGAAACCACTGCTCTCATTCAACAGAGTGTCTTTCTTGTGCTCACTGCTACTTAAACTAGCTCCACTTTATCCTGAGGTTACCTGCTTGGCCTTTGCAAGCACTGGACTTTATGATTCCTAGGCTTGCCACTCCTCTTGCAGGCATTTCAGTTTTCAAGTGTTCTCCTTGCTTCCCAGATTAAATTCCCTTAGAGAAGTTTTTCAAGTGCAAGCCTGATGCCAAAGATCACTATGGAACAAGGGAATTAGAGAACTTTATGAGGGTCAAACACTTCTTTTGGTTTTCACCCACAACCTGAAAAATTGTTCTCTTGCCCACTCAGGAGGCTGATTTCAATTCTTCAACTCGTAAATAACACTGGTTAGCACGAATCAAAGGAATGCTTTATTAAAAGAGAAGGAGAGTTGATAAGGCTTCCATAATCTTCCATAGCTAAAATCACAGGCCTCAAAAGTTGAGCGAAATGTTCCCCCACATGACAGTCAGTGTTCTCATGAAGAGTCTCTCATTTCATGCTGGGACTCAGGTGACCTGACTCTGTCCCACAGTCCCTTTTGGCTTCTTCTAGAATATCTATATATTTACTTCACCTGAGCCTCTGACAAGCTTCCTTGGGCCCCTAGATTTTGGCATGGGGTACCCAAGAATCTCTATACTGATCTTGGCAATAATTATAACTCTTCCAGTCACCCAGAATCAGATTAGGACTTGACTCCTTTTGAGATCGAAGCCTTCTGTGTATGGCTCACCTGCCTCATGAGACATGGAGACCGTAGAATGGGGTCATTGTGTCTGCTCAGCCATTTGAAGCGCAGAGCTTGGTCTAGACCACTGACTTGCAGGACACCATGTGACTGAAAACTCTCTGCAGCCCTGGTGGGCCTCCAGCTCTCTTTGGGGGTATTCTCTAATAGTTCCTCGAAGGAGGTCTTATGTAAGCATCTGACTCCACCTAAAATGTTTTCTTCAAGGGAAGGATTTCACTTGAGACTGGAGAACATCTTTAACTTTTTGTATAAATGCTACATATCTATACATATCTATAGACGTTTCTGATATTTATACAAATGTAAACTGTATAACTAGAAAAAGCTTGGAGACTGGAGATGAAAAGGGAATAACTCAGCCTGAATCATCATTTTCTGGCCAGATCGAATTTAGAGAAAGATGTCATTTTTATTATTCCTTTTTTTTTTTGCAGAGAGAGTGAATGAGAGAGAGAGAGAGAGGCAGAATTGCTCTTCTGGTCCCTTTGTGTTGAGCGGCAGTTGGTAAGCCTCGGCAGGCACGAGTACATTCTTCATTCCACATTCGTGGAGGGACAAAGCAATAGTTTAACTAAAATTTTAAAATCATGAGAATACATACACAGAGTCAGATATAATAACTTTAAATTAATCACAATTGTGGCCAAGCCATATTTTCCAATAAAGCTGTCAGCTGCCACTGTCTGAAACATATCTGGAACTCCTCTTTTGTGCTAGCTTTGGTAAAATCTGCATTGGATTATTTTGAATATCCAAGAATGTTAAACTTTGTTTTTTGTTTTTTTTTTAATAGTTTGATTTTGGGAACTCTTCTGCGTTGAATAGTGAATCCCCAAAGTTTACATCCACCCAGACCCTCAGAATGTGACCTTATGTGGAAATAGGATTCTTGCAGATATAATTAGTTAAGATGAGGTGGATTGTGGTGGGCCTTAAATTCTATCTAACTGATGTCCCTAAAAGGAGAGGAGATGACACAGAGGGATATAGACATGCACAGGAATGTCATGTGACAATGAAGGCAGATATCGGAGTGCTAAGTCTACAAGCCAAGAAACTTCAAGGATGGCTAAGGACCACCAGAACTAGTAAAAAGCATGAAAGGATCCTCCCCTAGTGCTTTTAAAGAGAGACCATGTCCTTGCTGATACCTTGATTTAGGATTTCTAGCCTTCAGAACTGTGAGCAAATACACGTCTATTGTTTAAGCCACTCAACGCATAGTGTTTAGTTACAACAGCCCTAGAAAACTAATATGGGGACTAAGTTTGATGTTTGTAGGAGTCATCAAGTTGAGAAATTCTGCTGCTAGTCAAAAAATTTTATGATTACATAACAAGACTGATTTTTATCCTATTGACTAAAACTGAACTTCAATGACATGATAAGCAATGGCTGCCTTTGGTGACAAGCACTCAAGACTGGTCCTTTTTAGAATTATTCCATTGATCCTCAGAAAACTGAAGCATGATATCTTATCTCCATTTTGCAAGAGGATCTAAGGAGTTCATAGGTTAGGAAACTTGCCTATGGTCATGCAGCTGGTAATGGTCAGAATTCACAGTTTATGCTTCTTTCGCTACACCACACTGCATTGCAGTGTCTGAGCAATAGACATATTTCTGAACTAATAGTACCATGCCCCCAAGGTGATGGATTTGCAGAGTAGCACTCTTGAATAGTAAGTTCTGGTATTTTTGTTTAAAAAGTTCCCTGTCGTTACTTTACCACCACACCTTGTCTATATTACGTTGAATTCTTTGCTGGCCCAACTTTTATTATCACTTCTCTAGGAGAAACTGGGACTTCTTTTCTATCTTCTACAGAACTGAAGAAGCTGTCAACGCTTAGTGAATAATCAGTATCCAAGCCAACACAGTGATTCCTACAAATTATGACCCTAAGGCTCTGAAGACTAAGAAAAATGTTCAGTTGTGCAATTTTCTACTCTTTTAATAATCTCAACAGTGTGGGTCATATTAGTCCTAGCTTAATATTATAATCCAAACAACATTTTACTGAATGCGAGAATAAGGCTCAGGAATCATTTAGGCCAACGTATTCTAAGACAACTCACAATAGTTAGTTGGACTATTTTGACCTTTACGGTATTTGCAAACTAGCTGGGGTTTTTGTCCCTCCTCTGCCTACTTGGCACTTACCACGCACATAATAATAGAACAATGATAACATTTTAACTTTTTCTTTTTCTTCTTCTTTTTATATTTGTTAACAAGGACCAGCTCAGCCTTATGGGTTGGGTAAGCTGAGGACCAGCTTGCATGTTGACTGACACTCCAATTCAAGTGCAGTCAGACTTGAGAGTATCCATCTCTTCTATTCAACTCTAAATCTTTACTATTCCCTGTCTCCGATCAAAGAAATATGGCTCACTCTATGTGGAAAGTGTTATTTACAAACTATCCTTGAGACATTGCATTCCCCTTTTATGCGTGAGTGTGTTTGGGTGAGACATGTACCAGTGTTTATGACATAGCACCGAGGGAGGGTGACCTATGTTTAGTTCTGAGGACCAACTTAAGTTGAACCCAATCTTAAAAGTCTCCAAATATTAATAATTCATCTAAGAAGCACTTCAAACTGCACAGTTGATGTCATGCCTCCTTCTTTTAAGCCCTTCATTTTTGTGAAATGAAATCTTTGACTTCTCTTTTTTTACCCTCCAATTTTCTCTTCCTATAAAATCAATTATATCTATTTTTTCTTTTGAATATAATTTCATCATCTCTTTTTTTGTCATATTTTGTACTCAAAATTATTTAATAATAAGGTAGTTTGAAGGCAAAATTCCGAATCCTTGGCCTATCATTCAAGGCCCATTGCAATTCTTAATCCCCTTCTAACTTGTTTGTACAACATTCATTCATTCATTCATTCATCCATTCATTCAACAAAACTTTATTGAATTTCTAACAAGTTTCAGACACTGTATTTCATATTGAAAACAGAGTGGTGAAACAAGCTTCATGCCTCTCCCATGGAGCTTAGTCTGGTGGCAACATGGAACACTAAACGTGATCATTCAGCGTGACAAACTCTATGAGCAGGAAGCACAGAGTAATCTGAAAGAACATAAGAAAGACATGGGACTCTTTGCAGAAAAAGTGCTATCTAGCCTGAAATCTCACCTGTGAATAAGATTTAGCCAGGTGAAACACAGGGGAAATTTTTTCTTAGTGGTTGGAATACCATGTATGAAGCCCTGGGGAAACAGCATAGCATTCTTGGGAATAAAAGAAGTTCAGTATAGCTAGAGGGCAGAGTGGATTAGGGCTGGAAAGGTGGAAATTGGGGCCAGATCCGGCTGGATTTGAAAGTTGAGTGAGTTAGAACTTTGTTCTAGGGTCAGTGAGGAACCATTGTATATTTTAAGCAGGGGAGGAAACTGATAAGATTTATCTTTTTAAAAGATCATTCTGGCTGCCTTGAAGACAGTGGGTTAGAAGAGTACTAAATAAAGAGACTGGAAACCCAAGTGGAGGCTGCAATTCAGGCAAGAGATGATGGCAGGAACCAAGAGCATGGTAGAGGGGACAAGAGATATGGACAGATTAGACATATTTAGATGTTAGGCTGGTCCTAAATATGTCACATGATTGCATTCACATCATACATTCCCTTGACAGACAAGAATTGCTCCTTCTATCCACAGATTCAAATTCTACCTACACCGATACTATCTCTGCTCGAAGCCTTCTCTGACTGTCAACTCCTAAAGCTTATACAAACACTTGTAAGATTTTTTCCTCTATGTCCTTTATTTCATAAAGAGAATTAATTTACAATGTAATTCTTATTTTCCTAGCATATTTATTTTTTCAAGTGGATGGCAAGCAATATGAACAGAAACCATGTTGCTACATCTTTGTATCTCCCTCCCCTTCAGTATTTTCCACTTCACCTTGAGCAAGATGGATGAACTATAAATACTTGTCCTGTCGACCAACTGTGATCTTACTCCACTTACAAAAATTTTCGAAGTGGTTTTCTTACAGGTCTCATTTTAAATGGCACAACCAATTGATCAATTTAGTGATTCATTCATTCATTTATTCATTTGCTTCTGTTTTTATTCATTCACTCAACATATACTTATTAGTGCCTGCTATGTCCTAGGCACTATTCTAGGGCTGATTCTCAGCCTTTTACTGAACCATTCATTTTATTTTGGATACTGTGTTTTTCATCACAGAGCCAGATCCCTTCTCCTGTTTGCCATATAAAATGAGGATTGAATGTACTGCAAATGTTTTTGTGCTATAAATGTAGCTTAACACATGGTACACAGATGAGCCATCTTATGGCATTGGGAGGACCTAAGGTGTGGAATGATTCCTTTGGCTTCCTCAGTGGAGCACTAGTCTTCTGTGGTTGGCAAACTTCTTGCCCAAGGGACTCAAACCTTGGTATTTGAATGTGTGCTGAGCTGAGTTAATCCTCTCCTGTTTTTTAAACAGTTCCCGATGTTTACCCAGTAGAAGCAGAATTAAATAGTGCCAAATACTTCAAATACACAGATCAGAAGAATATTAGAGTTCTAATACAAAGTTCTTAATGCAAAGAAAAAAATTGGCTTCTGCCTCTGTCGCCTCCTCAGTCCTCAGCCTGCCATCACTCTGCACTCCACCCTGCCAGAAACGGGCACTGGACTAGCTGTGGTTTGGAAGGGAAGTTTCTGAGTTCTAAGAGTCTTCTGAACTGCGCTGGCTTTAAGTGATTTTTATGCTAGCATTGCATCAAAGCTCTTTTTTGGCAAATAAGTTGCCATATACGATTAAAAATAATTTGGGGGGCAGGATTTCTACCAGGAATTGAACAAACAATGTACTGTCTTAAACTGGTTCCAAATTCCTAATGCATCTGCTTTGTACAGTCCCCATTTCATAAAAACTACAATTCCTCGTTTGTCTGAGTACTTTCTGCTTGTGTGCTAGAAGAGTCACACCCCTTTATTTCTGGCCCTAAAGGCACCTTTCCAAGTTTGGGAAAAACCTCTTATCTGAAGTCGCAGAAACCCTAAACAATGCAGTTGTTGCCAGCATCTCAGTTCGATATTTAACAAGCTACTATCCCTTTGCTTTTCCCGATCAAGACAGTTGTAAAACGGCTGAATCTTCAGCTAATTTCCTGAAGAGACCATCCAAGCCTTGATCCATTTCCCTGCCAGAGCCGCCATTTAGATTCTGATACTTTTCCTAATTTCTCTCTCGAGACTCCCCAATTGAACAGACATGGCCACACAGCATAAATCAGAGGTTTTATTTGTTTGATTATTTTGTATCTGAAGGTGTGTCACGAGCTTATGGATCAACTCAAAGAAGTTTTCTAGGTTCAACAGACTGCCGTGCTGGTCCTTCATCTCTCAGCTGTGATCACAGAACTCTCCAGATTTGCTTATACCTGATTTGAACTTAGAAATTTCTTGATTTTGTTTGTTTGTTTTTGATACTGAATCTCGATATTATTAGGTCACTTTAATTCGTTAAGGAGCAAAGCCTTTGCCTAAACTAGCTTAAACAAAAAGGGAATCCATGGGCTTCCACAGATTGGAAAGGTGAGGGAGCAGGTTAGGCACAGCTGCATTCAAGGCTCCAAAGGGGATTTTCAAGACTCAGTCTCTCCCCTTTCTCAGCTCTGCCTTCTGCTTTGGTTGGCTTTAACCTCACGTTTTATGAGCAGTTGTAGGAGTACATCCCCTAATTGTCAGGTCCTATGGAAAAAAGTGAGTTTCTCTCCCCAAGATGTTCAACGAAATCTTGAACCCAACGATCGCCGGGCAGAATTTTTTCACATACCCATCCCTGGCGCAATCACTCTGGCTAGGGGTGTGCCACTTAGTGTAGGCCATCGCTGATGTGGGGAGATTGAACTGGGAGTCAGGGCAGAGAGCCCTAAACACAACAAAACAGAAGACATGTGCACCTCAGCTCAGGTTGGGGATTGTGACTCTCTTTCCTTTTTCCTTTACCTACCACAGGATCCAGGTTTGATTTTAAAAGAGATCCAAACTTCTAAACCATTTAAAACTCAGTTATCAGGATATGAATGAACTAGAATCACATATGTGTGTATGTTATTGTTACATTCATCGACATTATTTTGTTGTTCTGTTCGATTATTGTGGCATTGTTTTTTTCTCCTTCAGTTTGTATATTCAGTTTTCTTTCCATTTTATGCCATATTTTTAAAATGAGGTATTCTAGAGTACATTTTCAAAATTCTCCTTTTGAGGACAAATTTAATATGTCATTTCAGATGTTATTTGTAGAGGCCGAACAAATAAATGAAATGTATTGCATTTATCTTTTAATAAAGTTTATATAATTTAACCGTTAAAAGAGATCTATTAGTATTATCTTAAATGGGACGTTTTTCCTAAATTAAAAGTAAGCAGGATTTAGTGTACAAAATTCTGTGTTTGAGAAATATGGCTTAGTTAAGGTACATACTTTGTGTTGGCCTCAACAAAATTGGTCAAGATGTCCTTCCATCTCTCTGCTCTCCAAATCTTTATATGCCAGGCTAAAGGACACCACAGCCCTATTTAAAAATAATTGTTCTTAATGCTGTTTTATAGTTCTAAAATTCTAGTTGTACCAAACACATAAAATTTCAATAGGAGTGAGCAAATTCTTACTGCCTTTATTATTATTATTATTATAATTACTATTAGTAATGATGGCTCTCAATTACTGAGTGCTGACTATGTGCCAGCGACTAGATAAAATACTTAAATTTATGATTTCATTGAGTATCATCAACAGCCCTATGAGATAGATAGTATTATTCCCATTTATGGGAAAGGAAATTAAGTGAAGAAAGCTCCTTTGAGATTTCACACAACTAGGAAGTTACAAATGTTGGGATTTAAATACAAGTCTGCTTAATATCAAAGATCATGGTGTTTGTTTAGGTCCTATTAACAAATAGACTTAGTGTTTAGGTCTATGGACCAGAAATATCATTGCTTTGGTAAGTCCTTTCTCTTGGCCCTGATTAGCCACTTCTGAGGAGGGACTTAGATTGTGTATGATAAATTCATGATCACTTCTTTGGGGACTGGGCATCGGTTTTGCGCATCAGACAGGTCCTATGTTGCTGCCCCTCACATTTCGAACTTTCATTATCTATCAGTCCTCACATAGGTAAACAATCTGTAAATTTTGCTACTTAATCATTACTTTGTCATGTTTAGGAAAGAAGAGATTAATAATATTGACTAAGATATGTTGGAAATGATAGCAGTGTTCATAGGGTTACGTATTTCTATATTGTGTCTTAAACAGTGGATAAACAGGAATCAATCAATCCATTCCTGGACGTTAGCACATCAGTAAGAACAGAAAGAGCCTCCATTAACAGTAGACTCTAAGTACCAAGGCATGAGGGGTGGGGGTGGGGAAGCCTCTTTTTGAAGAATAGCCTTGCTCAAACAGTCTTAAGCAAAAGAGAATGTTTTTGGCTAGCATAAATGAAAAGCTCAGGCACAGGTAGGTCCAGGGGTTCACATAATGTCACCAGACTTCTGTGTTTCTCCACCTTTTATTTCTGCTTTCCTCTCTTGGCTTAGTACTCCAGAAGGTTCTTCCCTGATGATGAGAAAATGGCCACCAGAAGCCTCACGCTTACAATCTATCAGCTTTCAAATCCAGCAAGAGGATAGTATCTCTCTCCTAAGAGTTCTGGCAAAAACCCTGAGAATGACACTTTGTCTTTGCTTGCGTCACACACCCACCCTCTGAATCAATTACCAAAACAAGGGAAGACAAGTAGCCAGGCCTGGGCTGTGTGCTGTCCTCTGGAGCATGCACTTTCAGAACCAAAAATGCTGGAAATATGTAGAAAGATGGTTTCCTAATAGAAAGTCAGGAAGAAGAGGATCAAAAGAACAAACCAACCAAAAAAAACCCCCAGGTCTCCCCCATACTTTTTCCGAACTCAATTTCTCTATACAGAATATTGTGCTCTTGGGTAACCACTGATGTAGAGAAGCAGGCAGAGAAAGATGAAATATGTGGGCTGCTGCCCAGGCATTGGCTGGGGTAACAGAGACAGGCTCTGGGCATTCTAGTGGTCCATTCGGCTCAGAGGCTACAGGAATTGAGACCCGAGTGAGTCCCAGTTAGGGGGATTGGTGGGAGGGAGCAAGATCAGTTCTGAGGAAAAACACAAGGATTTTCAAACATCGATTTGGGGTGATTATTAAACAAGCCTTTTGGAATACTTCTAAGGCCAGCATTGTGCTACACCCTGCTGGGCTGCACTCTCAAGATGTAACACTAAGAGATAACACCCACTGTTACCAGTGACTAGAAAATAAGGATGAAGCAGCAAACTACGTCAAACAATGCAGGACAGTGAGGATCAGGAGTGACGTGGGTGGCACCGAGCTAATTAGAGGTCTTCTGAAAGGGTATAGATTTATATATTTTGCAGAAATCAGTTTTTCACAGTGGGGTGAAAATATTAAGAAGATCCGTGGTTTGCGTTTCAACATTTTTAATGAAAAAGAAAGTTACCAAAACCCAAAGAAACATCTTGTCTTTCCTCACTCTACGAATGTTATTGGGTATAGAAAGCCAAGAAACCTTTGGTTCAGAACAGGGGATTCTGGATACAAATTACTGGATAATAGAAGAAATTACAGGCCATCCATGAAAATAAAATAACTAGAAAGGGAAACCCAAGTCGTGGAACCGCTCTGGGAGTAGAGCACTTACAGATTAAATAAAAATTCTTGTGAATTTTCAAAACTCAGAAATTTAATTCAGGTTGATGTTAGAGAAAAACTCTTGTTACGTTCAAAATATAAAAAGAGGAGAAACAAAATTAAAAAGACCCTTTTTTTTCTGGTTTCCTGAACTGTGATTAGTGCCAGAGATCTGGGCTCCTGGGGCTAACTGATGCCACCTGGAGTGGGTGCGCTGGCCGTGTGTGGTGGGTCCTCAGCACAGGCTGAAGGCAGGACCTCCCCCATCCTGAAGCGGGTGTTGGCCAAAGCAACCAGCCCAGTCCGTGCTTGTCGAAATGTAAGCTAAGTATGGCATATGGAATTAGAGAGGGATTATACAACCTCAGACATTTCCAAGAAAAATGAATAATAGAAGGCCAGGCCTTGGACGATCTGCATCTCATTAATCCCCCTTTTCCACAATGGTGGGCGGGCTGCCGGGATGTGGGCTGCAGATGGGAAGCTCACTTTCCTGGGGTTTTGTTCTATTCTCCAGGCTCCTCTTAGGCATCAGAAGTATTCATTTCCTGGCACAAGCAGGGATTTGGAGCACAGGTGTCCAATTCACTCTTTATACAGCTTGGACAGCTGGCTGGGCCCCGGGATATTTGAAAGTGCCAATGGGAACCCACCATTAGCATAGGCTATGCCTGACCCAGCCTCCCAGTCTCATCTCTCTGCCTCTGGATCTCTGATGTAGTCCCTACTGACCTCTTCCTCTTCAACTCTCTCACTTCTGATCCACTCTGAACATGCCTTTTGAATCCCTCCATCTCAGACGGGTCCGCGTCCTTTAGACACTCTGTTCACGCTTCCTTCCAAGTCTTTGCCAATTTGTCTCTGGACTGGAATGTTCCCTTTGAACCAGCTCCCGTCCCCCATCTACCTGCCCTCTCCAGGCCACTCCAGCTCTCAGGGGGTTCTCCTTCAACAGATGGTACACTATCTGCACTGCTCCTTGGAAAATTAATTGTATCCTTTTTCTCTTCAGCACATTTTTATACACTTCTGTGGATGAGACTATCAATTTCTTCCTCTTTCGTATCTCCCAGAGGGATGATCACATAGTCAATATTTAATACATATTTATTGAGTAAATAACTAAATGGTGTTGATAGCACTAAAAACATTCTTGTTATTTGAATAAAATGTATATTAGAAAAATTACAACCTACCTCCATCCTTTCTAATTTTAAATCTGAATTTGATCTCTTAGTAGGTCAGTGTGCCCTCACTACCACTTGTTTTAATCTGCCACAAGAAAAGATACGAGAAACATCTTTCACCAGAAGAATATTCTTACTGTCCATTCCTCTGCTTGGAAACCTATAAGGATTTCCTATAGGTACTATGTTAATAACAAACCAGCCCCTCAACTTTCCCGGTCTCATGACTTCTTGCTTTTATCAGCTCCCAGCAAACTTGTCTGCCTGGTTCCTACCTCATTATACTTCCTGGTTCCAACCTCATTTTCTGGGAGGACAGATCAGCCAGCCTTTGCCACTTCCTTCCTTTAGTCAGATAGCTGTTTTTCCTGCCTCCTGGGCACAGAGCTAGGACTTTCTGAAGTTTTATCTTTAAAGCTTATAAAAGCTCCTCTTAAGCTGGAATACCAAAAGCTGGGGGAAACAAATCTGATTTACCATTCAGTGCCTGTGACTTGTTGAGATTAAAAAAAATAAACAAAAGCAGGCATATTTGAAGCACTAAAGACACATCAATTACTTCCAGCTTGTGTTATTTCCTTTCCAACTCTCCTCTTGTGAATGTTATTGTCTCCCTGTTTCTGAGCGCCTTTGCCCCTTCTGGGTCTGAGCCCACCCTTGAAGGGAATCTCCACCAGGGAACAGGAAGCCAGGGAAAGTGTGGTGGTCCCTGGTGCCCTGATGGCTTAGCAAACCCCGCCTGCTACTCCCTTCCCGTTGAACGAGCTGGTGCTCCACCTGAATGTGGCAGATCAGGTCGAAGGGTAGATGAAGCATCCTGACTTTCATGGCAGCCAAACAACATAAACCCTCCACTCGACAGTCTCTGATTCACAGGAGATGGGACTGAAAGCCCATAAAGAGAATAGTGCCTGTGACATCAATTCATACAAATGAGCAGAGGCTGTGATGCATCTCCAGGTCTCCCTTTCACCCTTGGCTATCCCTTCTTTTAAAATCCGCTTTCCTTTGCTTGGAGTCAGCTACAAGAAGAAGAACATTATAGGATCTTTGGGTGGTCAAAGTCAAACCTTCAGGTATGATTTAGCCTACACTGCAGTCTATGAATTTCTCTGGGTCTTCAGTCTCATGGCCAGGACAGTGCCCAACTCATAATAAAGTTGAGCATCTGTTAGAAATACAGAAATCAAAAGAACATTACTATTAAAAGGAATCTGAGAAATCAGCCTTCCTTAGACAGATGAGAAAACTGGGGCCGAACATGTAAAATTCTTGCATTTTCTCATTCATTTATTCATTCTGCAAATATTTATTTAATGTTTACTGTGTCCGAGGCAGAGTGTTCAAGGTCCCAGTGCTGGCTTGTAGCAGAGCTGGGACCAGAACTCAGGGCTTCTCTTTCCTGGATCAGTATTGCTTTCTCTACAAAATATAATAAGCCAGTACTTTAAATAATTACTTGACCATTCGTTGAGCACCAACTAAATACCAGGCACTGTGTACAACCATTTGACATAATGATCTCAAAATTTTTTTGACCACCCTGAAAGATATATGATGAAAAAACTAAGCCCCAGAGTTGGGATTCTGCAACTAGTTGAGAAGTAGAGCTAGGATTGAGTTTGAAATCCACCTGCCTGCATAGTCCAGGTTCTTTTCATCATAATACATTTACTTCTCCATTGCTCCCCAAACTCCACGCTCTAACGAGAACTAACCTCACTCCCCATCAAGTTTTATTACTAAAACTTTACAAATGCATTTCCATTGCTAGGTATGCTCTCTTTTCTTCTTCTCTACTTATATTCCTCAGGGCTCGCATCTTGATTTGTTCATACTTGAGGAATGTTTAGAGATGATGAAATCTGGCCACCAAGTTTTAACTTAGCTGAGTTGGCTGTTTAGAGAGCCATCATTCTTTCAAATGCATTTTATTTTGTCAAGTTTTACTGACATCCAGGTCAGATTGGCAAACAGTACAACTGCATAAATATTTGTCACTGGCCCTTTAGAAAAATAAGGGAGACCTTGACCTGTCATCTTTCCTCTTGTCTGGAATAAATTGCTACTTGCCTAGGGGATGGTTATTGGTTATTATTCAGCAGGGTCACGGATGCTCTGAATAATCAGATATTCTGATGAATAGAGTTATATTATGTGGATCACCAGCTTTCAAGGAATAGAATAAAATACACTTAACACAGATACTGTATTAAGCATAATGTAGTTTGCTTGCTGGTTTTTGCTGCTGATTCTGTGAGCACCAATTAGGAGTTGCAGTATTATGGAAAGAACACCAGAAACCAGGTAACTCTGCTGCTAACCTACTAAGTGATTTTGAGGCATTCAACCTTTCATTTCAGCATCCTATTTCCTCATCTGTAAAACAACCATGTTGGATTAGATTGTCTGATATACATGTTGCATACATGCCATAATTCTCTACTCCTGGTCTCATGCTAGACATCACTAATCAATTGAGGCTCTTTTTCTTTAGATCCCCGACAGCCTCAGGATTCTTCTAAACCCAATGTTCCAGCAGTGACCCTCAGTGGGTTAGAGTTGGCACATGAAATGAAATCTATCTGGTATCATTGAACTAGATGATCTCTAGGGTCTCAGCTTTTATGAGTTGCCTGAAGCAAGGGCATGCCGAATGGAAAGCTGGATGATGGGGAATTTGTAATATTATCAAGCACTAAGTATTTGACCACTCAACTAAGGTGTTTTTGTTGTTTTAATATTTTTCTTCAATTCACTGACACTTAGGCTAATGTGGCTACTGAAAACTATGGCAGGAATCATATCTAAAATGCTGGATTTGTAAGTCCAAGCGAATGATGACAAGGGAGGTCTTATCAGCTTAACTCTATGCCTAAGATTCAACTCAGCTGTTAACTTCTCTTTGTAGCTCTCCTAATAGAAATAGGTAGAAATAAGCCCACATTTGAATTTCCTCAGCCTACAGCACTAGGTTGGAATGTGTCATTCCATGTTATGGTTAGTGGAATACAACCTCTTAGTGGATTATAAACCCTTTGGAGTCAGTCTTAGTCATCTTTTGGATTCACGGCCTGATTCCACAGCTAACAGGCTTTATGACCTCTGACAAGTTACTTAACCTCTCTCTGCCTCAGTTCTTAATCTATTAAACAGGACAATGATAATAGTATATATTGCAGGGGTTTGTAGTGCACATCAAATAAGATAATTGATATAAGCACTTAAAAGACCACTTGATATATCATTATTTTTATTATTATTATTATTATTATTATTATTATTATTATTATTATTATTATTTCACAGCCTAGAAAAATACCTAATGAACAATAGGAGTTAATGTACATTGACTGATTTAATTTTTAAATGACCATCAGAGGTGAGCATCCACATTGGAGGAAATGATCCAAGAATCACCAGGGCAATGAATATAACAGGATCTGTCCACAAGGCAGTGGGGAACTGAACAGGGCAGAGTTAGTACAAAGGATCTGGATCTATCTTCCTCTAAAGCCACCAGAAACTACTAAAGGTAGTCACGTGTCAAGGAGTAAACTTTGCTCAGTTTTCTGGGCTCAAGAAATTTTTATTCTTTTAACCGGTTTTCCACTTTGTGGAAGCATATTCATACATGATGAAAGTATTTTTATTAGAGCACATCATTTTTACCTCATTGTATCCTCAAACAAATTTGCGAGCTCAAGCTCAAGGAAGTATCAATCCTATATAACTAATGAGGGAGGCTAAGTCTCAGATAGGTTATGTGACTTTCCAAAGGACCCACAATTTATGAAGGGTAGAGCCTGGGCTCAGACTTCCAACTTCGCAATAACTCTCACTCTCCGTCCTCTCTGTTCTCTCCAGAAACATATTTCAGTTTTAGGTTTTTCAGCAGTTTTTTAAAAAACAACATTAAAAAAAGCAGTTTTATCAATTTTTAATATAAATAATGAGTTAGGAAGAGACTTTTATCTCTTCCCAACCCCGTGTCAAATGTCAGATTTATTTTGTGGCTACAAGAAATCATAAATATAGAAATGAGCAAAAATATTCCCACAAAAGGAGTCTGCAAAGCATGTCTGGGCGTGACAGCGGAACGGGAGCACGGGAACAGCATATAATGCTCAATGAAACGTGTAAGGGACAGAACGAGGCTTTTATTCAGAACACGATCTTCATTTTGCTGCCAAATAAAATAAAACAAGTATGAAACAGGCGCAAACCACTCTTGGGCACGTTTCCCTAAAGATTTGGACACAATGTAAAATCAGGAGTTTATATGTTGCCCTTTAAAACAAATACAGGAATATGTACCTTCTGAGTAGAAATTACTTAGAGTTTTCATTTCCATGGTAGGGATGGAAATGAGATTATAAATTAAATTTGTGAATAACAATGATCGATTTATCCCTCATTCCTCCTGGAGACCAGAGCACACAATAAAACCATTTTCCAAAGTTGTCCCCCAACCACGACCTGAAACGAGTGGGCCTGAGTCACCACGTTTGCACACTTGAGAGTACTCACTTTCACCATACTATGGCTTCAACTGATTAAGATTATCTGACCCCAAGGGGAGGCATAGCCTGGCTAAGCCAATCAAATCCCTTCTTTAGATGTTTTAAATCACAGAGAGGAGGATTCAGTTGGTATAAATACTTGAGTAGGGAGAAGATGGAGATTGGGGCTAAGATAGCTACACTCAGAGTACTTGGAGGAAAAAAGTAAGGAGAGAAAGAGAAAAATGAAGTAGATACAAAAAAGCACAGTGAAGTAGATACAAAAAGGGTAGAGAGGCATGAGAAGATATGAGAAAGACTATACAGGTCTTGAAAATTAGAGGGACTGTTTTCTAAACCCAAAATTTCAGTTCTAGTCCATGAGGTCTGGCTGGACTTCTTACCCTAAGATTCTGTAAAAAGCCTCCATTTCTTGGGAGAGTGTGAACACTCTATTTTTTGGACAAATTGCTGATTAAATAACGCTTCTCTTTTCTTGGGCTATTTTGAGTGGATTTTTGTTTCTAATATCCAAAGAGACTTTGATTGGTATCATACAGCTTTCTTTAGCTGACATATGGATTGGTGGCTCATTTTGATGATCAGGCAAGAGTTTTCTTCTTCTTCTTCTTCTTCTTTTCTTCTTCTTCTTCTTCTTCTTCTTCTTCTTCTTCTTCTTCCTCTTCTTCCTCTTCTTCTTCTTCTTCTTCTTCTTCTTTTCTTTTCTTTCTCTTCTTCTTCTTCTTCTTTCTTCTTTTCTTCTTCTTCTTCTTCTCTTCTTTCCTTCTTCTTTCTTCTCCTTCTTCTTCTTCTTCTTCTTCTTCTTCTTCTTCTTCTTCTTCTTCTTCCTTTCTTCTTCTTCTCCTTTTTTTATTGTGATCATTTATTGTGTATTTAACATGTTTCAGAATCTGTGAAAAATATTTTTCTGCATGGTCTCATTTAAGCCATACAATTTATGTAAGTACATACAATTTAATACAACAGTCAGCAGTATATATTATAGTCATTGCTGTATAACAACATTTCAGTCAACGGCAAATGGCATGTATGACTGAGTTCCCATGAAATTATAATGGAGCTGAAAAATCCCTCTTGCTTAGTGACATCATAGCCATTGTAACGTCACAATGCAACATATTACTCACATGTTTGTAGTGATGCTGGTGTAAATAAACCTACTGAACTGCCTGGTGTATAAAAGTATAGCACATACAATTATGGTAGAAATCTCTACTATCTAGGTTTGTGTAAAAACACTGTTTACAAAAAGATGAAATCACCTAATGATGCATTTCTTAGAAAGTATCTCCAGTGTTAAGTGGCACATTGTATTTTAACCCAATTTTATAGAGTAGAAAACTAAGGATGAGCGCAAGAGCAGCTAATCTGACCCAAGTTCATTCAGGTAGTACATGACAGAGCTACTATTGAAACCTAGAACTGGGCAGGTCATTTAACATTTCTTAGCTTTAGTTTCCTAACTTCAAAATGGGGACAATAATATCTGCAAGAAAGAAATGTTTTGAGATCTAAGGACATGTAGATATAAAAGTGTCTAACACAGTGCCTGACAGTGCTCAATGAATATTTGTTTAAAATAACAATAAGGCAAAAGTTCTTAATTGGGATTCGTAGACAGGCTCCAGGAGATCTGTTTATTTCCTCAAATTACATGCAACATTGTATGTATTTGTCAATGTCCTTCCCCTCCGCCCCGAGAGTGTTTGCTTCAATGGTTTTCACACAGGTCTGTGCTGCCTCTTACACCCATACTGAAGTAAAAATATATACTTTAAAAAAGCTTAACATTTTCCTTTGCCCCAACTCATCGCTCTCTCATCTTCAAGAAAGAAAGAGTTTTGTAGTTATGGAGAGCTAAGTGGAGTTTTCATGCAGTAAAGAAAAGAGATGAATGCTTGACTTCTACATGGGAAGTAGAAGTCCTGGTCCTTTTGGTTATCTTCTGAATTGCTTTTCTCACTTGGTGATTTGTGTGGCTGAAACTGTTAACACTGTGCTATCTCCTGCTCAGGAGATATTTGAGGAGAGGTAGGACCTTTCAGATCTCCCTACCCCAGGCAAAATAAATCCTCACAGGTACATTAGTCTGAGCCTCACTGGTCAGGGAATTGGGCCAAATCTTGAGTGGGTAATCAAATCTTTCTTTGCCAAGTAGCCTTACCTGGCCCTCATTGGTGGTGGTTTGTTAGCAAGAGAAGACTTAGAGGTTAAGATCCAATCTACCTCTCTGCCTCTTGATAGAAAAATGTAGTAATTTTTTATCATCCTTTGTGATCTTCACCCTCCCAACCCCAATACACACACACAGCAAAGTCTTAGATAGAAGACTTTCAACTACTTAACTGGCTTTAAGTTGATAAAGATCCAGGCAATTTTATTTCCTATTTTGGCTTCAAAATTTGGGAAGGTAATTTCATGAGTAAAATCAGCCATTTTTGTCTTTTTTTAAACAAATAATCCAAACAATAACCCAAAACATTTATTGAGCACTTACTTTATGCCAATAACTAAACTAGTGTGTTTCATTCATTATCTCTAATTTCCAACCACCCTCATAAGATTGGATATGTTATTATCCCCATTTATAGATTAAGAAGCCAAGCCTTGGAGAGGGTAAAGAACATATATAAAGTCACCTGACAAGTATCTTACTGGAAACTTCAATTACTAAATTGTCATTGGTTTGCTCCATGATACAATAGGAACTGTGTGGTGTATGAATGAAATGCCATCTGTGAGGACATTTGAGTTTGATTTTCATCTCTCTCACAGTTGGAAAAATCAATTTTGTTTCTTCATCCAACAAATCAGGTATCCTGATATGTGCCTCCTACTACGTCAGTGATAATACTGTACACACATACCCCCAAACACAGAACATTATTCAGCTTAGTTTTTATATTCCAGATTCTTAGGGGTCAGCCAACAATGACATACACTCTGAACTTCGTAGGGAAGAAAATCTAGATTTGTTATTCTTCATTGAGCCAACAAGTGTTAGAAATTAAGTTTCAATAACACTCTTCTCTCTTCTCAGTTCCCTGCTCATTAAATAGTAGAATTGTTCTATTAGTCAGCTTGGGCTGACATAACAAAATACCATAGAATGGGTGGCTTAGACAATAGATGTTTATTTCTCACAGTTCTGGAAGCTGGAAAATTCAAGATCAAGGTACTAGCCAGTTTGATTCTTGGCGAGGGACATCTTCCTGGCTGACGGTCTTGCTGTGTCTTCATGACAGAAAGAGTAAAATCTCTCTTCTTTCTCTTCTTAGAGAGCCACTGTCCCCATCTTGAGGGTCCCACCCTCATGACCTCATCTAACTCTAGTTATCTTCCAAAGACCTCCCAAATAGTATCTTGAAATACCATCACATTGGGGGTTAGGTCTTCAACATATGAATTTTGGAGGGATTTCAGCCCATAGCAATTATAGTTTAAAACAACTGATGACCAACATAGGATTGCTAACATTATTTTACTAACTTAATTATTAATTAAAATTAATTAAATTTGATTATTTAATATAAAAATAGAGGAAGTTCCTTTAAACGAAATGCAATTAGGAAGGTAGATGGAGTAAAGGAGGTCAAATATGTGGTGACAGAAAGAAATCAAACTATGGGAGGTGAATACAGTGTAAATATATATATGCCTTACTGTTTAAGTGTACAGATGAAACTTATTGGACTTCATTAACCAATGTCACCATAAAATGAATAAATAAACTTAAAAAAATAAATGAAATGCATATATATATACATATATATGTGTATATATATAAACACTTACACCAGTGTCTTAATTTTTTTCATCTCACTATGGACTGACAAAAGGAATTTTGTGAACCATTGCTGTTGAAAGGTTTCATATAAGTTTACAATTAAAGAGACAGAAAATTTCCTTTTTTTTTTGAAATTATTTTTAGATTGGACTGATTTGTCCACAAAGATTTCCCAACTTTTGAACGTTGGGTTTCTGCTTTGGAGCATTGTTTAGAGGCAAAGAAATTGGGAACATTCAGTCATTGATGGATTTTACAATTTAAGACAGATTTTATCAGCCTGATGACAAGGACATCAAAGTGGACAATTTTAGCTCTTTATCTCTGCACGGTTTATACAACCTTTGGCTATCCAATGCAAAATGTTAATTTCAAACTTCGATAAATAATTAGACTTGAAGATATTAGCCCTTGCAATAAATGTCTATCACAACTAAGCATATGCCTCTGGATATAGAAGAATTTTAGCTATCTAAGACTCAAGAGGTTTCTGCTCCAGATGGGACTTCAAATTATGTTTCCAGAACACAAAGAACACTTGATAAAGTTGGAGAGAAATATTTTTTGAAAATATGTCACCAGGCAGCTTGGGAGTAATTTAACAGAACCATCCTACAGGGTATGAATGTAACCTTTGATCTCTGAAATGAAGGTCAGCAAATTTGTTTTTACTCTACATTTCTTATAACCAACTCAATGTCTGGGTAATCAGTTTCTAGAGAAGACGCTGTGTTTGCAGATAAGTGATACTTTTGCCCTGCGATTTTTAGCCACTTAACCCTCTCTTCCCTGAATTAAATTCTCCTCTCCTTAACTTTTTTGTGGGAAAGTAATCTCAGAACTTAAGAACATGCGGTATATTAGAAGGAGGAAAATGCCATACTGTTATTTGCAAAAAAAAAAAAAAAGTCCAACAAAACGTAGTTATGTTTTCCTTCTAGGAGATGAATATATGAAAAGATAATGGTTTTTATCACTTAGTCACTTGAAGTTTTCTTGCTAATCCCTACTTTAAACAGGGTTAACAAAGTACAGCCCGTGGGCCAAATCCAACCCACTGCCTATTTTTGTAAATAAAGTGTTATTGGAACACAACCATGCTCATTCATTTAGGTATTATCGCTGGCTGTCTTCAGTGCTTCAATAACAGAATTGAGTAGTTGCAACAGAGTAATTGCGACAAAGCCTAAAATATTTACTATCTGGGCCTTTACACAAAACCTTGCCGATCACTTTAAATCAAAGAAACAGGCTTAGAGTGGTGACATCGTGAAACTATATCCTCAGCCCAGATACAGACATGATATGGAGGTAATTGAGGATGGACACTGGTTTTAATCCAAATATTTATTTGCAGAAGCAAAGTCTTAGGACAATATCAAGCCGATGAAAAAAACAATAGTTGGGGATGCATCGTAATGAGATATAGACATAGTAACTAAATTTATTCTTCTGATTCTCCAGCAGTCTATCTAATAAAAATATCCTACGGTAGAGATGAACCCAGAATCTTCAGCTAATGTCAGCCATTTGGGAATAAGAGTTCCTTCTCTGCAGCAGATGTGTGGCTCAAAGTTCATCAAGAGTGCACTCGCAGAGAGCACAGCATGTGTTGTTCTGTGAGGGGATGAGCACTGGCCTGTCAGTGGAATAACTAATTTCATTAAAGGACATGGAGAAACAGTGGGGGTGGGGGAATAGGCTAGAACTTGGGAAAACCAGTTTTAACCCCTTCTGGACATGACTTTATTTGCTTTTTAAATAATGATAATTCTGTTTAAGAAATGCCTATAAAATTTAAACCGAAAGAATGAAACGTAGTCTGTAGCAGTCCTTGCCAGTCATCCTTCATGGGCAGCTGCCAGGAGGCTGATACACAAAGGCAATCATTGCATGCATGGCTATTTCAGTCGTAGACACTCGTCATCTCTTGAAATTGCTCCACTCTAAAGATTCCAAATTCCACCCTCTGCTTTCCTGTCTCAGAAGTCGAGTGTATAGGCTGATGAGTGTGGGCTCCTTCAACTTCCATATCCAACCCAAACTGCCAGGTATTTATCTTAGGTTTGGATATTTTTAATTTCTCTTGGAATAAGGGCAGAGACCCATGACTGGGCTTGTGCATTGTCATATTTCTCTCTGTCTTTAGGACACTGCTTTGTCATCTTCAGGTTCTTCTCTACTGATTCTTTCCATTTTCCTAACAAACATGCTTGGGTCTCACTTGCCCTAAAATTATGAAAACTCAAAAAAATGAAGCTAAAAATATCCTTTCTTCGACTGCTCTTCCCTTTGGCTGCTTGTCCAGCTTTCTTCCTATTCACTATCTATTAATAAGGATAGGACTAGATTATGATAACATATAGCTCCTACATCTCAGTGGCTTGACAAGAATTTATTTCTTCTTCATGGCCACTGAAGATCAGGTGAACCTCCTCGAGAGTAGTTATCCACTGACACAGTGACTCAGCCATCAAGGGTCAATCTTTGGTTTTGTCATCTATGAGAAGAGGCCTCTTCCATGACCTCTGTGGCAGGGAGAGAGAGATTGAAAAATCAGGCACAGGTTTTTCACTGCCTCAGTCCAGAAGTGACCCACTTTACATTGTACTAAAAAACTATCACCCGGCTCCTCCCAAGGACACTGAGAAGTATCATCTTTCACGTGCCAGGAAGGGGAACAGAACCAGATATTGGTGAATATAGTAATGCTTTTCACAACAACCAAAATTCTGTAAGGAGGTGCCTATACTGCTGACATTACTTCCTCAGAGTTCACTCACCATCCATCCAAGCCATATCTTCTAAAATCTGGCCTTTACCACCATCACTCTACTAAAATTTCTGGGTATTTAAATATATATATATTTTTTTCTTACAATGACCTCCTACTTGTCTATCTAACTATATTTTCTGTGCTATTACCTCCCTGGTTTCTTTACAGAATTTGACCCACATTTCAATCCCTTTCTTTCTGAATCCTCTTTTTTTGTTGTTTGCATGACATCATCTACAGCATTTTCCGGCTCTTCCATGTCCTTTTCCAGGCACTTTTTCTCAGTCTCCTTCACTAATTTCTTTTCCTTCCACTCAGCACAGGGAGTCCAGGCAGCTCATTCTTCTCAGCTGAGAGTGTAACACCCCAATCAATCCATCTATCCATCCCTTCCTCCAGATCTCAAACTGCACTTAACTTTTAGTTGGAATACAACCTGCAACTTTTAAATTCATATAAATTCATAGTCTCTCTAAAAAACCAACACTTCTCCTGACCTAAAAATTTTTCTGTTAATGGAATTGTATTAGTTAGAACACAAGTGACAGAATACCTTCACTCAATTGGCTAAAATATAAGGAAATTTAGTATCTTAAGTAATGAAAAGTCTAGGTGCTTCTCTCAGCTCTAGCTTGCTCTGTGGGTCAGTTTTGGCTTCTGTTGGCTCTGTCATCATAGGTAGGCTTCTGTAATAGCTCCAGTGATCATATTCAGATACATCAGCCTCCAAATAAGGAGCCAGCTCTTCTTTGTGTTTCTTTTTAAGAGTGATGAGACCTGTTCCAAAATCTTCTTAATGGCCTTCCTCTTACTTTTTTAAAAAAAGTAATAGCTTTATTGAAATATAATTTGCATACCATATATTTCACCTATTTAAGGTATATAATTCAATGGTTTTTAGTACATTCATAGAATTGTGCAGCTATCATCACAATCAATTTTAAAACATTTTCACTGCCCCCCCAAAACCCCGTATCCATTAACAATCACTTCCCATTCCCCTCTTTCCCCAGTCCCTGACAACCACTGATTTACTTCTGTCTTTATGCATTTGTGGATTCCGAACGCTTTGTTTAAATGGAATCATATAATATGTGGTCTTTAGTGTCTGGCTTTCTTCACTTAGCATATTTTGAAGCTTATTTACATTATATGATAAATCAGTATTTCATCATTTTTATTGTTGAATAGTACTCCATTGTATGGATATATCACATTTTGTTTATCCATTCTTCAGTTGATGGACATTTGGGTTGTTTATGCTTGTCTGCTTCTTTTTGCCAAATATTTCACCACATGCTCATGCTTAATCCAATCGCTGGCAAGAAAACGAAGCCACCTGGGTGTCTTGAACAAATCAATACCCTCCCTGCCCCCTGAGGCTGAGGATAGTGCATCTTCTCTGATGCAGTGGCCATTTAGAGGATGATGAATATTTGAACAAAATTGGAGGGAGGGAGGGAGGTGTGATGAAGAATGTGGGAAGAAAAACAAGGTCTGGTACAGGCAACAACCAATACTTTAGCTTGAAACTGTGTTTCTTCTTTCTGACCGGAGATATCCAATCGGTAGCCAAGTTTGTATATTTGATCTCTGCAGTTTCTCCTCTCTCCCTGTTTCCTCACCCTGAGGTATGCCCCTCCTCCCAACTTCATGCTTGTGTTACTTCTCATCTGTTTTTTCCCAACAGCCTCCTGTTTACCCTAGTCTTTCTGTCATGTCCTGTTCCTCCTCCAGTCCATCTTACACTTGTTTATGAGAGCAATCTTTTCACAGAATATATCTACTAATAGTAATATCACAGCCTCTGTTCAAAAGTCTTCCATAGTTCCATCGCCTGTAAAATCAAGTCCAAATTCATCATTCACACATTTAAAGTCAGCTTCATTATAATTATAATTATTTATTCTTCTCAGTCACAAATTTCTTTTATGCAATTTCTTTATGCAAACCTTACCCATTCTTTGAGACATCTCAAATAGTAATAGGTAACATTTATTAAAGTGTTGTCATGTGCCAGCCTTGTTTTAATACTCACTGAGATTATTCTATTGATTTCTCACAAGATGTCTAAGAGATCTATCTAATTATTATTATCCCCATTTTAAAGATAAGGAAATTGAGGCTAAGTACATTGCCCAAGATTATATAACCAGTAGGTGGTAGAGCTAAGATTCACATTCTGGCGGTTTGATTCCTATGTGGCCCAAGAATTTCTTTTTTATTTCTTAAATATCATCTCCTTCCTGAAGCCTTTTCTGATCCTATCTCCTTTCCCTCCATCTGCTCCCCCACCCCCTCCCCCACTCTCACCGATCGCAAATTCTCCCTCCTTTGTAACCACATAGTGTTTTCTTTATAATTTTTTAATTTCACTTCTCATATGTTGCTATAGACCTTGTTAGAATGGAGAGAAGAGAATTAGCAGTTATTGAACATTTACTATAAATTTTATAATCATTTATATACTTGTTTTTTACCTTCTTCTCTTGCTCCTACTGGATCACACACTGGAGGGTGCGCTTACAAATCCTCTTTTTGTATTCCTGAGGACACCAATCGCAATAGCGGTAGTGGATGGAGGGCCTGGATGGGAAAGCATGATATTTAAAGAATGATGGGCTTCAGAGACACACAGACCTGACTGTGAATCTTAGCTCCTCAGTGTATCCAATTGAATGACCTGGGCTAAGTTATTTAACCCTTCTGTTACAGCCTGAATTAGAACCCCCTAAAATTCATATGTTGAAATCCTAACCCTCCAGTATCTCGGGATATGACTGTATTTGGAGACAGGGCTTTTAAAGCTGTAATTAAGGTAAAATCAGGTCATGTGAGTGGGCCCTAATTCAATGTGACTGGTGTTCTTTTAAAAAGAGGAGATTAGGACACAGACATAGAAAACCATGTGAAGACACTGGGAAAAGTTGGCTATCTGCAAGCCAAGGAGAGATCACTGAGAAGAAACAACCCTGCTGACACAATACACCCTCTGAGACTCAGTAGCCTCATCTGTAAAATGAGGTTGCTAGAGGACTTAGTGGAACAAAATTCTTAGCACAGTGACAGGTACTCCTAGGTATAACAACCAGCCAATAGCAATTTCCCTGTTCCTGTTATCCTAAAATGATACCTCTCGGGTTAGGCAGTATCAGGGTTGGTAGGGGCTTAAAGCTGAAACTCTTGACCACTGGTAAGTAAGCAGGTTGAGATGAACCCTGGAGGTGCTAGTAGCTACAAATGGACAGATTCCAAAATCAAGCACTGGGCAGACAGAAATGGACTGGGAGCCAGGGACATTGGTCTAGTAACAGAAAGCTCGTCACAAACAGAATTAAACAATAAGTAGGCTGTATTTGGACCTGCCAGTAAGCAGCTCAGGGATGTATACAGGAGCTTGAAGAATGGCACAGAATTCTTTTTCTTCTCTCTGTCAGATGACTGGGTTCCTTCTATGCTGATTCTGTTCTTCCACAGACTTCACATTTGTAAGATGTAACATCTTCAAGTATATCTTCATGTTTGTAAGATGCCTGCAGAGGCTCCAGACCTTCACTTCCTTTTAGTTTCTAAGGCTAGGAGGGAAAAGTTCATACTTCTTTTAATCACTCAGGCCAAATCTGAGACTAGCTCTCTGCGGGTTTGATTAGCTTGACTTGGGTCACTTGCCCATCTCTACACCATCTCTGTGGCCAAGGGATGTGATCATCTTGTCAGTTTAGGCCTGGATCATATGTGCCTCTACTAAACCTGAATCACCAGAGAAGATCTGAGGGAAGAACAGTGACTAGATAGCTGCCCCAAACAGATGGCCATCACACTCGTGAACACAAAGAGGTGGCTTTTAACAATAAAACCAAGAAATTTGTTCTCTCTCTCCTCCCTCCCTCTCCCTTTCTCTTCTTCCCCTACTTCCTTTCCTCTCTCTCTTCACTATCTCTTATTCTCCCTTCTTAAGTAGACTTCTGACTCCCGATAAATTTTGTGGTGACCTAATTCAAGTCCATTTGGTGATCTAATCATTGATTTTAGAGGCGGTCAGTCTGCCAGCTGCTGCGGGACTGACCGGGGCAGGCCCCTTAGGGAAAGCAATGGGGTCATCTTTTTTTTCAAATTACCCCTTCCTGGTGAAAAAGGTTTTAATGGCCTTCCAGAATCTGTGTTCCCACATTTCTAAGTCCCAGGCTTGAGTAGACTCGATTCCAGGTGTCACCATCATGTGAGACATACCAAAGAGATACAATAATAATAACAGTGGCTAATATTAAAGGAGAACCTACTATGTGTCCGGCACTGTGAAAAGCCCTGTACATGCTCCAATTTCATGTCACCCTTACCTCAACCTTGTGAGTATCCCCATTTTACTGATGTGGACACTGGGGTCTAGAGAGGGTAAGCAACTTGCCCCATGTATCACAGGCAGGAAGTGGCAGAACAGGAATTTCAAACCAGGTCTATTCGATTCCAAACCCCTTCCTCTTTACCTCTCAGCCCCTCCACGCCACCTCCACAGTTGGCAGGCCTGCTTGGACTGCAGTCTGCAAGCAATTAGCAAAAGCAGCTCTCCAGCAAATCCAAGAAACAATCCAATCTGTAAAAGGGGAGGGGAAAGCCATCTTAAAAGAGAAGCTTTTTTCCTCCCCAGCTGGTTGAAGGGGAGCAGTTTGCCACAGGCTGCCGAGGGCAAGGAAGGGGCGGAATGCTCACTGAATGTTCATTCTCCCAATTGTTTTTCTATGACATTGAGCTCACACTCCAGGGAAAATGCAGGGCCTGAATTGAAATGTCGTTTAAAGCCATTCAGCCAGAACTTTAAAAGAAGCTTTGTTGGTGAAAATTTCTTTACTGTCCTGACTCTCCCTGGGCTGAGGGTTGCCTGAAAAAGTATAGGATAACTAGTTCACTTTGAATTTCAGATAAACAACAAATATTGGTTTTGTATAAGTGTGTCCCATGCAATATTTGGGATACACATATACGAAAACATTATTCATCGTTTATCTGAAATTCAAATCGAACTGGGCATCCTGTATTTTTATTTTTATTTGCTAAATCTGGCAACCCTACCTGGGTTTCAAGAAGCCCGATCCCTTCTTCCTTGCTGCCCAACCAGATACCAACAGGTTCTATCATGCTTCTGAAGGAAGCAAAATATAAAGTCTCCTTCTGGAAGCGGCATGCTTATGCCTACTCTATCTTATTCTTTTAAGAATTTTTTTTTTTTTAACGATGTGGGCTTTGTAAATAATGGTAACTGATAATAATAATCCTTTTAGGATCTGGGAAATTTCTTGAATGTTTGGGGGGAATCAACTTTCCACTAAAGTTCCTGGAAACTGCTCAGTACAATTTGTATTTAATAAAGAGCAGTAAGCACTGCTGCCACAGCGTCTTGTGAGAGCATCCCACAGAGGATGTGGGAGAGGGCCCTGACCTCCAGTGGAGGCCTCTCCTTGGGAATTAAGGTTGAATTCTAAGCTCCTTAGGACCAAGTGACAGTGGAAGACCCGGTGCAGGAGAGGGAAATAGGAGGATTGAGAAGAAAAAGAAGGCAGGAGAGGGAGGAAGCTTCAGTGCAAATTCAACATGGTTTTCTCCCTTGCAGCGATGCCTGCTTCTCTTTCAGTTAGAAGTCCGAGAGCACATTCTTGGCATTGACACTCTCCTACTTGGACCCTTCTCTTTTCTTGGTTCCTGGCACAGTGAACTTGGCCATTTGCTGCAGTGATGGCCCATTCTGGGGAGTGCCCCATATAACTAGCAGCAGACCAGCTGTCAGAGGAGCCTCTTCAAAAGGAAAGACGCCCTGGGAGGGAGAGTATTTGCCAAGCAACTAAGTGTCCCCATGTTTCCAGGTGTTTAGTATATGTTTGTGGGTATGCACAGCGGGGAATACAAGGCTCCATTGTGTTCTGCACTCTGAAGTTGGCTGAGGGCCTGGTAGCAGGGGTGGGTCAATATTCACTCCAACTCAACACATTTTTATTGAGCATTCAAGTCCAACACCCTCTGCTCAGCCTATAGGAAATGTAAAGATAAGACTGATCCCTGCTTTCAAGGGACTTCAAATCTAATCAGGGATAATGCCAAGAGACCGCAACATAACATGCAGAGCAGGGAAAGTATCCTCTGAGGGGTAAAAGCCCAAGTTTTTGAGGTGTTTGAGAGAGTGAAAATATTTGCTTGTAGGAGAGATCACAAAATGTGTAATGGAGGAAGTGGCATTCAAGATGAGCTTTTCAAGACGGGCGAGATTTCATTCGGTTGGGCATAGAGGGGAAGACGTATTTGACAACTGATGTTTTATTATGATTCACATAGAAATAAGTCCACTCTTAATATAGATATAAAATGAATTCCAGGGGTCGTATTCCAATCAGACAAACATATTTATTATAGTGCTTCCTCACCTTGGAGCAGCATTATTGGTGTCAACGAGCGTCATGGACAGCTAAAAGCAAACACCGAGCCCACGTGCCAGACATTGTGTTGTGTGATTTACATATAACATCTTACTCAATTCAAATGAATGGCAGCTTCTTGGATAATATTATCATCTCGATTGCAAGATTAAGAATATGAGAGTCAATTTACACAAGTCCCTATCCACCCGGATTCAGGCATTTTTCCACTGCTGTCACAAAGCAATAGGTCTATTTTTTTTTCTCCCAGTTTTTTTTTTTATTGATATACAATTTTTGTCAATGTGTAGATTCAGTAGAAATGACCAACATGGACTAATATACAAACAATTACTCTTTTTTTCTCTTTATTTATACTGTAAATGTATATTGTAAGGGTAGAATCCTACAGAAATAAGTTTCACTAAAATGCATTTTTGGATTTGTGCTCTTGTTATCACTGTGGGCTGATGTGTATGTAAATATAACATATTTGCTTCATTAAGAAATTATGGATAGTAAGTTTTTGGTAGTCCCTGATCGATATTTGAATTTTTTGATTTTTAAGTAGCTACTACCTTTTTAAAAATTTTTGATCTTTAAATATTTGCTACTGAACACCTGTAGTAAGTTAAATACTCAGTTAGCTATGGCAAGGTTTATAAAATATTCTGTGGAAATTGTGATATAACATTGTTTGAAAATGGCTGGCTTTTGCCTTATTGTGTCATAAAGTTCTGGAGAAGAAAAGGCCCTGGATCCTTTAAGAAAGAGGGGTGGCGGAGGGGCAGGGGGTTGGCAGCCTGTAAATACTGTTGATACAGTCCTTGGCAGAGAAACTACTTTCCAAGTCAAGGAAGTCTGATAAAGGGGGAAGAAGCAGAGCTCTGAGCTGGCTTTCTGGGGGCCTAAGTAACCATTTCCTGATTTAGAAAAAAAGGTCACAGGGAAACATTTCTAAATAGGTCCCGATGGTTTAACTTTCTTTTTAGCTAATTTTCAAGGGATCGAAAGAGGTTTTTTTTTTTTTAACATATCAGAAAAAGGAAGTGATACCCTTGAAAGCAGCTCTCTAGATGTAAAGAGGAGGAGGTACCTAGGTAAATGATTGCCCTCTGTCAGGAGGGCTCAGGACAGATGCAAGAGATAGTTGTGCAAACGAGCCCTCCACCAAGACCTCAGACAACTTATTCTCTTTCCATGTCAGTTTCTCCATCCAGTAAACAAATTATGCTGTTTTTTCATAGAGTTGAAAAACGAAACTTCATTTATTTGAAACATACGTATTGAGTATCTCCCATGTACCAGCCCTCTGCAAATAGAACAGACAACTCCTGCCTCAATGGAGTGATAAATGAGAAGATGCCTGCAGTGTCAACCAATAGTCAATACATGCCGTGAGGGAGGCTATTGTCCTAATTATGAGAAGTGCAAGCATCTATAAACACCCATCTCCCAGGCTTCTCCTGGCAGAACACCCCCATCTGAAGCAGTGATAAGTAGAGTGCTACTTAGAAGTTCTAGTTTAGGCAGACTCTCAGAACGAGCTTTTCTTAGGTCTGGAAATAAGATGGAGCTGGGCAAGTGGTCATTGGTAACAGCAATGTTTTATGAGGAAAAGGTCCGAAAATTATATTTCTAGGGTTGGAATTCTTTTTCTAAACTTTCCTGTATTAGTTATGTGTACACATATGTCAGTAGTTAATGAGTGGTTAAGTCATGTATGTAAACACTTTTTAAAAAGAGTTAATTTTTTCTTTTGCTCTTTCTTTGCTTTTTATCTTTTCCTTCCTCCTTCCCTCCCTTCCTATCTCCTTCCCTCCTTCCCTTTCCCTCCTTCCCTCTCCTCCTCTTCTCTTTTTTCTCTTTCTTCCTTTCTTTCTCTTTTCCATGCTCTCCCCTTTCTTTCTTTTCCTTTCCTTCCTTCTTTTCTTCTTTTCTTCCTTCCTTTCTTCCCTTCCTTCCTTCCCTTCCTTCCTTCCTTCCTGCCTTCCTTCCTTCCTTCAGCCCTACCCTTCCTTCCTTCCTTCCTTCCTTCCTTCCTTCCTTCCTTCCTTCCTTCCTTCCTTCCTTCCTTCCTTCTTTCCTTCCTTCCTCAAATTATAACACAGAGGTGAAACTGCATACTTAGTCCTTTGAGTGTCCAGAAAACAATACAAATGATATCCTGTGAACATAGCATAGGAAAGAAAGAACATGGGCTTTGGGAGTCAGGCCAGCTTTGGGTGTGCTTCCAGCTCAGGCCATAGGAACTATGACCACAGGAACTTGGGCAAGTAAATGGCTCATTCTCCTTGTACTATAAGAATTGCGGGAAACTGTGATTATGTCATGGGTGATTATGATCATTAAATTAGATAGTCAAGTGAAAATGCCCAGCATAGCACCTGACATAGAATAGCCCTTTAGTAATAGCCAGTCTCTCTACTTCTTCCCACTCTCCCTCCCTCTTTCCTTTCTTTCTTTCTTTTCTTTCCTCTCTTTCTCTCTTTGTCTCCCTCTCTCTCTCTCTCTCTTACTTTCTTTCTCTCTCTTTCTCATGCTCTCTCCCCTCTTCTTTCCTTTCTTTTCTTCCCTTCCTTCCTTTTCTCCTTCCATCCATCCACTCATCCTTCCTTCCTTCCTTTTTTCTTTCTTTCTTCCTCTCTCTTTTCCATGCTCTCCCTCTCCCCACTTCTTTTCTTCCCTCTCTCCTTTCCTACAAAATGCATCAAAACTAGATCTTGTATTCCGAAAAGCCTCACTAGTTCATCTACAGAGGATCTATCATAACTAAGGCTCCTTCATCTATTACAAAAATGGCTATCAGGGCCTATTAAGAAATTTATTGTCTCTGTCATTCAACAGAAAACACCACTGCAGTTTTGCAATATTTGTAGTAATATTTATATACTTGTTATCTTATTTTACTGCATAAAACGCATTACTTCTTCTTAAATACTGGTGTCCTAAGCTGACTTAAGACTACAAACAAGATCTTCTAAGACAATATTTCTTCCAAGTACAGGCTATTAAAAAGTAGCAGAGAATGATGCTTTTTGTGTGCTGCAACTTTAGCTGCCATATGGTACAAACCAGATTGTATTTCCAATATCAATGAACAAATTGATCTGTCATCAGTTACTGAGTGTGTGTTTTGTGAAATTCATGTTGGATCCTGAGGGAATTACCCCCTAAAATTTAAGTAAATAAATATTAAGACAGAATCTTTCCCTTTGGGGACCATGAAGTTGAGGAGATGACACACACACACACACAAATTAATGAACAGTTCAAAGCCAAGTGACAGTTGTTTCCCCCAAAAATGACAAAGGGGAAAGTATTGGGAAGGCTTTGTGAAGAAAGTTGTTTTTCAAACACAGGTAGTATTTAGGTAATTCATTTTCTAAAACTTATATAATGACAAACTAGGGATAAATGTCTTCCTAACAACTTCAGCTGCCATGTGGTATAAAGCAAACTATATTTCTCATATTTATCAGCTAACAAATTCATCAGTCAACAAACATTCCTTGAGTATCTGCTTTGTACAAGAACCTAGGCTGGATTTTTTAAAATTTGCTTTTAATTTTGGAACTTAATGAATTTCAGAACATATGTGTTGAATATTTTAGGACAGAATTTCAACCTCTGTAATGTTCTGGAAGTTGAGCACAGCTTCTGAGAACCAGCCTCCTCTCCACTTCACAGAGCCTCGGAAGCTATGCATTTGGCATCCTCCACGGCTAGATTTGAAAGCCCAAAGTGTTAGAATAATGGCATTCTGCTGAGCCCTTCTCCACTCATGGGGACTTTGCATCTGAGTAAAAGAGAAGTTGAGGCTAGGAGCCTGATAAATGTTCAGGGGCTACTTCCTTAAAAAGCAAGCAAAGTTCCCTACATCAGACAGTAAGATTACTTTGGTTTAGAAGGAACTCATGTACAATAACCTGGTAACTCCCAAAGTGAAAATATGGACTTGCTCCTTGTTCATTTCCAGGTACACTGGACCTGAGCCATAAAAGAGTTTTGGCTCATTAGAAAGGACAGATTATTGGGCACGCTGCGGAGCCACCCATGTTTTATGAGGCTGGAAGTGGGTTACGCAAAGTGCCACAAAGCAAGAAAGGAAGATGTTTGGCAATATTTTTCTGCTTAAACCTCTGAGATTGCAAGGATTTTCTTAGCCCTGTGGAATTCTTCTAGCTGCCTGGGGATTTCTAGGTTTCTAAGAAGCTTGAGGTGGTTGTTAATCTAATACACAGTTGAAGAGAGCCAAGACAGCCTTCCTATGCCAGCTGTGTGGTAGGATGTCTTCTTAAAAGGCTCTTAAAAATCAGGCGTGTAAGGGAATCTTTCTACCTTGAACTGGGGCCTCTGAAACTGGGTCAATGGTTCTCATCCTCATCTTCCTGCTTGCTTTGCTGAAGCACAGTGTAGGCAAATAAATATCAATAAATGGCTTAATGATTTTCATAAGGCTCCATATTTTCAAGGCAAGGGGCTCTCCTGAAATGTTTGATCTACTCCATATGAATCTGTTTTCCAAATGGCCAGCACATGTCGAGACCCGCCATCCTCTGGGTTACAGGAAGATGCCTTTGATGGGTTAACCGCAGAGTAACTAAACTCTTTTCAAGTCTCTTTCAAAAGTTCCTTTGTCCTGCTGTGGTTCTTGCCACTTGGATTGAATCAGTAGAAGATTGCTCCTGGCAAAAGGTTCTAGTGGATTCTCCCTCCAATCTGGGTTTGATCCCTGGGTAATACCATCTGTAATTGGTCTCCTAAAGGTTGAAGTTTAAGCACCAGTCAGTTATGAAATTATCACCAAACTCTAGCTGGGTCACTCATTCTTTCTAGCCCTTGCTCCCCATCTCACACCTGAATGAATTTCCTTAAAGCCAAATGAAGTCATCATCATTCTCAACCATCTTGGGGAAGACTGGTCTTGCTATTAACAAAACTTCTTGGCAGCTGCCTGATGCTGCCTTCAGCAAGATATTACTGCTTCGGAAGTTGCCTTTCATGTCATTCTTCTCCTAGGCTGGGTAGAAATATTTAGCCATTAACTTTTTTTTAACACTTTGCACATATATAGTGAAATTGTGATTTGGTTTGGCTTGTTTTTACAGATTTTGATACATACTCAAGTCACAGCATAATGAGTGAAATGTACATGGATATTATCAAGTTGAGAAGGCAAATTGGAGAAATGAAGAGGAAAGATGAAAACAATTCTGGTAGTTGCCAGCATGCGGATGATTGCTTTTGACACATAGGCTTTGTTGAAAACCAAAATATTATATTTTGTGATTTTCTATAAAAATTAAATCTATTGTAAACAAAACTTAAATTTTAATCCAAAATATAATAACTAGTTATAAAAACATAAAATATATAATAGAGCAAGATTTTAAAGAATTAAAAATCTTTCCTCTTTGATCTGTTTCCAATGTTAAAAAAAGTATGTTTTTATCACTAATATTGCCATCATTAGGCCCTTCTTAACTCTAGATTTACTATATACTTCCAAGATGACTTTTGTTTTTTCTTAGCTACTATGATTCTGGGTACATAAAAGCCTCAGCTCCTTACTTAATCATACACTGTGTAAACTGCTGGTAGCTTTGGGCTAGTTTAGTAAACATTTATTCAAGTCGCCACGAAAGGCCCAGATCTAGCAGCTTCAAAAACTAATAGTATTTTTCTCTCTCTCCTGATATTAACTGAAATCCTGTGATGGCAAAGCCCTATTCAGGCTGATACTCAACTTTCTTAAATAGTTATTTTCGCCTCATGCAAGAGAGCCTTGCTAATTTCAGACAAACCTTCAAACCACATTTTCTATTTTGATTAATTGAACTACCATCCACACAGCCACCTAGTTCAGAAAGCTGAACTCCTGTCTTTTCGTTACAACCCTTCTCCCACACACATCCAGTCAATTACCAGCTCCTGTCAGTCTTTTCTCTTAAGTATTGCTAAAACCCACCTCTCCTCAGTCCTTAATCCCTGGGGACTGTTCTCCAGTCCCAGATGTCTGGATCTCATACCTGGATTTGTTGCGGTGACCTCCTAATTTGTTCTCTGCCTCCACAATCTTTCTCTTCTATTCCATTCTTTTCCTTTTATATACAAAGCTTAAATTATTTTTACCTGAATTAAATTTAATAACTAATAAGTCATAGAGCTATGATTTAAACTAGTTGGCAAAGAATTTTTAAAAATGACTAAGAATTTTACTGAATGTTTTCTATTATCTATTTTAATGTCAATGTGATAAATTACATGATTGATTTTCTAATGTTAAACAATTCTTGCATGCCATATAAAATATATTTTATATGATATTTATGTACAGAGTCATTTTTAATTTCTTGTTAATATTTATTTAGTAATTTTGCATCGCTGTCTATATGTGAGATTGATTTTCATTCTTTGTCTGGCTTTGACATCAGGGTTATAATGACTTTATAAAATATGCCGAGGAGTTTTCTCTCATTTTCTATTTCCTAGAATGGCTATTTGTAAGGGGTAAGTATTTCTTCCTCGAATTTTTGGAAAAAATTGCCTGCAAATTTTCTGGAACTAGTACTGTTTGTGGTATATTTTTGACTATTGAGTTAATTTCCATCCCTCCCCATCCTTACCGGTTATAGGTTTATTCAGTGTCAATTTCTTCTCCAGTTAATTTCCATAATTTATGCCTTCTAAAAATTATCCAGTGTATCTAAGGTTTCAAATATATTGGCCTAAAGTTGTTCATGTGATTCTCTTATGATTCTTAAATATTTACTTTTTCTGTTTCAATGTCCCTTTTCATATATAGTACTGTTTATTTCTGCCTCTTAAAAAAAATCAATCATGCCAAGAGTTTGTCTATTTAATTACTTTTTTAAAACAACCGGCTTTTTATTTTGTTGATCAGATGACCAACCATTCATTCTTGACACCACCACACGAGTAGCTTTTCAGAAACTCAAATCTACTTTTCAAATTCCGTCAGTGGCTCACCATACCCCCTCCAACTACTTCACCAGTTCATCGCTCCACACTTAGCCTTCTCCTCCAGCAGTATCAGATTCCTTCTAGACCCCCAAATGTCAGCTCATTTCATGCTCTATGTCTTTGTACAGACTTTTCTTTCTTCTTCCATTATCCACTTGGTTTAAGTCTTTAAATTCCAGCTCAAGTTTTCCTTTTTTTCAGCTTTTTCTGACCCTTTCTTTCTTTCTCTAGGTAATTATTCCCTCCTCTGCACTGTTTTTGTGCCTTGCACATATTTCTATTTTTCCATCTAGCATCGCATTTTAATCTTGTGCCTGCCTCCATTTCTGGACCAGGAGACCCTTGAGGGTAGGTGCAATCTATTTTTCATTTTTATTACTAGCACTTTTAACTTATTTCTCCTATCTCTTATCTTTTCTTTTTCAAGCAAGAAAGGTGAAACATAGAAGAAAGATTACATTATGTCATTTTCCTCTATTTTAAGAGAAGTTGGCATCCTGCCCCTCTAAGATGCTAAGTTAACTTCCCTTTTCCTTCAAGATGCACTTAACATCGAATCACCTATTCTCTAACATCTTGAACTTTCCAACTTCTTAAGCCAATATTGTCCTATTGTGATATCCAAGCGATTATATGTCTGGATATCTCTATGCATTTCAAATACCAGACCAGAGTTTAATCAAGTTACATAATGTCTTCCTCACAGAGAGTTTATTTATAAACATATGCACTATTTAATTAAAAGATACGATAAGATTTCATGACCAACACTACTACCTTCATATTTAGACGAAACATTACAAATAGGTAATTCAAAGAAACTTCTATTTTAGCTCATAGTTTTTTCCTCTGAGGAACTTAAACTTTACGATAGTCAACCTAGATATGAATACACAAAATAAGATGCTACTGAAAAGAGGCGGTTAGTGGTTCTTAAACATAGGAGTTAAGAAACCTAGATTTGAATCCCAGTTCTACCACTTACACATCAAACTGGATTTTAAGCAGGTGAAGTTTTATCAGTAAAGTGGTGATAATGATATATGAGCCACCAGGTTCTCCTGAGGGTTAAATCGTACAATTTGTGGGCAAACGCCTTGCACACTGCCACGAACACAGTGATACTCACTAAATTTTCATTTAACTTGCAGGATGAGAAATCACAAATGTATCTACTGTGCAAATGATAATTCCACATTGACAACATTATTACTGAGGCATTCGGTGTCAGCCTAATTAAAGAAAATCCCACTTTCCTCGAGGCTGTGTTTGCTTTCTGAACTTTTCGGCCTGGAGCAATACCCTTTGCTAATCCATTTTATTTTCATTGTTTTAATCAAAGGACAATTAATCAGACACTGGGATTTGGGAGTCTTGAGTTCCATTTTGGGCATGCACAGTCTGGTGACCTTGGACAATCAGAGGAATGATGCTCTTTTGTGTATATTTTTTGCATTGCCCTGAAGGCAAAGTAGGAGTCCTATTCCTTTTTTCTGCCTGCTCAGCACTAACTTGGCAATGCCTGTTACCAAAAATCAGGACATCGATGTTTTAATTCACAAGAAAAATCCAATTCATGTAATATCTTTTTCCGTCTATGAACTGTGAAGGAAAGGCAAGTAACCAAGCCCGAATGTTCAGCGGAAAACATTTGCCAATATCCCTTTAAAGTAATAGTCTCTCCTCAAGGCCAGCAGCTCTTTAACCGACACTTCATTTTACTGTTGGAAAGAAAAACTTTTCTGTGTTTTCTGTCTCTACCTGAACTGCTTGGTAATTGAAAGTCATTCTGTTTCTCCAATCACCCTAGGCAGCTACATAGATATTACCCATCCACTTTGCTACCTAAATCAGGGATTGAGGAAAAGTCCCTGTGGGAAGCGTGAATAACCAGCAGCTGCGTTTGGCCTGGCCAGCTGAATTTCAGCCTGCTCCTTGGCCCAACCCCAGGACTGATAAAGCCTCCGCTAAGCTGAGATTTCCCCAGCATTTATGAGCAAAATGGAAAGATTGCTTTCTTCTGTCCTGATGGCCTCTCCATGTTCTTTGGGCCTGTTAATTTGTTTTGGGCAGGAAGAGAGTGAGGGGGAACTGGGCCTGATCCGGGGTCCACATGCTTCCTTCTAGCTTGCCTATAGGTCAGCAAATGCTGACCTATATTCCGGTGACACATACCAGATCTGAGTAGGACATAACTTCCCAGGGAGCCGCCCACCCCTCTTCCTCCTTCTTCCTCAGCCAAGAGGGCAGCCAGATCTGTACACCAAATTTTCTGTTATTAGCCTGATGGCATGACAGGGCCAAGGAAGAGCCAAACCCCCCACAGCATGCTCCTCGCTCCACCCCACACTGTTTTCCTTCCAGGGAGTGCAGCAGCAACCAGAAGGGTGCAGAAAAGTCGATCCCTCTTGAGTTTATTCAAATTTATTTCCTTCCAGCCATTGTTTTTGGAATGCTTTGCTGCATTTCTTCAAAGTGGGCAGATGGCAGGATCTGGAGGTGTAAAACGGCTACAAAAAACAAGATGATTCAAACAGAAGGAATATGTATAAACCCTGCTGGATCATCCTGATATTAATCAGGAGAGTTGGCTCTTTTTTGTTTGTTTGTTTCCCTTCCAGGACATTTAAAGTTTTCATGCTTCCCCTACCCCCCTTTTAAAAGAAGGACATAATGTATAAATGGGTCACTCTGGGGGCTTTGGCTGAGAAAACGGGTGTCAGTTTTTGCATTCAGTTCGAGGATGAACCCAATCGAAAGGCTTTAGAGCAAGACCTTTCGCTCTGAGTAGATGGAGGAAAGTGAAAATGGAACTCCCGTAGAGGAAAGCTGAAGCTGGGTAGTCAGGGATGGTGCTCTCCAAAGTCCAAGAACCGTGCCTAAAAGAGATAATTTCAAGTTGAGCTGTGGTTTACCACAGTGTCCTCGTGATCGGTTGAGTGGTCAGATGTCAGGGGTGACTGAAAATAAGTTCATTTTCCCACAGTGAAAGAAAGAGAGAGAGAGAGAGAGAGAAAAGAACGGCTTTGCCTATACAAAACAAAAATACTTGCACATTTCAGAGTTTGGCTGGAGTAGGCTTGAAAATGTACCATCATCCATGTGACTTTTGTGAAGAAAGCTGAAGAAGAAACAACGGTTATTGCTTTGATTAGCATAACATTTTACCCAATCCCCCATCCTTACCCCTAATGATCACAAATAGTCTTTCGTGGTGTGATTGCTCTGAACATTGGTCATTCAATCTGAAAGATCTTCTGAGATCTTATGCATTTATGTTATCATGTTGCTGGGGGAAGAAGAGAATGAGTCATAGAATAATCTCAAGTGAAGGGCTTGGGGATCATGCAACATGAACGTAAGAGCTGAGCACTAACCCAGTGCCTCTAAACCTTCCTCCTTCAACCTACAGTGCAGCTTGGCTTTTTGGTGGTGGCAGCAGCAGAGACACCTTTTCCTGCTTGGGTGTGTGCGGGAGGGCTCTGGGATTCAAAGCGTTAAAGTGTCATCTGCAATGGGAAAAATGGCCTAACCACAAATTCATCCTGTGTTGGCCTAGTTATGCAGTATTGTGTGTATAATTTTTTTTCTTTTCAAATACTATCCTCTTTTATGATCTCATATCCTAAAATGGCTCCTTTCTAATTTAATGAGAGGGATTCATGGTTTACCACCCAGAATGGGGTGCTTTCTTCCATCCCATATGCCAGAAAAGCAATGAAAGTTTCAAAGGTGAAAACCCAGAGCATCCAATCACTGATTGGAAGCCCAAAGGCTTGATTTAGAAATTATACACGAGGCAATTCGAAATCCCACCGTCCTGATGCCTTTTCCTTCCCTTTGTCTTTCTGTTCATAACCATGCGTCCTTACACGATCTCCCCTATCTCACTGAGCCTGCAACACCTTGAGTGGTTCAGTGGCTATAGAAGCCCTTGCCGACTTTGTTTTGGCTGGAATTGCAACCCACATATGAGAGAATTAAGCTAAAACATCACGGAGTTAATAGCGTGCCTCTGTGCAGTGGTAGCAGATCAGTAGAAAAAGGTGACATCATGGCTATTCCAGGACTTCAGGTCTGCAGTGCAAAGTGGCTTCCCTGCTGTACATCAGAGTCAGAACCTGGATTCAAGACAAAAACAACTCTCTCTTCCCATAAATATCTGCTCTGGGGCTCAAAAACATTCTAAGTGCAACAGCTCAGAAACAGTCCTTTCCTTGGAGACACATCTGATTTTCTAAATCCAATCACAAACTTTTTAATAGCATGTCATGAACCTCTCAGCTCATTATTTCTCTTCAAAGCTCTCCAGTTTGCCAGCTTAGAGCCTGTGAAGTGTTGTTTGATGATGTGCTGCACCATAAATAAACACATAGGACATGCTAAAATCCATTCTTCACTACTTCTGGCTTTCCCACCAGGAATATTGCCAGATAATCAGGGATGTATGATTTGCAGCAATTGCTCTGAATCGAAGGTATTTATTTATTTATTTTTTAGCGGGTCCAATGCAGGTAATATAACCAGTTTATCACATTTACATAAATCCCTTTTTTTTTCTCTTCTTGTTTCTTCCCCTCTTTTCTCACCCCATCTCATGATCAGAGAACCTTGTAAGCAAAGAGGGTCCGTATTCCTAAATATAGACAGACTCTCTAAAACAGCAGTCACAGCTTGAACCATTCCTTATGGCAGGAAATCAAGGCATTGGATAATTTACCATGTCTCTAATGCCCAATGTTCCCTCTGATGTTTTGAAGTTGTGAGCAGACAACCATTTTACATGTGTAACCAGCCATGAAGGTTAGTGTACAGAATGGAGGTTAGTGTTGTAATCAGATAAAGCTCACACAAGCTAATCTGACATGTGTTTTGACTAACTTTTTTTTTTTACTCTATTGTAATTAGGCAAAAATGATAAGCAGTTGACCCAAATAACTGTCATTTGTATTGTTTTGTTGAAATTATGGTGAGATTAAGATGATTTTGGGTCAGGAATATAAGAACACTTGAATCCTATTCTCAATCAGCCTCATTTACCTATATGCAGAGAGAATAATTGCTTACAAAGCACTTTTTATTAATACTCAGGTCTGTGGACACATAGACCACTGCATGCCCCGAGAAAGCATCACTAGAAAAATTATTAAGTGAAGTATGTTAAATCTTGGTACATAATAACATGAGAGTTCTCCAGAGAAACAGAATGAATAGGGTTTATAAATACATATATTTATTTATTATAGAAATTTATTTATATAGGATTTATTATAGGAATTGGCTCATGTGGTTAAGGAGGCTGAGAAGTCCCAGGATCTGCCACCTGTAAGCTGGAGAACCAAGAAAGCCAGTGGTATAATTCAGTCCGAGTCCAAAGGCCTGAGAATTGAGGGGAAAATGATGTAAATCGTGGTCTAAGTCTGAGAGCCAGAGAATCACTGATGTCGGAGGGCAAGAGAAGATGGATGTCTCATCTCAAGCAGAGAGCAAATTTGCCCTTCCTTTGCCTTTTTGTTCTATTCAGGCCTTCAATGAATTGGATGATGCCCATCTGTATTAGCCAGAGTGATCTTCTTTACTTAGTCTACTGATTCAAATGCTAATCTCTTCCAGAAACATCTTCATAGGAGCACCCAGAAATAATGTTTTTCCAGCTATCTGGGCATCCCTTAACCAAGTCAAGTTGATGCATAAAATTAACTAACTATCACAGTAAGTACTTGTGGTAGATAGAATCTTTGGCTCCCCAAAGATGTTCACATTCTAATCCCTGGAATTGGAGAATATGTTGTTACATGGCAGGAAGGAATTAAAGTTGCAGTTAGAATTAAGGTTGCTAATCAAATGACCTAAAAATAAGATCATTCTGGTTACGTAGGTGGGCCCAATATAATCACAAGAGTTCTTTAAATGTGGAAGAGGGAAGCAGAAGACTCATTGTCAGAGTGATGTGATATGAGAAGATTCAATCTTCCATTGCTGACTTCATAGATGGAAGGGGCTGCGAGGCAAAGAAAGTAGGCAACCTTTAGAAGCAGCGAAAGGCAAGACAACAGATTCTCACCTAGAGCTTCAAGGCAGGAACACAGCCCTACTGACACCATGATGGTAGCCCATTAAGACCCATTTTATTCTTTTATTATTTCTAGAACTGTAAGATGATAAATTTGGGTCATTTTAAGTTACTAAGTTTGTGGTAATTTTTTATAGCAGCCATATAAAACTGTTACAGTGTTTAATAAATGCTAGCTGATGATTTAATCATTTCCCTTAGTGATACCCCTTTATGACTAGCAAGTTCAGAAAGATCCACATCACATGTATGTGTCTAGTGTCTCCGTCTGGATTCATTTTCACTTCAACATCTACCTGATATTATCAAAATAAAAGCCATAAAGAGCAGGTAAGAGCACAAGATCTTACTTATAATATTATCGTCTGACTATGAGCAACAGAAACTCTATCTAACTTAAGCAGGAAAGAAAAGTGTTGGCAAGATATTGGATAGTTCCCAGAATTCAATGGCAGTCTGGAGGATCAGATTTTAGAAAATTAGCAGGAGTTGAGAAAGATCATGACTCAGGCCATAGAGCCAGACCAAAACTGTAGAATCCAGAGGCTTCCACTAGACACTCAATATCATAATACTTGACCCCCAACACCACCACTGCTGCTGTGAATAATCTTTTAACTCTATCTTTGTGTTATTCAAGATTTCAGGTTCTGGTCAGAAATGTCCAATTGGGATTATGCAGCTCTGACAGAGGCAGGTCAGCCTCTTTGGCTTTATTAGTGGTTGACAGTGCCCTATCTGCCACCAAGACATATACAAAAGAGGGTTCTTTCTCTCAAATATGAAGATGTTAAGGCCCAGATGACTTCCCAGATGACAAATGACTACTACACTTATGCTCTCTCAGTGCCTTATTCTCTCTGGGCTGCTATAATGGAATACTATAGACTGGGTGGTTTATAAACAACAGAAATTTATTTCTCATAGTCTGCAGGCTGGGAATTCCAAGATCAAGGTATTGGCAGATCCAGTATCTGGTGAGGACTCGCATCCTGGTTCATAGATGGCTGTCTTTTCTCTGCGTCTTCACATGGCGAGAAGGGCAAGGGCTCACTCTGTGTTCTCTTTTTAAGGGGACTAATTCCATTTATAAGGGCTCCACATTCATGACCTAATCATCTGCCAAAGGTCCCCCCTCTAATTTCCATCATATTGGAGATTAGGTTTTAACCTATGAATTTGGGGGGGACATTAACACTCAGCCTATAGCACCGAGCTTCTGCTTTCTTGTCCATAAATGGGGATAAGAATTTCTACTGATTCTATTCCACTCCAAACGCAAGGTACATTTCAACTTTGGAGGGCTACTGGAAGTTTCCTGAGCATAATCATGTACCTTCATACCTCTGCTGTTCCTTTTGTCCAAAATTTTATCCCTCCTCTGTCTCGTGACTGTCTATTCATTTTTCAATACCTCGTATGCTAGTCCTGTGCCTGCTCCTTCTAGATCCACTTCTTGCCGTCCCCTGCTCTGCTCTGTATTGGAAGGGACTGACTCTTGTAGGCTGTGTTTTTTAGGCTTCTGACTGGGTTAGGCCAACTGGAGGCAATAACAAAAGATATTCAAACATGATGAACAGAGAGACCTAGTATTTCTCTTGTTCCTTGAGTAGTATCTTCAGCCCCAGTTGTGTTTCTTCCATTGTTCCCTTCTTTCTAGAAGGCTTGCTTTAAAAGTTTTAACTTCTGCCAGTTGATCCTACCCTGATCCTCATGAATACAAACTATTCTTTTCGTCCCTCTTGCACTGTGTTTCCTGCTGTTGCTAATCTGTGGTTGCCTCCCTGTCTTGTTTGGCTTTTTAGCAATTCCATAACCTGTACTTCTGATTATTGTTTCTATGTAACAAATTACCCCAACATTCAGTGGCTTAAAACAACCACTCCATGGGTCAGGAATTTGAACAGGACATAGTCAAGATGGTTTATCTCTTGACCAACGACGTCTAGGCTTTAGTTGGGAATACTCAAATACAGAGTGGGTGAGTGGGGAAGATATGACACCTAGAGGTTGGAATCATCTGAAGATTATTTGCTCACATGTCTGGTGCCTGGGCTGTGATGACTCAAAGGCTAGGACTGCCGACTACAGCACCCACACACGGCTTGACATGTGGCATGACTTCCTCACAGCACGACAGCCTCAGAGTAGTCAGTTTGCGTACACGTGCATGGCTCAGGGCTCCAAATGTGAGTGTTCTATCCAGCAACAAGAACGCTCCCTTTTATGCCCTAACTTCTGAAGTTATTTAGCTTCATTTCCCCACCCCCTTACTCTGTTAGTTGAAATAGAGTCCATCCACATTCAATCAGGGGACTGAGACACAGACCACATCTCTCAATGAGAAAAATGTCAAAAACCGTGGATGTCATGTTTTAAAACCACCATACCTGGCTTACCAATTTACAGTATGAAACTGCTCCATTTTCCTTACTTAAAATGTTTTTTGTTTTCCTAGTTTGACACTGATCATTCAGTTCAGTATTTGCTCTATTGAAATGTCTTAAATTCCCCTTCCCCACCTCTGTGCTTCAATCACTCACCATAATGTTTGGATAAACTATTCTAATCACTAACATGTTTCTCTCCCTCACTAAACCATGGGCTCCTGAAGGAGCTCAGCCTTATTTATCCTTCTTCCCCCTTCTTAGCACTTGTCTGGAACATAGACAATAATATATGTTGAGTGAATGAATGCATATACCTAACCCCACTGATCGCCAAAACTATTTTGCACTCAGCACCTGTGAGTGCAAAAATCGGTTGGACAACCTCTACGGCTTTGTAAAGATTTTGACTCCTGATATGAAGCAAGGGCCAGGAAGTCAAATGCCAGCTAGACCTGGTACCTAAATGAGTGAAGCAGGCAGATACAGAGGAAGGAAGCAAGTGAGGTGGACTGCGGCGAGTGTTTGCCTTTTCTCAAAAGGCTATGCTATCTACAGCCCTAGTCAATTCATGCTGAGAGTGAGAATGAGACTGTGTCTCCAGAACTGACTTGTAGGGGAAGCTAGAATCTTTATTTTTATATAAAATCTCTTGATTATAATGTTGAAGTAAATAAAAAAAATTAAAACTATTGTGTGGGTCAACACTCTGCAAGTCAAACCAAATACTGTAACCAAAAGCTGGATTTGGCTGGGACCACTCATTTGTGTCCTGTGATTTCGAGTTCCCTGGGAAATGATCCACAGATAATTTTATTAACCCAAACTTAAGTTTGAGATTATCATTCTAAAAACATAATTTATGAAAGAGGCATATAAGTTTAACTAGTTAGACTCTCCAATATAACAAAATAGACAATGATCTAATAGGATAATATGCAAACTATACTTGAACTTGTCCAATTGTCTTCATTCTGCCAACCTTGATTGTTTTAAAAACTGTAAACCTAAAATTCACGAGAGTTTTATCTTATGAGGTCAAACTATTTGCTCCATATTTTGCCAGTGATCAAAATGCTTGCATATTCAGGGAGAAGATACAGATTGTTGTCAAAATATTAGATCTCCCTTCCAACAGCTCTTAAAGATGGCAGGCAGACTTATGCCTCTAACTTGGATCCTTAAAATATAAATTCCAGATTATAAAAGGAGAGCACTGGACTGGAAGTCCTAGTACTTGGCTTTGCCAGTGTCCCGCATGCAATGCCTAGCATGAAGCAGTCACTCAGTAATATTTGCATGAATTTATATGTGAAAAAATGAGCGGCTGTGGGACTTTGAACAATTTATCTAAACTGTTTATGTGAGTCAGTTTTCTTATGTGTAAAATGAGAAATTTGAAATAGTTATTTTACTTATGCTATCGCTGATAAAATATGCCAAACACTTGATAAGCATCACAATAGACAGGTTCTCATTTAATTTATATGCCCCCTAGCTCTAATTCTGTAAATGAGAGGTTTCAAAGAATAGAGAATGGAATATGTAGGTGGGTGTGTAATTTCCCGATGAACATCTCTCACCTTTGCTTTTGAACCAGGTAAGAATGGACAAAGGTCTGAAATTGATCTAAAGTCACAAACTGCAAATACCACCACCATCACCACCACACTCACACACAAGCACACAAACATGCACAAATACAAAGCTGGAATAACACATTTTGGTATTTGACATTTTCTTGTGAAAACTCTGTGTTAGGGAAAATGCTCATGGAACTTAAATCTTCCAAGCTCCTTTAAAGATTCCTTCACTCTATATTTCAGTTAAGTTTTGTCAAATCTCAGGCACAGGCCAGGGAGAAATTGAAGTGGGTCATCTAAACTACTTTCTTGCTTACAAACCTCTGCCAGTGTTGCAGCTTCCCACAGAGCATTAATCTCACATTCAAATCATGCTGCAGACAACTTGCAAGAAATGGTTTACTATGCTGAATTAAACCCCTGCTTTTAAGTGTATTCATTCCTGTTCATCTCAGTAGAGATGAGGTTGCTAGCTACCTATGGTCAGACAAAAACCGGTCAGTAAGCTTATAGTAGTAGGCTGTTGGGTCACCTACCCTACTTGATAACTTTTCCCTTCCTTCTTTCCTCCACCCCAGACCCTGTTGCATATCTCCTCTCACCTCTCTCCGTCTTGTAGTATCATATTTATCTTTCACCTCTAGCACCTGGCACACAGTAGGTACTCCACATATTTGATAAATTATTTAGATTAACCTAACTTGTTCTGACAGTTCTCTTAGGTGCAATCAGAAAGCCAGATTTTATAATACTTCCTGGAAGAAGGAAAGCCTTTGTTTTCATTTTTGTGTGTCCAGCTCCTCACACCCTCTAACTCTCCACATACACATATAGACTTGTGCTACTTTTACAAATTCAGCCCACAGCCAGGCTGCATGATATGAGGTGGGCCAGGAGCCAGGTTGAAGGGTCTAATAACTGCAGTTTTGTTTCTCATCTTCATCTGCCTAAGACTTTTACTTCCTTTAGGACTCTGAAGAACTAGTCTTTGCTTTAGGAAACCTTCTCTGACCCCTCACTATCCCGTTACGTTTCTCTTGGGTATGCCAAGTACTCTGTCCTTTATTCTATGAGCATTTATCATCCTGTGCTGTTGTTGCCTCTTTAGGTATCTTTTTTCCCCTTACTGAGCTGTAGATACGTAGATTCAGCAGAACTGAGTCTTATTCACTGTTTTATACTCGGCTCCTGGCACACTACTGTGCACATAGTAGGTGCTCAATTAATTGACCACCTTAATGAATGTACAGCTATTTTGTAAATGTTTTATACAGCTAACTTTGTAGGTCTACACTCCACAGGATGCAAAGGCCTGGGGCTTAGATAAACACTGCTGAAATTGCCTAACTTGGTGATAGTAAGGGTTTTGGTTAAGTCAGGGGCATAGAAAGGATGGATCTCTAGTACCAAAACTCTGGATCTCCTAGTGCCTGACCCTTGACCACTCACTCAAAGGCCTTAAGCTGTAGTGAATTTTTCTGGCGCTTTGGCCTTATATAGCTTTGCTGAAGATAAAAGCAGTGTTTAAGGGAACATTTGGGCAATGTCTCAGAGCAGTCGACTTGAGCAATTTCAAAAGCACTGTTTCTGCTCTGCAGCTTGGGCTGGGTCTGTGATTTACCCATTGCATTTCAGAGTCTTGGTCACTGTTCCAGCTGGAGTCTCAGGGGGTCTCTCTCTGGGGTGGGAGTTCAGCTCTCCCAATGCTCTCAAAGTTGCTTCATAAGTCTTTGGCTTTAACATGACAGTGACCATCTGTCCTATCCAATCCCCAAAGGGAAATGCTTGAAGAAGCAGCACATTGACCTTCAGGCTAGCGGAAGCCGAGTGCCAAAGCCCACATGGAAAGACTTTTCTCGGGTTATTCTCACTGTTTCCAGGGGTGGGAAGTGGGGACAGAGTGCCAATGGGTTTGGAAACAAATATGTGGGGATATTTGTTTCCATAGAAATGTTCCTATAGGATGTCTGTAGGGCCTTTGAAAGTCGGCACCAGCCTTGTCCTGAAAACCATGTGTTGCCCTTTCACAGTATTTTTGATGCCTTTTTATTATCAAAAGAGTTTTCTGGTAGTTGCCCTGTGTCTGGCCCGGAATTCACTGATGTTCTATGAAAATTCAATGGAGACTTTAGAATTCTAAGCTGGGTTTCTGCCTTTCTAGGAAGAGAGGACTGTAGTATCTATCCACTGTGAAGAACAAGAAGCTTTGCCTCCAGCGCCCTTGACACTTCTCTGCTCTGTCAGCCCTCTCCTCCAGGCCTAGATCTGTCCCCTGGGGCCTGGCTCTCAGCCTGTTGTCAACTAATCCTTGCTAAGGTGTTAGGTGGCAAAGGCTCAAGGGTTATTAATCCCTGTAGGAGCTTCCCACATTAAACAAAATTTTATTACTAAATCAAGGGGCGTTAAAAAATCATCACCATAACATAAAAATGATTTCTTTGCATTCCCTATAAATCTTTACCTTTATAAATAAGTGAACATAGTTATGATTACAACATATATGCAATCATATTTTTTTCACACAGGACATTTCACACATTTTTCACATTTCTAAATGTCCCATTCTTATCTTCGTAACAGTGCGAGGGTAACTTTTGTAGCATCTGCCTGTCTCTGATGATTCCCCCCGAACACACACACACGCACGCATGCGCGCGCACACACACACGCGCGCACGCACACGCGCGCGCGTGTGTGCGCGCGCGACTGCCCTCTCTCTTTCTGCTAGCTTCCTTAGCAATGAAGTGGGCCCAGGATAGAAGGAGCCACTGTGTATCTGTGACCCTCACCTCCACCTCCACCTATCTCCTGCCACAGCTGAATAAGCAGGACTAGCATCAGATTCAAGGTGAGTCAATCTGAGTCTTTCCCCAGAAATGTGAAATTAAGGCCAGGAAAATGACTTGTATCATTCTCTTTTTGAGTAGCTCTATCTGCAACATGTCATTTTAGGAGCTGAAAGGTAGATTTTCTCCAATAATCATGTAGATCCAAAAAGAGAAGAAGCCAAGAGAGAAAAATAGAGCAGATGAGCAGAGAAGGGCAGAGGTAACAGTATCTCTCTGAGGCCTAAATACTTTCCCGCTCTTCGTTACTGTGAGACAAACCTGTATTTTTAAGCCAGTTTTGGTTCATTCTTATCACTTGCAAACAAAAGAGTCCAAACTAATTATAGTAATGATAATAATATTGATGATACTGAATATTTGCTATGTGCCAAATACTTTACTCACACTAGTTCATCGAATCCCTTAAACTACCTAACAAGTTAGCTCGGAGATGTCTAGTAATTTTCCCAGGATAATGCACCTTAGTGACTTATGGACTGGGGTTTGAACCTTGAACAATCCGATGCTATAGTCTTTGGTCTTAAATATTTTCTTATGCGATTCCAAGTTAAGTATGTCTTCCCAGATGTGGAATGAATAGAGGGAAGAATTAACATGACTTCTAGGAATAAATTTCAAGCACTCTAATTTCAGGTGCCAGAAAGAAGATATTTTGGAACAGAAGCCCCTCCCTGCTCAGCCCCCTTAAACAACCCCATGTAGATGGCACTGCTTTCCCTAGGTCCTAGCTCTTGGCTGCCCTTGCCTGGGCTTTTGTAACTCTGAGAGGACTGCCATCTCTTAAACAGCAGTTCCCATTTATAAGGGTTCTCCTCTTGCCATCGACCCTGTGCCTGAACCACCTTTCATGGTATATTCTTATGCCTTTTGAACTAGTACCAGTCCCTTGTGCATTTATTCACTATCTATAAAATGTCAGATCAGCACCATCTATGGGCGTGTTGTCATCTTGGGGATACAGGACAAATCAAACACCATCTCTGCCCCCCTAGAGATCAAAGGAGCATTTAAAGACACTCCCTGACAACACCACACATTAACACCGGATGAGAGCCACACACAGGCTGTCTTGGGAGCTCAGAGGAGAGAGTAACTAACTCTGCAGATCTAGGGAAGGCTTAATGGAGAAATGGACTCTGGAAGCTGTGAGCTTTGTACTAACCTAAGCAAAGTAAATTCACGAGTTTTAGTTTATTGTGATAAATCATCAGTCAGGAACCCATACTGAATTGCAAGGATGTTTCTCCCAATGTCTCCCAAAGCACCATGATCTCAGGAACTGATAGGATGGGTTACAAAATCCCATCCTCACTAAGGATTCTTAGCCAGTCACTCAGGAGTATTGCGTCAGCAAAGAGAGTCTTGAGCGAAGGCCTGGCTTCCTAGTTCTCCCGAACAGCCGCACATCTCTTCAGAAACATCATCCACCGGAGGCAAAGAATGATTCTCCATGCCTGGCGTTTCCAAACATGGCAACTAGGATCCCTGACTGCAAGCACAACCTCTTCCCCTCTGAGATGGGTACAGTGGAGTGAAGTTAGAGCTGGACCACAAAGGCAGCTCAGGGCAGAGAACAGAGTTTCAGGAAATTCAGACAAAATGAGCCCATTGGGAATTTTTTTAAATTCCAGGCAAACGACTGGCTAAGAATATGGCCACTATTCCCAGCGTAAAGACTTTCCCTTCTGGCTATTGATCTCGCAGCAATTCAGGAATCAGTTCCCAGGGAAATGGTCATTCTTTCTCTTTACATAATTTTCATAAATGCGAAGGCAAATTAAATGTGTCAGAGATGAAATTACCAACCCGAGTACCACCCGACTGTGTCACGTGAGCTTGGTTTACGGATCCAGTGTGCTCCAGCGAGCATCACAAATCCACATAATGTTCCCGAGTGCTAAATTTGGAGCTCTGATTTAGCTGACAGATGTTTAAAATCACATTTAGTTGGACAACTCCCCGAGGAGGACACAGCTGCAGATGTGAAAGAGAGCAAGTTATTCCAGTTAAGGTCTGCGGGAACTCAGCCTGAAAACCTTCCGCGGTCTCGATTCGCTTTCTTCAGACGAGATGATATGGTGAAGGGATGTTTTCATGCCGGTTCCACCCACCTTTGGCCAGACCTCGCTCCTTCGTTCAGCTGTTGGCGAGATAAATGCAGAAGTCGCATCCTGGGGAAGTGGGGTGCTGCAGTCAGCCTTAACTGACTACAAAGGGGGCTGCTAGTCCTTTAAAAACTGGCACAAAGCCACATTTTGGAGCCTGCTTTGCCCCTCTGGTGGCATCTTAGGCCTGCAAATGGGTATTACTCTGAAAAATTTGCACTTCAGGATCAGTTAATCGGATGTAAACCACTGTACATAAGTTGAAGTCTGTGTGCTGAGTGAGGACAGAAAAGAAAATGGTGCCATTCTCCAGCCTCTCCCTCATCTGACATCCCCTAAATCTCCTCCTTTATTTAAAAAAAATTATTAATTATCCTAGGATCTTCTCTACAAAATCAAAATCACATATTTTAGACTTGTTTCAAGACTCATACTGGATTTGTTTAAAAAAATTGGGTATTTGATGTGGGAGACTAGTGACCTTTGGTACTTGGTGTTTAAAAAAAAATGTTTGATGTCTAAAATTTCCCTACTGAGCTTGTATTGTTTCTGATCTCTTTCTGTGATTTTTCCATCCTCCATCATTCCCCACATTCAAAATCAGTTCTTTATTTACTCAACAGAGGTTTTGACATAGTTATGAGCTCATCCTGATGGCAGCCTCAAATCAATGCAAATCACATTATGATGTCAAAATTGATGTGATGTGAGTGTAAGTTAAATGATTGTAAAACAATTTTAGGACAGAGCCCAAGAGACACTCTTACACTGTGAGAATGGCAGAAAGGGATTAATGGACGACGTGCTGCGTTCATATCAGGGAGCACTGTGTGTACCAAGACTTCACTCCAAGTTTAAAGTTCTTATAAAGTCATCCTTGGAGACCACAAAATACCCTCAGTGGAAGTTGATGGGCAGCTGGCTAAGGTGACAAAGTGGGTTGGGTTCCCAATTTTTATGTACTAGGATGAACAGTTACTATGTCAAGTAGGTGACAAACTGGGAACATAGCAAAATCAGCCAGTGCCAATTAATCCTTGGAGTCTAGTTAGGCTAAGAGGCCTATAACTAGGAAGGGGAATTCAGGCATAGGATCAATAGGGGAGGCAGAAATAGACTCTAGGGCAAGATGAGAGAATCTCAGATGCATTCCTGTACTTAAAATTGTAAAGTTATACTTCTGACTTTCTGGAGAAAGTATCTTTTACTACATGACTCAGTCTATGATATTATATTTGATACCATGGATGTCCATAGCCTGGAGTGGAAAATTACACACCTCTCCATTACCACGGATAACTTCGGAAGGGTGGGGTTGAAAGAAGAAAGGGGAAGGTAATTTATCTCAAAAACAGATCCATACTGTTTGGTTTGTTACAACAAACATTTAATTCTTTTACTTAAAAACACCCGGTAAATTAATTGATTCACACATGCATAAACACACACTCTTCATCCTAAAGGAAATTTCACTGGATGAAGAGTCAGGAAACTTTATAATTGACTAGGCAAATTCTTTGACCTCATCTCCGAGGACTCACAGTATTTCTAGGAGAATAAAATGCATCAATAGATGTGGATAGTGCATTGAGAAGTTGAAAGAGTCTGGAATGCAAAATGTTATTGCCATTATTCCTGGTAGAGTATAAAGGGTAGTTAATAAATATTGTTGATTGACTGTGACATTAATGGTAATTTCTGTAAGAGAGAGTCTTTTAGGCATACATTCTCAGAGGACTTTGGACATAAGATAAATGTTTAGGACTATGCATTCTGGATCTTATTAAATAAAATCTAATTCGACTTATGGAAAGAACAGTCTTTAAAGTCAGGTTTTAACCCTGACTCCATGACTCACTTATTCTGATACCTCTGGGAAAATTAGTTCATTTCTCTGAGCCTCAGTTTCCATGGTTGTAAAAAGAGGATATAATAAAGCCTTGCTCTTAGGGTTGTAGTGAGAAATACATGAGATAATTAATATTAACTGTATAGCCCTGGTATGTATGCTAATCACGACTGCTTACTTCACTGGGAGTTCTCCATGCAAAGTGCAATTTTTATTTGATGACTGCAAATATTCATTCTTTTGCCAATGGACAAACTGAGATAATAGGGAAAATGATAAACTCAAAGCTGCAAGGTGAGTTCAGATAATGATTAGGAATAAATCTCAGGCCTAAGATTTGGCTGTTAGGTTATAACAGAAACTACTTGATTAAATTCCAAAGAGGTACTCTAACCTTGGGAGTGTTAGAAGTTTGTGATGTCTGGATATTGGAAAAGATAGGCTCGTCCCTTTGCCAGAGACCTAGGATCCTTGGTACAGGGATCATGAAGAAGTGGGAAAAGGAAGTGCAGTCTCTCACGCTCTGTTACTGGTAAGTTCAAATCCTACGACCTAGAGTATTCCAGATGTCCCTGGTTTCACTGCACATATACCATGTGGACTTTAATAATTTTCTAAATACTATGGTAATAGTAGAAAATGTTACCATGTAATGGTTCCTTCCTACTTAGCAAAGTATGATCCAGAATATACCAAATCATTTATTTATTTTATTTATTTTAATTATTTTTAGGCAAGGCAACCTTTGGTTGACCTCACAGATTACAAGGACCCTGTCAGCTTACAGCCCCTTATTTTTTTATTTTTTACACCTACAGCACCTTGTCTTCGTAGGTGGTCTCCCATCCAAGTACTAACCAGGCCCGACCCTGCTTAGCTTCCAAGATCAGATGGGATCGGGCTTGTTCAGGGTACCATGGCCATAGACATACCAAATCATTTAAATCATCATCTACGAAAAGCTTGGTTTGGAAAAGTATCAAAGAGTTTGCTAAGAAAAAGTGGTTGAGAATCACATCTGCGAGTTTCACCTTCTATCCAGTTAGTAAAATGGAGTTATAAAGACAAAGGAATGAGGGGTTTCCAAAGATTCCCACTCTTTTCTGAGTGAGGAAGGTAATCCCCATTTCCAGCTTGGCAGAAGCTGTCACATTAATATTTATAGGACGTAGATTTTGATTTTAATCGGAACTAGAGGAATAGATTGTTCAATAAACAAAAAGAAATATATTACCATACCCAGTAACCTCCAGGGCTAAACCATAGTTAGGCTAAACCTAACACATAGTTTCTCAATTTTAATGGGCATGTGGGGATGTGTGCTTATGGATGTAAAGGCTACTCATGAAAGTTCTACTTGGAAGCAGTTTAAAGGCCTATCTATAGGAACTAGGTGAATAAATTATGGCCCATATGCACAATATTTTCTACACCTGTAAACTGAGGTAGGATGATCTCTCCACTTCAATCTATAGTTCCCAATTGAGTGCATTCTGAAGTGAAAAGCCAGGTACATAACTGTATGTAGAGTATGCTAATTTTTTCCAGGTATATGGAGTAATAAAAATATAGCCACAGAACATATATAGGATGAGGCAGAAATTAAAGCTAGATTTTAAGAAAAACAAAATTGGTTTTGGCCTAGAGAATGTACACTAAATATCTAACAGAATCCTAATCTGACTCCCAAGAGAACACCTCCTCTGCTTGTGCTCAATTCCCATCATAATTTCTTGACCAACAAATTTCCCAAAAGAATAGCAACTGTGAAGCTAAGCAAACTTGTGTTGGTTTCTTCGATTCCTGCCACTTCATTGTGGTAATATTCTGATGTTTTTTAACTCAAGCCGTGCAGATAAGCAGGTGTTATTTATGGCTGTATTAATGCTGCTCTTCATTGAATTCTTATCAGATACTAGGCAGCCATGCAAGGGACTTTATTAGCATGAACTCATGTAAGGATATAATTCTTATAATCACCATATGAAGGTAGCTATTATTTATCTAGTTTGAAGACGATAAAACTAAGACTCCAAGAGATTAAATAATGTAATCATGGTCATAGACCAAGAAGAGGAAGAGTTTGGATCTAAACTCATTTGATTTTGAAACCCTGATCTTAAACACTAGCTAGCGCTAGCCTGACTTCTTGGGTAGCATTGTACTTTCCAAGTGTTCATGGAGGGGTCTTTGGGCTGAACTAGACAAAGAATGGTGTTTTCTTTAGCCTTGAATTTGTATTCCCATAATCCAACCTAATTTCAGTGTTTTACCAACTCATTGATAGCCACTGTCAAAGAGAGTTGGCTTTTTTTGCCAAATGAAAATTTCTTTAAAGATACCATAGCAGAACTTGAGGACATTATACTAAGTGAGATAGGTCAGACAAAGACAAATACTGTATGATATCACTTACACGTGGAATCTTAAAAAGCTGAACTTGTGAAAACAGAGTAGAATGGTAGTTCCAGGGGCTGGGGGTTGGAGGAACAGGTGAGATGTTAAGGATACAATCTTGAAACTAGTAGATAAATAATTCCTGGAGATATAATGTACAATATAGTGATTATAGGCAACAATACTGTATTATAAACATCAAATTTGCTAAGAGACTAGATCTTAATTGTTCCCATCACAAAAAAAGAAATGATAATTACATGATGTGACAGAGGTATTAGCTAATGCTACAATAGTAATCATATTGCAATTCATAAATGTAGCAAATCAACATGTACACTGTAAACTTACATAGTGTTATGTCAAATAAAAATAAATAAAATTTGACAAAAAAATATAATACAAAAAGGAAGTCATAGCAGACAAAAACATTTGTTTGGCATTTAATGAAAGATAATAGGTTTGCTGAGCAGAAAGTAAAAGAACTCTTTAAATGACCTTTAAAAATATGACTGGAAAATGAATACACCAATAGCGCATTCTTTATTGTTTTTAGTAAAGGACAAATACTTTATGTGTAAAAACCTTTCAAGGTTGCTGTGAGAAAACTCCAACATAGGAGTTGGAAGTAGGGAAAGGACATATCAGAGGATACAGGAAGGAAGTAAGGGAGAATTTGCTTAGATTCTCAGAAGGAATAGCTAGCTGCTTTATCAATTTCTGACAATGCCTAAAAACTGGAAAAGAAGCAAAATTTGAAATGCTCAGTGTGGATGCAGATCTCTTTCCTTCTCTATTCCATTATGGACTAGCAGATAAGCTTTAACATTATACCTAGTAGAGCTTGAATCATTCTGCCACCTAACACCTGAGTGACCTTAATTCATTTATAAGAAAAGGATATTAGCCACTGTTGGTATTAGCCAGGAGAGACTAAGTTTTGCTGCAGTAACAAACACCAAACATCAGTGATTAAAAACAAACAAACAAACAGATTTATTTCTCACCCATACTATATGTCAAACATGGGTCAGAAGAGGGTGACTGAAGCTTCACCATATTGCGATGTTGCCTGCTCAACACAAGGTTTTAGGGGGTACCATTGCGGGGGAAAGAACACCTGTTCCTGGGTGATTATACGTGGAAGTGATAAATGTAATTTCTGCTTAAATTTCATTGGCCAAAGCAAATCATGTGGCCACATCTAACTTCAGGAAGAGAACCAGAAATCTTGGTGAACATTGGTAATGTCTATCCTTACCACACCCACCCTTCAGGATTATTGAAGGAATTAAATGTTAATTGTTATTATCATATATATTTTTAAGTGCCCACCAGAGCCTAAACATTAGATGACTAAAAAGATGACCAACATTAGATCTCTAACTTTAAACAATTCAGAGTTTAATGGGGGGAACAAAATTAAACCAAGACCCAAAATACAATGTGGTAAGTGCCAAAAGCTCTCAGAACTGTGCTTTGAGAGAACGGAAGAGGGGTCAAACTAATTCTTTCTGGGTGGATGGGTGGGGAATGAGGGATTCATGAGAAGCTTCACTGTGAAGGCGACATTTCTGAGTTTTGACAGATGAACGAGTTTATGTGGTGAAGAATAGGAAGAAAAGCAATCCAGGTGGAGAAAACAGCCTACACAAAGGCTCAGAGTCATGACAGTTGTTATGGACTGAATGTTTGGGTCCTCCCAAAATTCATATGTTAGAATCTAATCCCCAATGGGACAGGGTTTGGAGGTGGGGCTTTGGGAGGTAATTAGGTCATGAAGGCGGAGCCCTCATGAGTGGGATTAGCGCCTTTACAAGAAGAGGCCTGAGAGCTAGCTCTCCCTCTTTCAGCATGCAAAGATACAACAAGAAGTCAACAGTTTGCAACCTGGAAGAGGGCTCTCAGCAGAACCCAACTCTGTTGGCACCCTGAACTCAGACTTCCAGCCTCCAGAACTGTGAGAAATCACTTGCTTTTGTTTATAAACCACGAGTTTATGGTATTTCGTTACAGCAGCTGGAGCTAAGACAAGAGTGTGTAGTGAGTAATTTCTGGGAAATAGAACAAGGGTTCATACTGGGCAACTGCGAGAGATGCTGGTGGATAGGTAGGCAGAGCCCAGACTAATGAAAATCTTGTCTGTCTATGTCATAGACGGAAATTTTTTAAAAATTGAAGATTACCGATGCTGTCTCAGTGGTGTATCTTAACCATGAGGCAATATGGGGCAGTAAAAAAGTCCTCTATCCTAGTTCCATAATCTGTCCAATTAGTTTGTTGAATGAATAATGCTCATTAAATCCGTGACCTCGGACATCTCAGGGGCCCACTGCCTTTACGGATTTGAACTAGATAAATTTTGAGATTCCTTCAAACATTGAAGTTCAAGGAACGTGACTCAGATATGTACCCTCCATGGTGCTTCGGCCCCAGGAAGGCTGCCAAGCCAATTTGACCAGATAATTTTATACGACTCCTCCTAGTGTCCTCAAGTACGATTCTTGGTTGGCTACTAGTTTTCAGGGATAGCACACCTCTCTGGTACAGGCAATTTGACAATGGCTACAAAAGCATCCTTATAAGTGTGTAAATTCAGGCACTGCCAAGCTTATTCTTTGGGTTTCATAATTTGCAACCCAGGAAAAAGTATATTTCTTATCATTAAATCACATAGTTTCAAGGACTTCTGTGTCTCAGAATTGCTGATTTTTGTTCTTGCACTATTCACAGGTGCCAAAAGGGGATTCTGACCAAAGTATTAAGATATTCTTACAGAATATCTTAGCCTTATATTTGCTACTTTGTCAACATTATAATTATTATATTTTAACCTCTATGGAATCTGCTTGTGTTAATGTCTGATTTACCTGGGCTATTGGAAGCACTATGGTGAAATGGTGCAGACTTCAGAGACAAACTGTTTAATCTCTCAGGGCCTCAGTTTCCTCAACTAAAAAGTGGGAATGATATCGGGCATTTTAATTACTAGGCTATGAGAAAAGATCTTAGAACAAAGCCTGGCTTACATAGTAACGTTAGCTATAATTACAATTATTATTAAGAAGTTGAAAGTGAGCTAGCACCAATAGAGATGCAAGAATAACATGAAGGGGATTCGAGCAGGTGAGGTATGACTCAGATGCAGAGAAATTATGTGGTGGTTTGAAAGGGGCATGTGGGGTCTCTGAATGACTGTGTTATCCAAATAAAATTTAAAATCTTAAACCAACCAGATTTTCATATATTCGCATTTGAAAAATAATTATTATTCTTCATATTAATATTATTGGCAATAATAGCTTTATCATAATTAAAAGTGTATTTACTGTGAAGCTAATGACACTTAAGCTTCAGTCTCCCTCACTTGCATGAACAACTTCTAAAGCCCTGTTTGAATTTTCTTTTCATATAGATATTTTTTTCTTAATGAAGGTCCGCCAATATATAAGCTTCAGGCTCCCCAAAACCTGGATCTGCCCTGATCACAATGGTTGGGAGACAAGAAAGTATGGTTATAGGTACACGCTCTGGAGCCAGAATGGCCCAAGTTCAAGTCTCAGCTTAGCCATTTGCTACCTGGGTTAGTTTAGGCAAATCACTTAAGCACTTCAAGTCTAGGTGTATTCATCTGTCTAAGGGGAATTATGAAAAGATCTTCTTGATAGGTTGTTCTAAATATAAAATGAGATTGTGTAAAAATACACAATTAGTATTGATTATTATAACATTTATTTTTTCCATTTTGAGTAAGAGGAGGGTCTGGGTTTATTCATTGATGACCTGAATAGAGAAGTCATCAGTCATTCCTTTAGGGTTAACATCATGCATTGCTTTTCCTCTTTCCCTTTATCTCCCCAGCAGCCAGCAGCTTGCACAGAGAAAACATCATAAAGATTCTAGAAATGATGGTCATTTCTTGGGCTTTCTTAAATGGGGCATTTCGTTGGCAGAGACGGGCTGGTAAAATTTGGTGTATATAGGTAAACTCTGAATGCTTTTTTACATGGTTGGTTAAGACCTTCGTGACTGTGAGCCGTGAAGTCACTTCCCAGGAAAGCACACCTTCTCTAATGACAGTGTTCTGCTTCTCTGCAGTCTCCCCTGAGAAGGTGAATGCTAGGTTTGTAGCAGATCTTTGCTCAAAGTTCTATGAAGAAAGAAACACACAGCAGTGGAAAAGTGCTCTCCTGTTCTTCAGAGCTTTGGAATTCAAACGGTAACGTCTGGGTCACTGATGAGGCTGCTCCCAAAATAACTCCCCTGATTTCTGGCCAAAACGGAGGGCTTTTCCCCCTTTATGATTAACACAGCATGTCGGATGCCCGGCAGTCCCAGAATATTTTGTGCTCTTGGCATTTCTAATTCCATTCCTTTTTAAAGTGGTGAAATTATTCTCATTTAACCAGGCCAACAGCCTAGAAGTTGGGGGTGAGGCTTGGTCTCCCAGACAGAAAGATTCCAGTCTGGTTTTCATCGTCTTATCATGTCACAGTTCAGACTCCTAAATTCAAGGCAATCTTCTTTTACACATACACACACCCCATGTGCCCCAAAACTTCCACTTTAAAAGTACCCGCAATGCCATGCATACCTAGCTGCCAGGAGGTATACTACTCAGATCCTCCTTTAAGAGAACTCGCTGTGAGGAAGGGAGTTGTCTGGTGCTCAGTTGCTGCACTGAGCAAACTGGAGGCACAAGAGCTGGGCCATTTCTGCCTGAGCCATTTCTTCCTCTAAAAGGCCATCTTTGCTCTGGTGCTCTCAAATGGCCAGCCTGAAATAATCTCCAGGTTGCACTACATGGATCTTCTTATCCAGTCCTCCTCTTCCTTTCTCTCCTTTCACAGATATTGGACCTGCATTACTGCCTGAAAGCTCTTCATACCTATTTCTGCTTCTTGTCCTTCACAGACATTTCCCCTTCTACATCTAATTTGATCTTAACATCTGCTTTCCAGCGTGCCAAACAGATACACTGTCCGTTTTATTTTTAATGAATTACAAATGCCACAGAATAAAGACCCTGGCAGTTTGGAAGATGTTTGAGATACATTGGTGCAAATCCAAGAAGCAGCATAGAAGCAATGCTATAAAACACAAGGAGTGGTTGGATTCCTGGAGGAAAATGCACCTGATATATATTCTAAGGCTAACTAGGAAGAGCATATAGCCTACAAATTATAACATTTGAATAATACAGTTGGACCTCCACATTTTGGGTTTAGGTATATTTTATTTTTCTTTTTAAAGCTGACCGATGGAGGAAGGGAGGCATGAGAAGAAGGGAGGAGGAAGAGGGGAATGGAGAATCTGAATTTGGAGACTGAGAAGAGCTACATGATCTGGTGTCTTTCGTGAGAGGCTCAGAGACTGCTCTTGATGAGAGTCCACTACGGCTGGGCTGTTCACAGAGAAATGTGGATCTTAACTATCTTGGGAAGGAGATGGAATTCTATGGGCTTATAATCATACGGAGAAACTTTGGTGTAAGATTTGCTAGTAAGGAGAAAATGTTCTCTGAATCATTGGCAGTGGTTGAAAGGTGAATTAGGGATGACCCTTGTTTTATTATGTGCTTTTCATAGACTTTTGAATCTCAATCTGATAGAATAAATTTATTTCGTGTTTATTTTACCTCTGAACAAGTCGCTATGACCAACAAAATATGAAGTACTGATTAACTTAGGCCCAGGGGTTATACCCACCAGGGCGTAGGGGATCGCCCTCTCGGACCATATGAACTGAGAGTAGAAAAAGGGAAGTGAAGTCTTTGGAAGGAAAGGCAGTAGATTTTAAGAAGACAACTGACAAATGTTCACTGGAGTCAGCAAATTGTTGGAGTCTATGACAAAGGACCAGTGAAACTCAGGGAGGCATATCCTCTTTGGAGAAAAAGCTATGCAAAATCCAAGTGAATCAAATCCATCAGACTTCTTTGGCCACTTTAAAAAAATATTTGATAACCATGAGATTGAATAAAATGTTTTCATGGACAAGACCCTAGTTTAACATGCACAAAAATTCCCGATGAATGGCTATAAATTGACAGTTCTCTGAATAAAGTATTTACAATGGAATTCCTGAGAACAGGTTTTCTGTATGTAAATAGGATTAGTATACTAAACTAAGGTTCTGTCCATAAAAGCATTTTATTAGTTTTTTCCTCCTTTAAGTTCATATTTTTTCACTGCTTGTTTGAGATGCCGTGTCAGAAAACCAAAATGACAGTGATATTAGCCAAGTCTGGGTTGCCATTCTCACCCATCATCAAACCAGGGCCTAATCCAGCTCACTCCTAGAGAATGTACACACTGAAACAGGGGACTCGGGGTTTACAAGGTTTAGATACTCTGTTTGGATGACCGTTACACACTGGATCAGGGACAGGAGTCATGAATGTCTGGGGAGCATTTGCAACAGGATCATGGGGTTACTGCATCAGGCAGCAAGGACCTGAGAAGTTCCCCTTATTCATGGCTTAAACTGTACTCGGAGGGCCCTTCAGAGGCACCCAGGGGAGTCCTGCTTCAACCTGACGAGGTGCTGTTTCTGCATGTGATTGATTTGTTTGCAGAATGATAAAAGATTTTGTTCGAATAATAACTTCCATGAATAAAACAAACTTTGAAATCCACTTAGCTCATCCAAATTCTTCATAGCTCCAGTGAAGGCCTGAGAAGAGGATCCATAAACCAGGTTAGACATAGGCCTTCTAAACTTTGAGGCCAAACTGGGAAAGATGATCTCTTTGACAAGAAGAGGGAAGAGTAAAAGAAACAATGGTATCTATTTCTATATGTATAATCTCTATCAATTGATTTTTCTACTCCTTGGTAGATCTTACAGTCAAGAGATGCAACTTAGATCTGTTTGATCTTCTCCTGTGGTCAAGATCTCCTTCTCAACCCGCCGAGAATCAGGGTTTGTCTTCTGCCTTCTCGCCACACCTTTTATTCTGAAGATTTAGCTGACTGTCTCAGTCTTCAGGCTGGACACTCCAATGACAGCTTATGGGCCAAGCCTTGCTTGTTAGATACTAGCGCCCTTCAGCCTCCATTGCTGTCCTGTGCCTCAACGTTTCCTAAACTGAAAGTGGTGGCCAGAAGTCTCTTGTGTGCTGTGGCACTGTCTCAGGAGGGGAACTGGTGTTTCGACCTGTTCAGTGCTGCTCTCCATGAGCAGCTCGAGTTCTGGTTCTGCTCAGCACAATGACTGGTCACATAGAAAACACTCTATACTATTTGCTGATATGAATCCATAACTGAAACCTATGGGGGGAGAAGGCCCTGTGAAATCCTGCCAGTTCCTTCTTTTGCTAGTTTGTGAAAGACCACATTTTTAAAATACTGATATCGCACCACTGGACAGGAGAGAGAAACAATCTTAACTCTCAGGCAAATACCTTCTCCAGGTGACCCTGGTGGACTCCCAGGAACTAACTAATTTCTCAGAAGGGGTTTCTTCACCTAAACATCAAGCCATTTCTTGTGGGGGATATAACAAATAAATTCCTTTGGGATTTCTCTTCTCAAGCTTCTAAAGAGCTAGGCCGAGGTGCCTTCCATGCTGTTCATACATACGGCACTCTTGGCGGGCTGGCAGCCTGTCTGATATTCTGAGGTCTAGCAAAGATTTAGCTCCAAGGGTCACCAAGAGGTCATGGTCTCATTAATTTCCTCTGTTATTTGTCTTTGGCTTGCGGTTCTGGAGTTTGCCTTTGATAGAGGGCATTTCTACCACAACTGCACAGAATCAAGCGTTTCAGTGCTTTGGTTTGAGGTAGAGACAGGTTGGCTTCTAATGCTGTGAAAATGTCACTGAGTGCATCTGAGAGTATCTAATTCTGTTTTCTTTCTGACGAGCAAATTCATTTCTGAGGGTTAACCAGTGGCACTTCCCAGCCTTGGGTCAGGGAAGGAGTCGTCCTGGTGAAGTCAGCAGTTTTTAGTTTGAGTAATTCCATTTTCAGTTCCTTATGAGATACTCGTCTCGAGACTGAGATAAAAGCAGCATTTCTCAGACCTCTCGAGTACGTCGCTATTTTTCTACGCTGTTTATGACTCACCTGCAACTGCCCTCAATGCAGCCAGGGGACCATTTATGCTGAACCAGCTTTTGGATTTCACTTCTAAGTGACAGCAAAACTTCCGTGCCAGCTCACAAGTGAACCACAGGAACATCCCTGGTCTGGTCAGCTCAGCAGGCTCTTGGGTTCCCAGAGTGCCTGAGAGGACTTCTCAGCTTGTTTCATGTGGCTTGGTTCACCCCATCCTGTTTCATTTTGATTTAAGACAACTGTTATCTCTCATCCGGGTCAGAAAGTATGGGTTGCTTATGATTTTGACCTGATAGGAGAGGCCTAAATCAAATACCCAGCATTTGGGCCTGGAAAATTCGTTGTGTTATGCTCTGTATTTTTGTTCCCTCAAAAAGCATCCTAGCAAATGGAAACGTCCAGTTTCATAAGTTCCTTTCTGTCTGATGCTCTACCTTTGCCACAGAATTCCAAGACAGATGGCGTGCTGTGCTATGCCGTGTCTATCAGTGAAAATAATGCAACCTGTGCTAGAGACATGGCCATCTGTGGGACAGTGCAGCTCTGGGCTCCACCCAGAAGAAAAAGGAAGTGCCATTATGTTAGGGGTATGCCCAGTGAGTCAAATTCCTAGGACAGATTGTAATGTACAGTATAAGGATAAAATCACATTTGATTTCTCCTCCTCCTGCTTCTCCTCCTCCTTCTCCTTCTTCTTTCTTTTTTTTTTTTTTAACCAAAGCCTATACCTTCTCAAGGTGACTGATGCACCCCAGCCTCTCAGCACCTTCAAATTTGGACTAAGGGAGAACTGTTGGGTACAGGAGCTAGGGAGGACAACAGTAGTGATATAGTCTATATATCATATTTCTAGCAGTGGTTTTCTACATGAAAACCCATTACATAGTGATCCAGGACGCTGAAGCAAAAGTTTCATGAAATAATCACTATTCTTATTACATGTCAGCCTTCTCATTCTTTTTTTTTTCGTTCTGTTATATTAATAATAATAAAACTTCTTGGCTCCCTAAATTGCTATTACAAACCATTTATGGGATTTGGAGAAACAGCACTGCATTAGTGTAAATGGAAACATGCAAAGATTTTACAATGTTTACAATAGTAAAAATGGAAAGTAACTTAATGTACACAGATGGAGAAATGGACAAACTGTGATATACTCACAAAATGGAAGAGTGTATAGTAGTGAAAGCAGGTGAATTAAATCTATATATATATCAACATGGTAAGATATTAAAAATATAACACACAAAGAGAAGCATTCCAAATGACTATATAAAATATATTGTAAATTTAAAAACCCAGAGAAAATTGCCTGATTTTTATGAATAATTACAAAGTATAAATATGTAAGAATGTCACCACAATAAAAATGTATAAATGATAAAAAATAAAATAACAAATTTTAACCTTTGCTAAGTTTTCTCTATATTAAGGATATTATCTTTTCATATAAATTATTTTTTTCATAATTTATCTGTAAACTTTTAGTTTTATTTTCTGAGACCTTTAAATATTTCTCTATATTTTCACCTATTTTTTAGGGAAGTATATATTTGCTTATATTCACCTGTTTAATCCATCTGGAAATTATTGTAATGCATAGTTTTGTGATGCTTCCTTGATCACAGCAAGTGCTTTTATAGCCATTATTTCCATTGATTTGTGTCAATTCTAGAAATAGTAAACTGCTTTATCTTATTTTATAATGTCTTAATAGTTCCAGGCTTATGACTTTTTCACTCCTAAATTTATTATTTGCACCTATTAAATTTTTCCAGATGAACTTTAGAATTGTCTTTTCATGTTAAAAAAAAAATTCCATTGTGATTATATTTAAACTATAAATTAATTAGAGGAAAATGGAAAATTCATAATATTCATTATTCCCTTTTAAGAACATGAATATATCTTTCTACTATTCAAATCTCTTACAAAATCATTTAGTAAAATTTTGAAAATGTGTTTTTGTATAAATTCTGATATCTTCTTAGAGATAGTCCTTTGCATTCTATGTTTTTTGTTAATAAAAGATGTCTAAAGAAGACATTTGCATTGATTATTATGGCATATAGAAAAATTATTGATTTTTAAATATTTATAATTCAACATTTCTAGTCACTTCTCATTTATTCTAAAAGTAAGTTCATCCGTGTTTTCTAGGAATATAATCATATTGACAGCAATTAGTAACCATTTTGCCTTTCTTTCCCAGTGTTCATAATCTTAAATGAATCTGCATGCTTGGCCAAGCATGTTAAGAATGTGAAATAATTCACTCCTAGTTTTCACACCGTTTCAGAGATTAAGTAAGGTACACCTCATTTTATTATACTTCACTTTGTTTGCTTCACAGATGTGTATTTTGCAAATTGAAGGCAAGACTCTCCACTGGCAAAAAAGATTACAAATTGCTGAATTGCGGTATTCCCTTTATTGCGGTGGTCTGGAACTGAACCCACAATATCTTTGAGGTATGCCTGTAAATAATCTTTAGCAGAATCCAGTCGAAGCATGCAATATTTTTTGCATTCGGGACTAAAGAAAAGACACCATTCATTGCAGAGAAAGCTTCTATTTTATATCATTTCTACTCCTGCTAATGACCTATCTTGATTTCTTTTCACAGACCACTTAGAGCAAATCCCATTTTTTCCAAGCAACAAGTGTCTACTTACAAACTGTAACAGGGAAAGAGAAAGTGGACCACAGCTGGTCTCAGGCAGACACTACTATTCTGTTTCATGAAGGTTTGGAAGAAACCTAGAACTTTTAAGCTTCTGAATTTCACAGTTTACTGTCAGTCCGCAAACTCTCTTTACCATCAACTTTCCTAAGTGTTCTAAGTAAATGCACAGGATACTGGCCTTCAGAGGGGCCTCAGAGGCACCAGAAGGATCTGCTTGTACTGTTGCTCCTCCTCATTCTTCCTTCTCTTCACTATCACCATCATTGCTAAAATTTATTAAGCACTTACTATGTGTCTAGCACCCTGCTAAGATTTTGTGTATGTTTAAGCTTTATAACAATCTTATGAGTAGCTGCTATTAACTCATTTTTCAGAAGATGAAGGAGGCTGTGAGGTTGTTTAACTGCCTCAGCGTCACACAATGAGGAGCAAAGTCTGGATTAAAACAGATCTAACTCCAGAGAATGTGCTCTTAACTGCAAAGCTATACTCTTGCCTTAAAGGATTTACAATGGGGCATAGGATCAAGGAAAATCGGACCATATATGTGGATCTAAGATAAGCTGTATTTACATAAGTCATAGGGTCAAGATTTAGAGGTTGTTAATCTGTGATCTGTAGACACCTTAGTGTCTAAAAATAGATTTTGGCAGGTTTGTAACCCTCTAAAACAGGAGTCACCAAAATTTTCTTAAAGAGTTAACTATCTTAGGCTTTGCAGGCCATGTGGTGATACAAAACACTCAGCTCTACTATTGTGCAAAAAACAGCCACAAGTATACAAATGAAAAGACAAGGCTATATTCCAATAAAACTTTATTTACCAAAACAGGCTCTTAAATGGTATGCAAATTCTATGTGCGTATGTACATAGTTTATTTGTTATTGTTGTTGGAAGATCCATAGTTTTCCCTGGCTTCTCAAGTAGGTTCAAAATCCAAGATGGCTAAATGGTTTCCAAGCCCTCTAAACTTCACAATTTTCCAGGATTCTGTGATTCTACATGTCTTTTAAATTAACACTCTCCTAGAGAGTCTTTCTCTTTAGCAGGTTCATTTGATAGATTCTGCTATGAACTCTCAAGTGGACTATAATTACTGTCTGTTGAGAAGGAAACACAGACACATTGCCATTTAATCCTTCTTTGGTTTACCTGGCCAGATGACACTGGCTGAGACACAAATACATTTCATTCTGGAATACAGCAGCTTAGTTCTGCACCAGCTAGTCTGAGGTTTGCTGAGGCTTTTTCCTTTTCCTGGAGACCACTTTCTGTGTCCCACTGAGTCTTCTCCAAAGAAAGGACTCACTTGTCCTGACCACACTGATAGGCAGTTTGGATTCTTGGAGTCAGCCACATCTGCCTAGGTACTGTGTTGAGAAATGTGTTTGCCTGGTGCATCTCTGCATCTGTTCAGGGACCCTCTGTCTCCTAAGAAAACATGGTCCTTTTTCTCAGGATTCCCCGGTTTCATGAGTTATAGCATCTTACTTACTGCCTATGATTATACTAACATGTACCTTAACCCTGCCTCCCACTCCATGTGACTTGTTTTCCCCTAACTAGAATCTTTAGGTGGAGATCATTGGTTATATTCCATTGTGTCCACCACAGAGCCTGGTTCCATGCTTTGCATGTATTTTTTTAGGTTATTAGCACTGAGATCCCTGAAAATTACAGCCAGTTTTAAATTCCTGCATTACTTTTGAAATCAAAATAATGATTATCCAATCCACTTGAATAAAAAGCAGGATTAACTGCTTTAAATTTTAGGGAAAAAAAAGATACATTACAACAAAAAAGGACACATACTATGAATCATAATGCGATTGTGTTTATATTCCAGGTTGCTGAGAATGGAGAATTGGGGATAGGAGAAGCAGCAGGAGAAAAGACTGAAGGAGAGAAAGAAATGATAGAGGAGAGGAGAGTGAAACAAAAGGAATGAAGAGACAAAGAGGAATACAAGTGAAAACGGTGAATGTAGTCTGTAGATAACCAGCTACTGCTGGGTTGAAATTCAGTGTTATTATGATGCAGCTATTTCTCACAGCAAGTACCCCCCTCTCCTGCCCAAAGAAATAAACCAGCAAATGAAAATAACACAAATATAAATCACTTAACCAGTACTTATGGAGACTTTATTTCATATTAGACTCTTATCACATCAGGGTTAGTGTTAGCTCTCTGAAATAAACATTGATAAGAGGACCACATGGTGCTGACTGTACCCCCAACGAATATTTCAGTTCAGCTTTAATTATCATGTTCATCTGGTGGCTGCGTGGTGCCATGTAAATAGAAATGGGTCGTGGGAGGCCTGGGTTCTTGTCCTGGCATCTCATTATATGACCGTGGTTGGCCAATCTCTGTGCCTTGTTTTCCTCATTTGTCAAATGTGAATAGGAATTCCTTGCTCTGTCTACTTCACAGGGGTGTTAGGAGGATGGAAAGTGGGTACATACATATATATATATATATGTGTGTATATACTTGGATAAGTATAAAATACCAGATAAATGTAAAACTGACCTTGTTCTTTTTTACTTAACAACGTAGTGGGTAGGCGGGGGTGGGGACGATGGCATTTTGCGCAGAAGGCTCAGTGACTCAATGAAGTCTGTTTTTTTTCCCCCTCAGTAATATCTGGTCTGAGATTATTACTGCTTTCTCGATGTTTTTAGGTATACTTTCCCCCTTCAGAAATGCCAAAGGTGAAAAATACTATTCTACTGGTATCATTTGTCACCCTCGCTGCCTGAGCAAGATGTGCATAGACAGTTTAGTAATTAAGCTTTTCAACACTGCATCATAAAGTTTTATTCGTGCAAAGGCTATATTTATCAGCTAACAAGTATTAAATCACCCCACTGCTCAAGCCGTTTCTCACTTGAATATGCTCCTTTCAAAACACAGCAGTTTCCCTTGGCTAGCTTGATTAATAAACGCTCGTTTGAAAATACTGTGGTGCGGTGTGGAGCTGTGGGGCTGACATGCATACACCTTGGCAGCTGTTCCAAAGGTACTGACCCCTATTTCCCAGGGGAGCGTGATACCTTAGCCCCGGGTCTTTTAGGGTATCCTGGCCATCTGAGTTTCACAGCCCTCTGGGATGGCTTCCAACACAAGATAATCCCATATCTATTTCATTTCTACAAGGAAAGGGGTAAGTGAAAATGAACACAAGCATTTGATACGTTTTACTTCCTTATTTGAGCATCGGGGAATTGGTCTGTTATATCAGAGATAGATCTAAATGTAAAATGAATTTTCAAAATGATTAAAGTAACAACGATCTACATTATAAGTAGGGTTGAGTTTTTTTCCTATATTGCCATAGTCTTCTCAAAACAGATGCAGAATTATTAGGGAAACACACTTAAAATAAATAGATATTGAAAGTCATCAGTAATGGTTTAAAAGTTCTGTCTTTAAGTAACCCATCCCACTTTAAAAAATTGTATTCTTTTCTCTCTTTTTTGGAGAATATACATTCATCAGATGAATATACATTGTTCTTAAAGCTTCAAGATGCTTTCAGTCAAATAGCTCCAGAATTATATTAAAAACAAAATAGTTAATACATTTGAAAGACTTTTCTACCATATTTTAAGGGTAAAACCAAAATAAAGACAAATGTTCATCAAATATGGGCCAAAATGATGAAAGAAATCTCAATATTTTCATCTCATCAAACCAGAGACATCATTAATTTCCCTTTTCCTTTCTCTGTTTTAAAAAACAAGTAATATTAGCCACATGTAGGCATTTCCATTTTTCATCAATTGATTGTTCAAAAACACATATAATAACATTCCATAAAATCACAAGATCCAGTTATAGATACATAAGCAGGTTCTGCCCAGGTGTATGAGTATGATTAGTGGGCATACAAGTGTGAAATTGTAGGTACTACTAAGTTAAGAAGTCTTTAGTTTGAGAAGTTGCAAAAATTTCTTTCCTTTCAAAATGATAAAATAAAACTCACCATTTTGCTTTTCAAATTAGCAACAGGTAGCTTGTTTGGAAGGCTGAGGATCAATTTCTCTCCAGCCAGCAAATCATGGGGTTGTCACTGAAGCATGTGGGTCACAGAACCACTAAGTTGGCAAATATTGAATTATTTTAAGTGCATCTATTTTCTGGCTCAGTAAATTTTTTTTTTTTTGTATTAAAGTCATTAAACTTGACACAGTCTAAATGTCACAGCACATACTGGAATGTACATAAAGACAACAGCAGTAGCCATAGAAGATAACAAAAGGTAAAGATCGATATACTTTCAGTTTCTATTTAATTTTTAGGTCATTGTAAGACTGAATTTCTTTTAAGGTTAAAAAATACTGTGCGACTTGGAAAGTCAAGTTGAATCTGGTTATTATCTGAAAATTTAAAGAGCAGTTAAGTTGTCTTCCAGGCTTCGATCTTAGAGATCTGGACATATATGACCTGCAATTCAGGATCATTTAATAACTTGGGAGAGAAATGAAAAACAAAAATTTCACTCTGTTATTCATAGTTCAAAGGAATCCTGTAGTTCAGTAGTTTGCAAAAATATTGAATCAAGAGCATACTTGAAGATTAAAACAAGACTTTGATAATGATTATTCTTTATGTGGAAGTGAAATTTTCACAAAAATAATAAAGATTTGGGAACATAAATTGTTACTTTGATTTGACTAATTTGGGGGGAAGGTCATTCGTTATTCTTAAGCACTACTTTTCCTCCAACATGCGGTAGTCATGGAAACTCAGAGAAGTGGCAAAAGGTATAAAGTCCAAGAAATTTTTATTCTAGTATGGGTTGTAACTATCAAAATTATAAAATCGATTTTAAATTCCATATTAAAAAATGACAAGTGAAGAACAATTTTCTGGTAATTTCTCTCAACAAAATAGAAAACAAGATAATCAATAACAGAAGATTGTGAAAAGAAAAACTCAAAGTTCATGAAGAGAATAAGAATACAGGTACTAAATATGATTCTTTAAAGCTTCCAGAACACATAGGGCAGAAGCAATGCAGCCATCAAAGTTGGACTGAGTAAATCCATCCCCTCCACACACAAGGAGCGGTTTGAGATGAAGAGTCATTTGGCCGGGATAGTTGGCAGCAGCATTTGTAACCTGAAAGAGTAAAACAAAAATAATGAGGGCAGGGAGACTGCAACTGACATTATGTTCTCTGTTGTGTTGTCATGTCGACTCCCATCTGGGAGAGGCTTCTCAACCTGTAGAAATCGAGATGTCTCACAAGGAGCAATGGAAAACAAAACCAGGAGCCCCTAAGCTTCCCCTTCAACCAAGTGTTGACACTGACATTCTTACATGTTTACATATCCAATTATTTGAAAAGATAATCAGAAATGGGTTGAAGTTCAAAATTAGTAGGCCATAATATATTGAATTAGTTGAAAGTACAGTGATTTTTTTGTATAAGAAGGAAATGATATTCATGAAATCACTCATCGATTATATTGAGTGCCTGCTACGTGAGAGATTATTTTCTGGAAAAAAATATGTATTCTCAAAATAAGAATGTATATTGCTAACAAGCATTCACAGCCAGGAGAACGAGTAGGAGGTGAATGCAGTAATCTTGGACACTGAAATGGTTTGGCTACTGATGCACCAAAAAAACCCCAAATCACACAAATTTATTATAAAGTCATTCTCACTAGGTATTGTTTCCCTACACAACTTTGGGGAGTGCCATTCACATAGACTGAAATTGGCAGTTCTGGTCTCTCCTGCAGTGTTTTCATAAAGAATTAATAAGATTTGTTTGTTTAAAAATCACACCAAAAACAAAACAAAACAAAACAAAACAAAAACAACCCAGAAATGTAATAAATGCTGTTTGGATTATGGAGCTGAGATTTTTGGTTCTAGATAGGCTGTTAGTATATGCTTTTATAATTTTTTAAAACAGAAAATCTTTGGCTAGGTATTTTTTACTTATATGTCATATTTTGCTTTAAAAAAGAAGTGGTACAATAATTTCTTTGTTGAATCTCTAAAGCTAGGGACATTTAACGACCTGCGTCACCAGGATGCAAATGTAAAATGTTAAGAGTCTCCTCTTACTTTACTGGAAGTCACTTGATAACATCGTCTATCACCGACATTGCAGATGATCTTGCTTTTTAAGTTACAGCATAGTTTTAATTTATTGTGTTGAATTGTAACTTCATTTTCCCCCAGTTTTGTTGAGGTATATTTGACAAATAAAAAATGTATATATTTAAGGAACACAACTTGATGTTTTGATTTACATATACATTGTGAAATAATCACCATAGTCAAGTTAATTAACATATCTAGCAGCTCACTGTTACTTTTTTCCTTTGTGACACGCTTTGTGATCTATCTCTTAGCAGATTTCAAGTATATTAGAAAGTATTGTAACTAGCTGCACACTGGGGCTCTCCAAGACTGATTCATCTTGCACATGTTTGTACCCTTTGGCAAACATGTCCCCATTCCCCACTCCCACCAGCTCTTAGTAATCACCATTCTACTCTCTGCTTCTATGAGTTTATTTTTGATTCCACATATAAGTAAGATCATGCTGTATTTGGTATTTGTCTTTCCACAGCCAATAATCTTGCAATCAGCAGAAAAGAATTTTGAGTGGCTGAAACAGACAGCACATAGTGCAGGCACTGAAAGGACAGGCTTGGGCATTCAGTCAGAGCTTTTAAACTCCTGCTTTGGACGGAATTTTAATAAGTTGGATTATTTGATTTGTCAGTGAAACACTAAGGGAGAAAGAACACTGTTAGGTTCCTATATAAATTAGCAATTTAGAATGTGTTAACTGATAAAGTCCGAAAGCAAGGGACGCTATGTGAACACTCAGAAACCAGATGGGACTGGGAAGAAGCCTGGCAGCGTGGAGACATGTCGTGGAGGAGCAAACAACTTTGTGGCTCTTAATAGGCTCTGAGATTGCCAGTTATTTGTGTTCTTGAAATCATTAGTGCTCATCATGATGGCCCCAATATTTATGAATCAGTTCTAATGTGCATAAAGTACTAATTGTTAGCACTACTTGAATGTTCGCTGCATACTAAATGCTTTATATGCACGCCCCATTTAATTCATACGGCAACTCTATGTGGTGGTTACTACTATTCTCATTTTATAGATAAGAAAACTGAGACACAGAAAGATTGTTACTTGCCCAAGGAGATGAAGTTAGGAGGTGAAACAACAGGAATTCAAACAGAGCAGGCTGACCCCAGAAATATTTCCATAACAACTCGATTTAAGTAAAATAAAATGAAAATGTTTGATAGTGTGATTTATGAAAAATTAGATGACCGAATATATATATTTCTCACATATATTTGGTCTTTGTCCACAATTCTTGACTCACAGCTCCCAAAGCCTTGGAATTTTCTAAGTGTCCAGAGTGATGAAGGTGTCTTTTGTTATGTTAATGAGGTGACTTTTGGAAAGTACTTAAAGACAGGGGCTAACTGCCAGTGGAGCAGACTCTGTGATTAGAGGGTCATACTTTCGGTCCTACCCCCACCTCCGGGGAGGGGAGAGGGGCGGGAGCTGGAATACAATCGCTAGAAGGTTTAGTCAATCATACCTACATAATGGGACCTGCATAAAAACCCAGAAGGATGGAGTTCCGAGAGCTTTGGGGATGGTGAACACATGGAGGTATTGGGAGTGGTGCACCTGGAGAGGACATGGACGGTCTGAGGCCCTTCCCACGTACCTTGTCTGATACATCTCTTCTATCTGGCTGTTTCTGAGTTACATTCTTTTACAATAAACTAACGATTTAGTAAGTAACTAATTTCTCTCAGTTCTGTGAGGGACGCACTTTAGCAAATTAATTGAACCTCAGGAGAGAGGAGCATGGGAACCTCTGATTTACAGAGAGTTAGTCAGAAGCACAGGTAACAACCGAGGCTTGCGACCAGCTTCTGAAGTGGTGGCAGGAGCAGTTTTGTAGGGCTGAACCCTTTACCTGTGGAATCTGATGCTCTCTCTGGGTCTTTCAGAATTGTGCTAAATTCTCGGATACACTGCTGGGGTCTGAGAATTGTTTGTTGGTGAGTTGGGGGTCCTCACTCCACATCAGACAGGTCCTGGAATTAGTCCCAGGACCTATTTAGATAGTCACATAGTTTTAGGCATCTGAAAGATTCACAGAAATAAAATAAATCATATATCTATATACATACATATATAGACATACATACATACAAACATGTATATATTTATATGTGTGAGTTTTAAACAAAAATGATAGTTTTACACATCTGGAAAATTCACATAAATGGGATAACTCACTTACAGGCATTCATATATATACACATGTATGTGGCTATCCATGTCACACATACATAAATCTCCATTTGTGGTAAAGTTTTGATACATTACAGTTGATATCCCTGGCACTATTAAACATTACACAAGTAATAAGGAGGGAGGAGTTTCAGGGGGAATAGTCCCGCTCAGGGGCGAGCTGGTCATTTATCAGTGCTGGGTAATTTCATTTGATGGGTGGTAAATGCCAGATGCCAGATCACATGACTGGAAAACTGGGCCGCTGATTAGCCAGTCTGCAGTTTGGATGAAATCAATCTTGCTGCATTTTGGTGGAATTGCCCATTTTGCAATTACCCAATGAGGAAAATATGAAAACACAAAGTGTGTTTGGCTCCTTCACCCGTGTGAAGTAGAGAGCCCTGCAGTGGAAGGGCACGTAATTGTCAAAGCCACAATCTCTCACAGCAACGCAGCCTCTGGCTGTGCTTCTAGCCACAGTGAGGAACCACAGCTCAATGACTGTGTTTAAGAGAGATGTCAGGGCTAAAACAACCCCCTGGAATTCCAGGTTGCTTCAGCTCACATGTGTGCCAGAGCTGGTCAGAAAGAGCTCTCGCTGCAGAAGCACAAGCTGTGGGTTCGCTAATGTAGTGTTTCTGTAAACTTAGGTGATGACTGGACTGTACATATAAACTCAAAGAGGAAAAACCAGTTTTACTTCTAAGTTATTTAAGCCCCTGTGAATCCTGTGAATGTTTTGTGACCTCTCTCCACCTGCAGAATAAAATGCAGACTCCCCGGCCACATGTGGAAGTCCTTTCATAGTCAGATCTTAGCTTTGTTCAAGCCTCATCTCTTGCCAGTTCTCTCACCTTTGCCACATGTTCTTTCTACATTCAAACTGAGGTTCTTCAAATAGATCCTTCTTTGTTGTGCTTCTGTGACTTTGGACAAGCTATTCTGTTTGGTGATATTGTATTGTTCTCTCTCTTTTCTGCCAAGTAAATTGGTCGTCCTTCAAGAACCAGCACAAATATCACCTGTTCTGAGGTCACCTTGCTCTGCCTTTTCAGCATATTATTTATATCTATTATGTGACTTGCTATTTTACACTGTGATCATGTCCACGTCTGTCTGCCTTTGTAGACTGCATGCTCCTAAGAGTAGGGACTGTGATACGCTAATCTTTTTTTTTTTTTTTATGCACTAATCTTTCTATCTAAGGCTGAAATAATGCCTAGCCCCTATGAAGCATGCAATAAATGTTTATTGAGTTAAAAAAAAATACTGTACATACAGTTGATCAAATGAAGGTCTTCGAAGGAGACTATCTACACAAAAAGTGTTAGTCAGAGGCTCCCTTAGAGCTGGTAGAAGCTTATCTGGGAGAGATAAGCTCAGAATACGCTCAATAATAATGAATGGAGGGCTGTCCTCATGTCTCTGATTATAAAATGCTTTATGTGAATGTCTCATATGTCATGTATTAAGTTGAACCACACAAACTTGCTGATAACCATAAGTCAAGAATGGTAAAATATTGTCAATTTTTATATGGCTTAATCTAATAGTTTTTTATATCATGATTCTTAATTATAAAAATTCATGCAAAAAAGTCCGTTTGGTGTGAGAATGAAATTAAAGATGAAAAGAAAGGGGCAGGCAGACAAGCAGACTAATGGATATTCCTGCAAAACAATAGCTGATAATGAGAAAAAAAAAATCAGCAACACACATGACAATATGCTTTCCTCCTTCCATACCTATGTTGGCAGCTAACACTGTTCTTGGACTGCCAGACATCTACCCGTATAGAATATTCTTGTTGATTTGGCCTATAGAACAGCTGTATTTTAGGTTGACCAGTTCTAGTTGGCCATCCAACCCATGATTTGGTTTCTTAAAACCAACCTTTCTGAAATATGGCACTGATGTTCAAATGGACTAGGCAAAAATTAAGCTCTCATAAATTCTAATCCTAGAAGTACAATTCACTTGATGAGAGAACTTGGACAACCTATGAACAATTATGTTCTTGAGACCACATCTCTTCACTTGTTATGGATGTAAATTATACCTCACTTCATTGAGTCTAAGGCACCGCCAACAGGAAGGGGCGCCAATATTTTTCGTATCAAAGAGAAAGAAAAAAAATGGTGTCAACATGACACAAAGCTTTATTTTATACTTACTAGAAAAGCTCCTTTAGACTTATCTACATGTAGATCTTTTGCAAGCATAAAAAGGAAATAAAAGAGGATTATATCAGTAAAGCCCTTCCAAAACTTCTTCACATTCAGAGTTCGACTTCTCTGAGGTACTCTTTAACTCAGAGTGGTCAGTGTGCACGCTCTTCCCAACAGACTGTCCGCTGTGCTGCCTAGAGCACTGGTGATGCAGAATTTCTTACGAGAGTGCTCCACGGAATTGGCCTTTCTCGGGGTTTCTTCTGAGTCACTGTAGCATCTGTTCTGTAAGTTCTGCTTGTGTACTTTATGGTGGGGAAGACAGGTTTTCAGGCAGCAATCGGGACTCATTCTTTTCTCCTTAGATAATTTGCTAATTTAAATATCAAGGGGTCACGCGGGTGGTCCCACTGTTAGATCACTAGAAATAAACAAGTTCACATGTATGAAAATGACATCCTAGCTGTCTCCTGGTATACAGTGACTTGATAGCATCTTACAATTGAGAAATATGGCAAGTATAAAATAGGGTCAGGGGAGAAGTATGGTAAATACTTCATAGTAAATCCATAACAAGTGAAAAGATAATGAGTGGTAATATCTTTTAAGGATGGCATTTTCTGGTAACAGCATCTGGATGTCAGGACTTCTAACATCTTCAGGGTTGCTGGTTTAAACCTTCCATTTCCTCAGTTCACCTAAATGAGCAGCCTCAGGTGAAAATGACAGAGATAGACTGGTTATCAGAGAATCGATTTGTTCATTTACAAAGGTAAATGTACCGATTCCAGAACCAAGTCTGCTTGTCTTCCCAGACCATTTATCTTAGTAGGCAAATTTCCTCAACTGTATCATAGATTATAAGGGTGACACATGTGTGGCAACTCCTGACAGACATCACTAATCAATTGTGGCATTCTTTCCCACTGAGCCCAGAAGCAGCCTCAGCATCCTTCTTACTTCATTGCTTCAGGCAGCCACTACCAGTCAATTAGAGTTGGCACTCGAGAGAAATCCTATACACCGATCCTGGATGAGAAGATTGCAGAGCAAACACATAATTAGAAATAAGGGAGTTAAGTATTCTTTACCTTTCTTTTTTCTATTTTTCCATTAAGCTAGGATAGTTTGAGGCATTGCCTTTCTCTAAACTAGAGATATGTTTCTGCCAAGAATTACTATCACATCAGGAGCCATTTCCTCTAGCTGATGCTGGAAGCCCAATTCCAATTCCTTCTAATAACCTTCTAATAACCTCTCTCCAGACCACTGCCCTTCTGTGGGTCACATCAGGGCTTTGACTGCCATGTGAAAATAAAATATAGGCATTTTGGTGAAAATAAAACACAACCATAGTTCTACAAAATTGCACACTAAAAATATCAGGGCTTGTAGGAAAAATAGAGTTGAAGCAGATGGCTCAAAACCTATGGAACTTTGAACCAAGCACTAACAAAAACAATAAGCGTCATAGTAAAGTGCCTAGCACAGTTAAAATTCTCCCAGCCTCTGTTTATAGCCACAGTGGTCCATCCTTTGCAGCCTAACCACTGAGGCTTGCGCTTCCTCCTATGAAATGCAGTTGCTTCTAAAAGAGACTATTTGATACAAAGTAAAAATATAACCCAGGATGTAGCCTTCTTCATCAACCAATCATTTTAGTAAAAGGAAAATGTCTTTGTGTTTTTTAATCAGGATTTGCACCTTTGCTGAAGAACTGGTGGAAAATCCAGTGGTTCTTTAGGCCTCTATTTGCAGTAAAGGAAGGTACCTCTGGACATTTTCAGTTTTTTTCTTAAGAGCTTTATGTTTGCTAAGGCTTTATCTTTACTTGTGAGAAAACTTACCCCAATCACTTGAAACTATAAGCATGTACGAAACCAATATGATTACTCTGTAATACTGATCTCCTATTTCTCAATTGCGTTTGAGATAATTAACATAAAAAACCCCACAGGTGTTGTAAAAGACTGTAGGTGATTTTACTGCTTTCTCGTGTTCCACTACATTCCCTACATTTAATTAGCCTTGGGTATTCCTGAGTCTTGACAGCAGATGCAGATGTCTAAGCCATCACTTGTGTTTTGGACACTCGCACTGCATCTTTTTTAAATTAATTTTTGAAATAAATTTTCAAAGACTCTTTCCTTGAATTGTCCCTGCATTCCAGGGAAATCTTGTCGTCTACTTGCACGCTAACTCGATTGGGGCAACTTCTGAGTAATAATCTCCTTGCATTGGCATTTCTCCTGCCCTTTGTGCATGTGAGGTACTGACCACACTGGCAGGATGAATAGCTAGGAAGGCTTCGATGGTATGGAGCTGATTCATACATTTCCTCACTTCCTCTATTCTGCTGCCAGTGTAAACCTGAACTCATGCCATGGAACATAAACAGCAGAAATTGAATATTTGGTTAACTTATTCTTTTATAGCCCTTATGCAAAGCTCAAAGGAAGTGGTTCCCAAAAGTCAATCTATGGCAAGGAAAGAAAAAAATAAGGAGAATTATGAGCTTTTTTATAGACCTAAATGTATTCTATTTATAAATGTGTTATGCGGTTATATCTTTACTTTTTTTTTTTTTTTGGTTATTCTTTTTTCATTAAATTCTTGTAGCTGTGTTTTTGCTTTGTAACTGCAGAATAAAAGGATAGCAATATTATATCGGTTTCCAAAACATTTAGAGGGATTTTACTGGTCCATGAAATAAAAACGCTTGGAACCACTGTGCTGGGGCAAGGCACCTGGTGTGGCTCAGAGCAGTCTGTCAGCCTGAGGAACATTTTCTATAAAGAGGGGGTGGGGGCGGAGGCGGGGGCAGCAAAGATTGGCTTTGAAAAACCATCAGTAATCTCAGGTAACACTAGACAACCTTAGTATGGACTTGGTAGGTATACGAGTAATTTTTAAAAATGGAATAAAATCTTGTGTAAAACATATTTCCTAGAAATATGCATAACTTCTCTGCTATGCAAATGTTAATTTAGATAAAATCAATACTGTTGAATTGTACATCTGAAACTTACTGGATTTCGTTAACCAATGTCATCATAATAAAAATAAAGTTAAAAAAATTAGAATCTGGGGTAACAAATTCTTTGTTCTCCTGTGGCTAAATATTCAGGTAGTAGTAACTATAAAAGCATGGTAATAAATAGGAATTTGGAGAAAAGACTTGATTAAATATGAAATAAATACCTAGCTTCAAATCACACGTACCTAAAGGGTACGTGTGGTTTGTACTGATTCTCTGTATACATCGCATTCTTACCATATTCCCAAGGTGTTAATCATAAACACTTATCATATGCCTGTTTACGAAAATAGGGAGAAATGTAAATAAATGAAGGAGAGACCAGAACTTACGGTGATCAATGGAAATGTCTGTTTACATATTTATATATGAGGAATTAATCCAGACACTTCGAAAAAGGTGGGACTTCAGTGTTGTGTCAATAGTGAAAAATACTATCAATCCCTAAGCAAATGTCCATTATATAGGAAAGGAAGATCTGAGAAATAAAAGTTGAATATAGATTTTTTGAGTACAAAATATTTTCTATTGACCAAATTAAAAATGTAATGTTTCTGTTTCTTTCTCTCATTTTTTAAAAGTCCCTGGGGTTTGATGAAAATGCAATAAAATGTTGCTGATTCCTCTACACTTAACTAACCAAATTATAATCTGGTAAGAGATATTTGATGTTTAAAAGCCTTTTTGCGAAAGCTATGAGGGCTGCACATCATTCATTTTTGTATTCCAGGCATCCATTACTCCATTTATACATGATTGATGCTGAATAAATGTTTGCTTAAAGAATGTATGCACACTGGTCAAAACAACAACTACAGAATTAATTCAGACTTTTGAAAGTTTTAAATCTTCAGTGTTCAAATGGGCTTTAAATGTAGTGGAATATTTTTTCTCTATGAAAATAATTTTCTTTGGTTTCTCAGTCTCTAAATTTCCCTCTATCTTTCTGAATTGTCCTGTTATGAGCTTTCTTCTATTTTATCACATGCGATACCTCACCGTTCTAACCCAGTTCTTGAGCAGTTGTACCGTCCAAAAGATAATAACCTTTGCTCTGACACTTATGTCATCGCCCCTAGAAAGCTGAATTCGGTAGCCCATTTTTTTGTAGACTCCAGGCAAAGGCACCAAAAATATTTGAAACAGCCTGGATTTCAAGTAGGAAGTGAAGATGGTTTCTTACTCAGATAATCCACCTTCATCTCATAAAATGCCATTGTAAAGAATACCTTTAAAAGTGTGTAAAATATAACTAGATAAGTGTGTATGTGTATCTATGTGTGTTAAGCATAAGAAGATACACAGATGTTCGCGTTTATTTCAAAAGATGAAGACTATAGAGACACAGTCCATGTTATTTCCATAGCTTATGACTAAGCTGCAGTAAACCTGCACAGACAAAAAGTCTAAATAATCTTTTAAATAATTTTTTTCCTCTGGGAGTTGGCAAATACGATCTTGAAAGCTATAGATGTCAGAGAGAGAGAGAAAAATTTTTTCTGGGTGACCTAGCCAATTTATGATGTCTATATCTTTTAAAAATTTTTTCTTAGAATAGTCAACTCTCTATTCTCAGATTTTTGTAGCACAGAAATCATAACTATATGTAACATATTTTTATATTGTTAAGAATAGTGATGATAAGGATTATTTCTTAACCATATATTGCATATTATTGAAGATAAGTGATACTCAGAACTGGGATAATAATAATAAATTGGGTGTGTTGATGATACCATTTAATCTATTTTTAGGTATACAGCTAAATATTGTATCTCTTTTGGCCACTGGTATTTGAGACTCTCAGTTCTATATTATCTTATGTTACAGTACATAATATTCATAACAAGCTTTATCAACACACGGGTGCTTTTCTGCAGAGATGATAATTTTTAATTGGTTCTTAGATGTTATGTTCATTATCTCATCTTGCCTCTGTTCTACTCGTCTCTCCAGTGTTCTATTATGTTTAATGGTGATTTCATAAACTCATTTCTGTGTTGTGCTTTAGGGAAAGGTTTCCTTGTATTGTAGGTTCCTGGCTACAGAGCTCTGTATCGGGTACTATAAAGAAAGAGCTGCCATAAAATTACTATTGGTTGGAATACCCTAGGTGTGAAGAAAGTGATGTGGTTTGGTCAATTCTCAGTGGAGCTTTTCGCTTTATTGGTATTTGTCTATTCGATTTGAATAAACCATTGGGTAGATGCAGGCAGAATGTGCCACAAATCAATTATATGATCCATGTAGCAGCTTTAGTGGGCTCGAACTGCAAAGGACGCGCTTTGCTGAAATTGTATATTAAATTGCTAAAATCTACATTGAATCTGTTTAGATCTAGTCTATCTTTTAAAGTCCTGAAAACACTGGAGCAGTCTATTTTGATAAGGATTTTCTCAGAACAAACACACAATAAAGAATGAGATGCTGTTTCCTTTAGTACTATTGCAGTGATAATGGACAAAACAATAGTTGTATTGCATTCCCCTTTAGAGTTTTTTAACTTAATAGAAAATTGTCCTGTCCTTCAGCAAATTTTCAGTATATTCCTTCATTAATTCTTCAAATATTTGTTGTGTTACTTGTAGTTGCAGAGCATTGTGTAAGGTGAGAGGGTACAGAAACAAGTTCCTTGGATTTAACAGTATCCTTTTGTTTTCAACTGAATGTAAATGTCGCACCACAATTTCTCAAAGGATCCAACTGCTTAGAATCCTGGGATGTGGAGAGCCAAAAATGATTTTGATAGTGAGTCTAGAGATAAATCTGAAATCATCTTTCCTACTCAACTGATCCTAGTCACTCCTTCTTCCTCACTTAAGTTAATAACTGCTTAACTTCCCACTAATTCAATCTTTCTTCATCCCTGATCCCATTTGCTTTCCTTTCTTGATGACCCAGAACATGGACATTATTTATTTCTGGTTCTCATTCCTTTTGAACAGACCCAAGAGCTTTTTGTTTGGGCTATGCGATCACAAAGATTGCAACTATTTTGATCTTTGAGCAACCATCCTTCTACTTTTAATATTGTGAAAATAACACATTCAATGGTTGTGCTCCTCAGAGAGATAATAATGGAGGATAAAAAACAAGTGGTTTTATAAGTCAGTGTAGCTGTGGTATATAACTTATAGACAGTAAAATTCGCTTTTTTTTAATGTGTACTATTCCATAAATTTTGACAATGTACACACTTGTGTTAACTATCACTATAAACAATATAACAAAAAGAACAAACTAAGCAAAAACAGACTTTCAAATATAGTGGACAATTTGGTGACGGACAGAGGGGAGGGGGTTAGGAGGCTGGGGAATGAAGGGGTAAAGAAGTACAATACAGTAGTTGATAGTTGGGCACCGGGGGCATGGAAGAGAGAATGTAGTTAGCATTAATATGATGGCTAAGTGGAGGGTTAGGGGAGGGAGGAAGTAATTGGGGGGATCGTTTTATGAACATTATAGATGTCTAATTAATGTACTGTATACTTGAAATTAACTTAAATAAATAAATTTATTTTTAAAAAAATTTCCATCACCCACCCCTCCAAAAGAATTCCCTCTGAGCATTTGTAATTAATCCTCTTCTCCCAAAACAGCCCCTGGAAACCATTGATCAGTTTTCTGTCCCTACAGTTTTGCCTATTCCAGAAAGCCATATAAATAGAATAATATAATATGTAGCTTTTGAGTCTGGCTTCTACCACTTAGATAATGCTTCTGAGATTCACTCATGCTACTGCAAATATTAGTAATATGTTCCATTTTATCACTGAGTAGTTTTCATTTATGGATGTACAACAGTTTGTTCATATACCAGGTAATGAATGTTCAGGTTATTTCCAGTTTGGAGAAATTATTAATAAAGCTGCTGTGAACATTTACAAATAGGTTTTTATGGGGATGTATGTCTTTATTTCTTTTGGGTAAATTCCTAAGAGTGGGGTTATTGGGTCATTTAACTCGGTAAGAAACTATGAAACTTTTTTCAAAAGGGGCTGTGACATTTTACATTCCTACAGTGATATGCAAAAATTTCAGTTGCTACACATCCTTGCCGGCATTTGATATCTTCAGAGTTTTTTATTTGAGTCATTCTAGTAGGTGTGTTATGGTATCTCATTGCAGTTTTAATTTACATTTCTCTAATGAGCGATGATGTGCAGCATTTTTATTGCCATCCGCATCTCTTCTATTTTGTGTGCTGTAAAATCCACAGAACATAAAATTTTCCATTAGTAATAGCCACTGGCAAACACTTGTCTGCTTTCCGTCTCCATGAATTTGCCTATTCTGGGTATTTCATATAAATAGAATCATTCAATATGGGGCCTTTGTGTCTGGTTTCTTTCACTTAGCATAATCTTTTCAAGGTCTGTCCATGTCATAGTGTATTTCAGTACTTCATTGCTGTTTTTATTGTCCCTCAAATGTTTAATATGTGCATTTCTATATAATTCCCCATGGACCTTGTAATTAGAAATATGTTGGACACATATTTCCCACATTATGATTAATTTTTTTTTTAAAAAGGTATAATTCATTGCTTTTTATGGCTGAATGATATTCCATCTCATGCGTATACCAGATTTTGTTTATCCATTCATCAGCTGACGAACATTTGGGTCGTTTCCACCTTTAGCTATTGTGAATAGTGTTGCTATGAACATTTGTGTACACATATTTGCTTGAACACATGTTTTCAATGCTTTGGGAATATACCCAAGAGTGAAATAGCCTGATCATATTGTAAGTCTGCTTAACTTACTGAGGAACCACCACACTGTTTACCATAGCGTCTGAACTATTTTATATTCCTATCAGCAAGGTACGAGAATTCCAATTTCTCTACATCCTCGCCAGCACTTGTTTGTGAAATAGTATTTCATTGTCTTAATTTGCATTTCCCTAATGCGTAAAGACATTGGGGATTTTTTCATGTGCTTGTTGACCATTTGTATCTCTTCTTTGGAGAAGTGTCTATTCAAGTCCTTTGCCCATTTTTAAAATTGGATTGTTTGTCTTTTGCTAGGTTTATAGCATAATATTGATCTCTACTCTTAAATAGACCAAGTAGACTTATCCTTTATGTAATAATGTTAGAATACAGTCTATTTCTCTTAGGGTGTCCATGCACATATAATAAATAACATCCATCATCTAGTTTTGAGTAATAATATTGGGTGCAGATGAATATATGTAACATATGTCCAGGAAAAATGACACAGACTCCTTTTTAAAGTTTACTATAAAGTAATGCTGTTCAAAATAATTCTCCCAAACAAGTGTCATACTGACTACAAGGCAGGGTAAGTCTCATGAACACTTGAAAAAATGATTTAATTAAATTTATATGTGTTAAAACATTTAATGTGGAATTTTGTGAAAAGGGGAAATATCTGCCCCCAAAACCTCAATTAAACTGTTTCCGTACATCCCTAATTCAATGATCAGAATGTCTCAGCTGATGATCTCACACATATGTAGCTACCTCGTAATAAGCTGAAGCGACTGGTTAATTATGTGCCAGTGACAAAGAGGTAGGAGATGACTCAATGGATTGCTTGGGACTGACACCTGTTTGATTTCCTGCTGTTGATGGATCGGGTCTTGCCACACAGTCCGCCGATCCCAAAAGGCCTTTTTTGGCTCTTCATAGGTTACTGTATTTATGGCACATAGGCAAGAGTGCTTATGGCTAGAATTTCATGCCAGGAAATGTTGACTCATGGCATAAATGTGTTAAATTACCAAACACTGGAAAATGGTATGAGTTAATTTAGGAATGAATGGCAAGAAGCTGAAAAATTTATAAGTTAAAAAAATTCAATTGAGAATAGTTGCTTGTGTTCACAGATATCCACCATTTTTGTCTCACTTTATTCTGATATTATTAAACAGCCGCTATGGTGTGACTAGGTGTCACAACTTCTGGTATTATATCCATCCTTCTGAAACATCCCTGTCCAGAACTATCTGCCTCCATGAAACAGAGAGAAAAGAGAAAAATTCTGAAAAGAGAAGAAAAAAGAAAAAGTGGGACAGTATGTGGTCATGAAGAGAGGTACTCAGAAAAGGAGAGCAAGGGATACATAGAGCTAAGCTAGTAAGAAATGACCATGGCAGCATCTTCACCCCTCCCCTCCTCCTCCTCCTCTTGCTACCACTATTTAGCAATATTTATTATGAACTTGCTTTGTACTGGTGTCTGTAGTAAGTGTCTTCTACTGTGTTCTCTCATTTTATTCAATCATCAACCCTATAAGGTAGGTGCCATTGTCACCATTTGCAGATGGGGCCCATGAGGCTTAGGGTTGCTGTCTAGCTTGCTCAAAGGCAAATGGAGTGCCAAGGTTTGAACCAAAGTCTGTCGGACTCCAAAGTCCAAGATCATAATCACAGCACATATTAAAAACCCTGGACTTATAAGCACAAACATGGGAGAAAAGTCATAGGAGTAGTGGCAGAATGACCAAAAGAGCATGATTTTATTGTGCAAATAAACTAAAGTACATAGTATACCTAATGCACTTTAACTCATAAACACAATTGATTATTGTCTTTCAAGGTACTTATCCTAGAAAGCCATATGTTTAAATCCATAATAAAGCAATGGCCAATGTCTTTTAGAGGTACTAGCTTTAAATTGCTTTTAGATTCGGCTTACCAGCCACATTAAAACAGATAGATATAAACAGCTATATTTCTTTAGTTATATCTATAAAAAAATTTTAAGAAAAAATTCAGGATTGACTATTTATTAAAAAGATTTAAGTCCAGATGACTTTGTTTCTAAACCATCAAATTCAAATTTCAGATTTCAAGTTTCATGATCCAAATGGTGATATGCTGAAGAATGCATGTCAGGCTCTCAAAGAGATGCCCGATCTTGTTGAAATAAGGGTGTAGCTTATCAAAGGTTGAAAAGAACAATCTTTTGGATTTATAATTTTGGTATATTCCCACAATCAATAAATCACTTTCCAGTTCCTACCTACATAAAAGAAGAAAATGAGGAAGATACCATAGAAAATGAACAAGAGAAAGAAAAAAATGAAAATATCAATCAACACCTGACCTTCCAATGTTGAAATTAGACATAATTACCTATCAGAAATTATGTTTATGAGAAAAGGCTCTTCTCTGTACATCCCCTACTCTGCCAACAAACACAACCCTCTAAGGAAAATTCTGGCCTTAAGTTGTTGCATATTTCCTCTTTTCTCTTTTATTCCTTCTAACTCCTGGGTGGTACTACGCTGGCTGAGGTAATCAGTGGGGAAAGACCTGAGGAAGCCAAAATGGGAAGTTTGCATTGAGAAAGGCAAAAATTTACTTGTCTAAAAAGGATAAAGTCAAAAGTAGAGAATGTGAATGGGAGGCTGAAGAGAGGAAAGACAGAAAAAGAGATAAGCCCACATGGCTGATTGTCAGAGAAAATTGTGTGAGGAGTTAAGGGTGTGAAGAGAGTTGAGGGAGCTTTCAGAGTGGGATATATAGGAAATGAGAACAGAAACTTCAAAAATACTGCTGAAGACGATGAATTTTGGATATTCTGTTAAGTTCTATAAAAGCTACTTAGTAGAGATTTGAATTACTTTACATTCCTTTTGGTTGGTGAATTGTGTTTCTTTGCAACACAAGACTGGCCCAGATTTACTGAGGTGATAGTAGTATGACATTTACAGTAGGCGTTCTTAATGCTGGGTTCACGGGAGGGCTTTAGGTTGCTTATAAATCCTCATAATTGTATGCCATTTTGTGTTTATGTATACTTGTGCATTTTGAAATAATGAGAATCTTCATGTTCATAGCTTTGATCAGATTCATAAAGAATTCATGATCCTTTCTAAAAAAATATGAAAGACTACCATTGGGAGAGAGAAGATAGTCTCAAGACTAAAGACCAAATGAAGAAATGTAACTATAGAAGATAACCGTTTTCTAATTCTTTCACAAAAGCTTAATATGCTAGTCCAAGTCCATTAATTTTGCCAAAGATTCCAATGTATTCATTCACCATCCCTCTCTCCTCTTTTTCATCCCCCTAAATTTTTCTCCTGATCACCTTGGTATTTGAAAATATATTTGGTAAATTTTGAAAAATAAAGTAATCCATGAGTATGTTAAATGAAGTGAAGAAAAGGGCCACTGCTGGGGAAAATTAGAGCTAAACTCTAAGCAAATCAGACATTTACTATAGTTTTTGAGAAAAGCATCACAATAGACCATGATACAAAGAAAGCACAACAAACAGTAGTGGTGAGATTATTAGTGTTATCAAACTGATTAAGTGTCTTCTGTCAAGGCACATGGAAAGGCATTTTCAGTTATTACTCTTCTGCTGTAAGGATTAATATATCATACTTGCTACAGAAACCTTAATTCAATGTATTAAGTTATATTAGGCATCAAGCTATATTAAGTGGATAAACATTTAAATTATGGAGGGCAAATAGCTGCAAAAGGGAGGAACCGAGAACCACAGAAAATCTGCCATTGCTTTGCTAAGTTTGTTTGAGCCACCTACTCAAGTGTTTTATTCAAACCCGAAATGGGAGGCACAGAGCCATTCCCAAGTCTTTCAAACACGCCTTCTTTCTTCATCTGCCTCTTTCCTCCTTTAAAAGCAGCACCCACAAGATTGCACAGTTTTCTTACCTAAGACAAAAATTCAATTTAGTGTCTTAGAGAAAGGCCTTCAGCAAATATTAGCCTCCAGGGTTCTATGAGCAGAGTACTAGCTATGTTGTAGGCATTCATTACATGCTTATTGAATAAATGAGTAACTGAATGAATAAATAAAACATCTCACCCCTTTGCTGCCAATGTGGTACGTGACATTCAAGGCAGCACTGAGCTTGGGAGAGCAACATCAGGGAAATGAGAAACTGACCATACACAAAATACTTCCTTATCTCTTTCAGATAGCAATGACTTCCTTAGATGCCCTGAGCTTTTAAGTGCTGATGCTCTCCCCAGAAGGTTTTATGAAGGGAGTGTGAGATATTGTCTCAAAAAGAATGATGGGGAGATTACCCTGGATTATCCGGGTAAACCCAATGTAATTACAAGCGTCCTTAAAGAAGAAGTAAGGCAGAAGAAAAGGTCAGAGTGACACAATATGAAAAAGACGTGACCCACTGTTGCCAGCTCCGAAGATGGAGGTAGGGGCCTCAAGTCGAAGAATGTGAGAAGCTTCTAGAAGATGTAAAAGGCAAGAAAATGGATTCTCTCCTAGAGCCTACAGAAAGAAACACAGTCTTGCCTACACTTTGATTTCAGCCCAGTGACCCATGTTGAACTGCTGACTCCCAGAACTGTAAGATAATAAATTTACCTTATTTTAAGGCACCGAACTTGTGGTAATAAAAAACGGAGGGTCAGTGAAGAAGAGTGAAGGACTTGAGAGGCACATAGAATGGTTTTGTCATTACTAGGCATGGGACTTTAGGAAATTTTGTTTTATGTCTTTGAGGCTTCATTTTCTTATTGTTATAATGAGTGAAAACTAGCAACCTCTAAGGCTACTTTTGATGTTAAGTGAGATCACATCTTTGAACTGCCCAGCTCCAGGCCTGACACACTATGGGTGCTTGTCATCGCTATCTCTCTTCCTCTTCTTCTTCCTACCCTCCTCAGTTACTGAGTGCTAGGACACAGTGTAGGAATCACAAAACCAAACCAAACCAAAACAAACAGACAAATGAAGAGAGAGAGAGAGAGAGAGAGAGAGAGAGAGAGAGAGAGGAAGAACAGTAAAAAGAATGGAGATAAAAAGTTAAGTCCAAGGGACTCAACACCACCCATGGCTGCCCGGGACAGGAGACATCAGTTCTGTGGTATATCTAGGATTTCATAAAATGAGGGTTTGAAGGGCTCTATCACTTGTTTGTCAGGGAGAGAGAGAAGAAAAGAAAAAGGGCGGAGTGTGAAAAACAGGAGATTTGGTGGAGCAGGACAGGAGGAGGAAGAAAAGAAAGGGAACATAGGGTAGGACTCAGGCTGGAAAAAAGGGTGAGATTTCCCTTGCAAGGGGACTGAAGCTTTAATTAGAAATAAGGGCAACATCAAAATCAGTAGTTTGTTCCTGTTTCTTTTTTTGTTTTTTTTTTCTATACCATTCTGCCATTTAGTTTAAGTTCTATATCAGACCATACTGAAACACAAATATTTATGAAATCATTGATAATGTATCCTGGGATGGCAAGGAAAGAGGGGTGCACGCATTTATGTGAAATTTCAAAGGTTAATATCACCTTTTACAAGCATTGGAAAAATGTTCTCTTGGGAATAATAATTGAAAACTAACTAGCTAACTTGTTATTAAGTCTCTGAACCTCTCATTAATTATTTCTTTTTCTAAGGTGATGTGGGAGATTATCTATATCTATTGATCAATCGATCAATTGATCAATCAATCGATCGATCTCACTATGTGGGTAAGATTTCTGACATTAATGATAATGTTATGTTTTGTAAAATGATGCTCAAGTACTATGCAAAGTATATGAATAGCGGAAAATGCAAATTTATAAGGTCAAATGCCAACTTATTCTGTTTCAGGCTTTGCAACCAATGTAGATTTCATGACTACAGAGCTGTAAATGTACTAAAATAGTTTCAAGAGAAAACATCCAAATTGTAATAAAAATCATTGCTAGGGTTTGGATGTACTTTGTGTCAAAACATTTTAATTAAATTTTGTGATATTATACAACTTTGAATAGGTCTTTTTGTGGTAAGGTCAAATCTATTTCTATAACATCAAATTTTAAGAAATAAGTAGATTTTAATTCATAATTTTGATTTACTAATACATTATTTTAAGGAAGCCACAAGAAAAAAAACTCACAAACTATTGTTTTTTTTTAAAAGAAACATTTATAAGTTGCAAAGTGAGTTGCTGTGTAATATATTTAGCTTCAAATCATATTAAGACGATTATTTCTCTGTCTTCTTTTTCAAGTTAACCTAAAATTGAGTTAAATATCATTTAAAGATATTAGGTATTGAGACTTTTCAATGCTTTTAAAAGGAAAAAGTAAAGTCTGCTAAGGTGACTATGACATGTTTAAGTAAATATTTTCCCCAAAGGTTCATTGTATAATTTAACTTGAGAAGATATGGGTAAACATATAGACCAGTTTTAGGGAGTAATTTATGATTTCCCATTTCCTCTGATTTCGGAAAGCACTTTAAAGTATACAATTTCTGCTGAGATTTCTCACAACACCACTTTTTCTGAAAGCTTCATGGCTTAGATAACCAAAAATACTGATAAATCAATTCATCAATGGGCTCAGAAATCTTAGGGAAAAATAGACAACTCACTGCTTCATTTCCGTTCTGCCATTTGTTCCATTGTCCTCAAGTGACTTCACAACAGAGTTTACAGATCAAAAGACTTTTTCTAGGAATACTCACAAACTTCTACTGGAATATGCACAGGCTTTCAGAAAAGTCAACATTTACTTAGTTTAAAGAGCTTTAAATCTGAACTAGTACAGCGATCAGGAGGTTTATCTAACCCTGAGAAACAGCTCAAGTAACTGATCTATACAGGTATTCATCTTTCTGCCCCAAAGAGCTCTGCTGGCAGCAGTCAAAACCAAAGTGGGAACTTAATAAAAATGAAAATTGTGGTAGCAAAATACACTTACAAGGTTAATTTGACATATTGCAAAAATTTGGGAGGTTATAGTGGTTTCTATATAACCACAGTACTTATTTAGAAAAACCCCAGAGAAACAGCTGCATTTTGATATGTAACCTGTCTTGCTTATACACCCAGATTTTCAGGGTGTGTAAGTCTTGAGATACTAGAATTTGAACATTGGGGGAAATTGTATGCATCTCTTATTGAAAAATAACAAGATAATAAAACCTGTAATTTACACTTAAACAGCAGGCAAAGAATGAGGAAAAAGTAAGATCGGTGCTGCTTATTTATGAAGAAAATGGTCCTCATACTACTGGATTCTCTGATTACCTGTGAATATCTCCATTTCTGGCATTTGGTAGCAACTGGCCGAGGCAGACCTGGCAAAACGGTTTCCAGCTGCTGGAAGATTAACTCCTGTACATTCTCGATGCTGTGTTCCAAGTATGTAACTCCAAATGGGACAGTGGTGTGAATCACAAGGGAAGGCCCGATTTCTGATGATGCTTCTGTAAGAGAAACATAAAGACACATCTTAAAGTGGATAGCATGGGAGGGTCTCTCAGCATTTAAATCTAGGTTTAAGACTCGATCACAATAACCAGACAATAAATAGAGGGAAAACAGATTCTAATCTCCGAAACATAAAACTAAGCTTTTTCTGAAATTCAAAATCAAGCTTGTCTGAAGAGGAAGAAGAATTCACGATGTAGTTTAGAGAACAAATGTTTAGGTCTTGCTGAAGAGCCAGAAGGAAGGATAAGAAGAGCACGTAATACATATCGCCTTGGATATAATTAAATTTATTGGTATGTTCATCTTCTCATATTCACTAAATGATAAACTCTTGAGGGCAGGAGCCATTTCTTATACTTAGCCTATATCCTCCTTAAATTCTAAGGACAAAGTAGATGTTCAAGAAATACTTATTCTTTGTTGTTGTTGTTGTTGTTAAATAGATTACAAAATATTTTGTCAAAAATACTCAATGCCAGCATAAAATATCTTTACCACTTTGAAAAAAAATCAAGCTTCTCTCTAAAAACAGCCTCGCCTCATAACATTTTCCTTTATCTTTTAAACAGCATTAAAAATAAGTCTGCCTCATTTATAACACGGAGCTACTTTCCATCTTTACCATTATATTTCACAATTACAAATAATGAGTGTCTGCTTCGTATCTTTCATTCTTTAGTAGACTATAGGGAAGTTGAATAAAGTTTGAATTTGAAAGCAAAGTGAGAAAGCAAAGTGACTGAGGCATTAGGATACATACTCTTGGAAGGAATGTTAACAAGAGTTTGACTTATTTGTTTAAATCCTGCAGAGGAGAAAGTTGGGGGGGGGGACAATAATAGATATGAATATAAATATGCATGAAGTAATATAAAAGTTGATGCTCTCTTCTGTTGAGAGAAGAGAATATTAAAGTCCGAAAAGTACTGACAAGGGTTGGCAAGTCTGATTCTGAAAATTCTTTAATTTGGGATTCTAATGACAATGATCTACTTGAGGTAGGTATGTACAGGTTTACACAGAATAAAAGGATTTAACATAAGCCACTTACTTGCTATGTGCCCACTTAACCTCTTTATGTTTCAGGGTTTTTTTTTTTTTTCCTTTTGTATTGTTTTACATAAATTCAGAAAGTTAGTACCAACCACATAGATCTGTGGTGTGAATTAGATAACATAAAGCACATGAAGCACTCAACAGTTTCTGGCACAGAGTAGGTGCTTCATAAATGTAAGCTATGAGAATGGAAGCAATAAATCAGAAAAAGTTCCCATGTTGTTGCCCAAATGATAGGTAAGAGTTATTTTTTGTAAAAGTACTTCATTTTTCCATTGCTTTCTGCTCAGAGAATCCTGGATTATGAATTTTATAGGAAAACACAAGGGAAGTTCATCCCAAAAATGCTGTAAGCATTTGAAAATGAAGTGAGAGCTTCCAAACATTTTTATATGAGGTGAAAGATTTGACTTCAGAATATGTGCAGTAAATGCAATGGTGAGGAGACTGTCCACTGTTTTCACCTCACAGTAGCTGGAACAACTTCTAAGAGGAAATAAAGAGACCATCTTTTTGAACATTCGATGTTTAACCTATCAGTGTAGACTTTACAGGTACCACACAGAGAGAAAGACCAAAGAGTGCACAATCTCAAATTCTTTCCCAGAATACCACCAGAGTGAGAAATCTATTGCATATTGCTGCAGGGAGTTATTTATGTTATCAGTTAATAAATTCAGGGAGGCTTTGTTCACAGCAAGGGGGTGTCAATGCCACCCCTCTTCCACGAGGTACCAAATCTTTCCGGAGACAGAGAAAGCTACTGGGTCAGCATTCCGGAGCAGGAGAGTTGGGGTTCTGAGCTGACTTGTCTATGGCAGGCTTCAAAGGAAAATGAATGCTAGCTGTGTGCTGAGAATCCAGAGTTTGCACTGACCCAGCCATTTGTTCTAGGGAGAACTCATAAAATTACTAAGGGCAGTGATGGTTCCTTGCCAGACTTTTCTCATTTACATTAGCCATCCACTCCAAAGAGAGCAATAAAAAGGGAAATTTAAGACCCAAAATGAAACAGTTCTTGCATAACAATGAGAGAAGAACCTGGCTACTTGTTTTTATTGGAATCAGATAAAACTTTTTGAGAATTCAGATAAAAATTTGAATAGCTGCAACCTAAAACAATAAGTTTTAAGGGAAAGTTCCCCAAACTCCCAAATTAAGGAGTATTTTTAGAAGGTAAAGTTCAAAAAGACAAACAGCCAACCAGAGTTTAAACGTGACCAAGGTTTGGAAATACAGCATTATAAAAAGCCACAAATATGTTAATAGGATTTAGAGCGTAAATTCAGTATAATCATTATTCCTTGGTCACTGAGAAGGTAATGGTGTTATCTTTTCTTCCCCCCCTTTTATTTATTCAGTTTAACAAGCATAGCACTTTGCTTTTGGCATTTTACATGTAAAGTTCATAGTAAGTTGACAATTATTTCTGTACTTTGGGAGATCAATAGTTTTATTTAGTAGATAAGTATTTGAACCCTTGCATCCTTAATAGGCTCATGGTCATAAGACAATCTCTCAAGTTTCGCTTTCTTTCATGAATTAAAAGAGAGTACAACTTACCTTGGCTGTCATGAGGATTAAATGGGTTAGGACACATAAAAGCCTTTCTTCAAATATAAAGTTCTACACAACTATAAGGCATTTGTAGATAATCTTTTTTTGACCTCTATGCTGTGGTAAGAGCAACTTTAGAAAGGGGTAACAGAGTTGACTTCTCTCAAAGTATTAAGATTGACACCTTATAAACACCTTAGAAACAGTGGCAGAGTGTTCCTGGGTATTGGCACAGAAAAGTTCTTGTTTTTGTTTTTTATATTGTGGTAAAATGTGCATAACATAAAACTTACCATTTTAATCTATTTTAAGTGTATGGTTCTCTGCCATTAAGTATATTTGCATTGTCCAGCAACCATCACTGCCATCCAGAACTTTATCTTCTCAAACTGAAACTCTATACCTATTAAACACTAACCGCTCACTCCTCTTCCCCCAGCCTATCAACCACCATTCTATTTCTGTCCACAAATTTGACTACTCTAGATATCTCTTTTAGTGGAATCATACAATATTTGTCCTTTTGTGAGTGGCTTATTTCAAATAACATGATGTCTTCAAGATTCACCTATTCTACAGTATGTGTCAATTTCTTTCCTTTTTAAGGGTACATAATATTCCATTGTACGCATATGCCACATCTTATTTATGCATTCATCCATGGAAGCAACTTGGGTTATTGTGAATAATGCTACTATAAACATGGGTGTACAAACATCTTTTTGAGTCTCTGCTTTCACTTCTTTTGGGTGTTATATCCAGAAGTGGAATTGCTGGATCATATGGTAATACTATGTTTAAATTTTTGAGGACTCACCATATCATTTCATTTCATACAGTGGTGACATCATCTTTCATTCCAATCAGCAAAGCACAAATGTCTAATTTCTCCCCATCCTTGCCAACACTTGTTGTTTATTTTATTTTTCATAATAGCCATCCTAATGGGTATGAAGTGGGACAGAACTTTTAGTCTACAATTTGTATAGGAGTCAAGACACTGAAAGTTAATAACAATAACAGCCGCGCTAGGAGTAGCAGCAACATTATCGTCTCCATTAATAGAACACTGACATATAGAAGGCCTTCGCGTGAAATATAAGCAAAAGCTGTAGAAGTCACCTATTCTCTAAACAGAAACTGAAATTTGTTCTGCAATAAGTACTTAAACTGTCTTAGATCATGATCATACCAGGCATAACAAACATTAACAGGTTAAACTTGTATGTGTTATGTGACATTCAGCCAGCCCCGACTCCTGGTGCCCCTATGAATGAATGAGTGATGTCCACAATGTCCTGTTCTCAACAGCCCTGCTCAGGTCCTGCAGACTCATGCCTATGGTTTCTTTTATGGTGTCAACCTATCTCATATTTGCCCTTCTTCTTTTCCTGCTGCCTTCTACTTTTCCAGCACTATTGTCTTTCCCAAAGAATCCTGCCTTCTCACGATGTGCCCAAAGTAGGGCAGTTTCAGTTTTGTCGTTTTGCCTCTGGTGATGTTTCAGGCTTAATTTGCTCTAGGACCTACCTGTTCATCTTTCTGATGGTGCAGGATAGCCACAGAGCTCTCCTCCAACACCGTATTTCAAGTGAATCTCCCCCCACCCTCCACCACAGCCCCCATTAGTCCTCTTCACTGTTGGGCTTTCGTATCTGTACACGGTAACAGGGAATATGAAAGTGTGGATCATTTTAGCCTTGGTTTCTAAAGACATATCTTTGCTCTTGGTGATCTTTCCTAACTCTTCCATTGCTGTCCTTCTGAGTTTCAGCCTTCTCTTGTTTCCTTGGCTATAGTCTCCATTTGAGTTGATGACCAAACTTGCTTAAAGACAAATATTGCCACATTGGGTGAAGAAAATAACATCTAGATATATGCCTCTTATAATAAAATACATTTTTAAAACAAATCTTAATTATGTTGAGTCAGAGAATGTGATGTGTATGATAATTTAATATTTGTTAAATAGTTTCATACATAGTTTTCATAAGTGTTACTACATGTGTGCTTGAATAAAATTTTCTAGATGTTGAACTAACACTTTAATGTTATATTTAATGTTAATATTCTAAATCCATTAGAATAATCTTATTGTGTGGTTCTAAGTCAACTATATTCTTATGAATTTTTTTGTGATTAATAACTGAGAGAATATTAAAAAATCTCTCCTGATGATGATAAATTTGCCAAGTTCTCCTTTTAGTTTTGAAACTTTTTGCTTTATATTGAAACTATGTTACCTGCTATTTTCTGATAACTTTTAACAATATGTTTTGAACATTTTCATTTAGAAAAGCCTTTAACCTTAAAGTTTATTTTCTGCTTCTCATTTGTTCTACTTTTCAACATTTCTTCATTCAAAAATTTTTGGCTCCTTTTTGTTTAAACCACTTTTACCCCTTATCGTATTCTTCTCCTTTACTACTTTGGAAGTTCTACAGTTTATTTCTATTTTTAAGGATTATCCATAGATTTAAGCACCCATATTAAAGTAAAAGTTAACATCTTTTTCTTTCTCTGCATTATATAAGAACCTTAAAATATTTTAACTCCGATTTTACATGCATTTGTTGTCCAGGATTTACTTCGTTAGTATTGCTTAATATTTATCCACAGTTTCCTTTGTGGCTCTCACATCTTCTCTCTGGGGTCATTTCCCTCTTCCCAAAGTATCTTTATTTGAAGTTCCTTAATGAGGTTCTGTTGAAAGCAAACTCAGTTTTTGTTTTCCTGAACGTGTCTTTATTTCACCTTCATTTGTGAAATATAGTTTTCCTTGGTATACAATAACAGATTGAAAATATTTTCTCTCAGCACTTTAAAGAAATTATTCCAATGTAAGTTAGCTTTTAAAGATGCTGTTAGGAAGTCAAGTCTTAATTTGATTGCAAGTTCTTTGCAGGTAATTTTTCTTTTTTATCTGGATGCTTCTATTGTTTTCTCTTTGCTTGTAGTGTTCTGCAGTTTTACTTCTATATCTCCAGGTTTGTGTTTCTTTTTGCTTATTTTCTTTAACTTCATTGGGTTTTCTGAATCTGAAGACTCATTTTTGCCATTAATTTTGAAAACTGGTCAGCCATTAGTTCTCCCCGTTCTCTCTATTCTGTCTTCAGGGAACTCTAGTTAGAGAAACGGTAGATATTCTCATTCTACCTTCCTCTATCTTGATCTCTTTTAACACTTTCCATCTCAGCTTCTCTATGCTAGATTTCATTCATAATTTCTTCTGATTTATCTTTCTCATCGTTCTCCCTACATCAGCATTTATTCTGATATTTAATTTGTCCTTTGGATGTCAAACTTAAATTATTTTTTTCTTCGTTTATAAAAGTTCTATTTTTTAGATCTGCATGATCAATTTCTCCTTAGTTATACTGTCAGAACTCTCTTTCTTTTCTTTAAACATATTCGATATGTCATATTGTATGTTTAGTTGTTCCAAAATCTGCAGTCTTTCTGAGTTTGATTCTGCTTTTTGTTGTTTTGAATGGCTATTGCTCATGATGGTGTGTTTCCTTGTGTTTTGTGATTTTTTTTTCCTTCCTATTGTAAGCCTAAAGTTCCTAGGAATTTTATCTGAGACAAATCTTTGAGACCTAAGTTTAAAGTATTCTTTTGGAGATTTATTTTCATTTCTGCTAGATGTCCTGGGGGCAATACTGCCCATAACTACTTTAACTACATTTTTAGAATATACTGGCAGAACGAATTCTGGTATCAAATCTGCTTGAGGGTGGATATGTGGTTTGGCATCTCAGGGGAGATATTTTATTTCTTTCTTGTTATTTTTTCCACTCCAGTCAAAGCATCCCCATATTCTTTCTCTGCCAAATAGGATATATCAGATAAAGAGAAGTTTTTTTAAAGCCATAAAACGCACATCCATGCTAATAAACTTTTCGATCTTAAAGAAACAGGGTGATTTTTTTCTTGGAAAATAGAAGTTATCAAAATTAACTAAACATAAAAGACATCAGTATAAACCATGATACATAAAAGAATTTGAAAACAAAATCAATAAGATAAAAAAAAAAAGACTTCAGGACCTGGTTGCTTCACTTGTAATTTAAAAAAATTGTCAAGCTAGTTTAATGTTAATTGTAGATACACACATCACATTTACACATATAAACACACGAAAAACTACAGACCACTCTCTTTTATTAATAGATATATTTTTCACATTAACAGGTACAATTAAAAAAATGTATATTTAAGGTATATATTAAAATATATATATAAAAGGTATCCTTTTAATATCAATTCATGGGAAAAAAGATTAAAAATAGGTGACTTTCTTAAAATGAGATAGAATATCTTTCTTAAGCTGATAGTTTATGTCATTCTTTATAATAAAATAATATAGATTTTTCACACTAAAATCAGCATAAACCAAGGATGCTTATAATATCCATGGTGTTTAACTATTGTTATTACTGGTTGGTGAATTAAGATAAAAAATAGAAATAAAGTTTATAACTAATAAGGAGAAGGAAAATCATATGATTGAAAACAATAGTGAACCAGCATAAAATCCATCAAATTAGTTTAAAATTTTTTTTATTAAGTAGTTAATGAATCAGAATAGATATCCCTGGGAAAAAATCCTAAGATATATTAAGTATTTAATACAGGTAAACGAATTTAAAGCAATGAAGATCCACCTTTTTATATCATCCTAGAAATTCGGATATATAGAAAAAAAGTTAATTTAGAATGTTCTCCTCCTACTTCTGACTTAAATTTGTAACCATTTCTGATTTCCTACTTATGTAATCACATGAGAAATGTACATTCTTAAGTCACACAACAAGCTCGAACTCACTGGGACACACTTATTCACATGCAAATATCTGAGAGAACTTTTCCGTCTAGTAAACTTTATTTTTGGCAGTATCTATCAAGGGATAGAAGTTGGGTCTTCAAGTTAGACAGAAGTTGAGTCTGTCAAAAGACAGAAGTCTCAGGCCAGCTCTAGATTCCATTTCTGACATGGAAGTAAAAGACTAAAGAAACATAAGGAGTGGCTGACACTACAACTACAGGCCAAGAGCTTCAAGAAATAGGTGAAAATGGTTCTTTAATTACTGATTCAATCAAATGAGCATGTAGTTGTCTAGTGCATTATCGATAACAGGAGAAACTGGATTGAGGCCTTTTAGAAGTATACATCTTAGTGGGGGAGATGGCACACAAGCAAAACAATTAGAGAACCATTATCTGCTAAATGGTATGGTATTGATAGTGTGTGCAAATAAAGAAAACAGACTCATGTGAAGAGAGGAAATGGACAAGGAGTTGAGAGCCACACAGCTTGGGGCTAGTAGCAGTCAGCTCTCCTTCCTCCTTCCCCTGGCAGTAGAAATTAGTGCTAAGTTTCCCACTCCTTACTCCTTGTGGAAATGGCTCAACTAGCCTTGCCTTCTAGCCATGAAAGTTCTTATTACAATTTAGCTCTTTCATATGGCTCCAGGGCCCAGCAGCAAATGTAATGAAAGAGTAAACCAATCACATCAGTAAATCCAACAAAAAAATCTAACCCTCAATGAAAGAATAGCAGGGAAAAGGGAAGAAAGAAGAGGGGGGAGGGGAAAGGCAGACAGAGGTGTAAAGATGATGCTTCTGATGTCTCTCTTCTCTTCCCTTTCTGGCCTCCCTAAGCAGAGCCAACCCAAACAAGCATATAGCACTCTGCCATTTGACATTCCACCTCCTTGGCAGTGTGTCTGCTGTCCTGTGTTTCTACTGCTGGCACAGAATCAGGAACTAGGCCTCACTTTTAGAGGGACCACCTGCAGGTTTTATTTGCTTTTTAATAATCTCAAACCTATTTCTTACGTATGTATAGATTATGAGGCCAAAATTCATCTACGAGAGCCCAACTCATGTCATGGGCAACTACATTCGTTACAATTATCTGTAGCCATGAATTTTGTAGTAAGTATTTTCAGTCATTCGACACAATTTTATGGTTTTAATTGAAGAGTAAGATTGTAGAAGTGTGAACTTCTGAAATGACAGCATGAGCCAGACACAGAGAAAAGATGGTTTTACTCACAGTTTTCCCCTTTACTTATTTTGTTTTTATCTTATCCTCTTTGAGAAGAAATACTTGTTTTATTTTCTTCCTTATTATTTCCCTGTTGGTAGGGGACTAAATTAATAACAGCAATTGCTTTAAATAGTCAATGGAAATCATTGAAGAGGTTAAAATGAACAGTCTCATTTGGGAGACATATGTTTAAATGAACAGTCTCATTTGGGATACAAGATAACAGTATCTAGACAGAACTGACAGGAGAAGGTAATTGGCCTGAAAAAGATTCAGAAAAAGAAATGGAGAAATTGTATTCTTGTCAGCAACTAGATGTCAAAATTACCCGACAAGCTCTTGCTTCCCTTTTTAAAGGTAAAATATCTATTAAAAAGGAGGAAATGATAGGGGTAAAATGGTACTCTTTTAAAAGACAAGAAATATAACTCAAGTTTAAAAGTGTCTTTTTTTTCCCCTTTCTTGTTGAATGTCATACCTGTTCCTAGAAAACTATGATATACCACCTAAGATTTACAGAAAATCCTGAAGTGCTATTTTCCCCATTAAGATACAAGATAAGCTTTATTTAGTATGAATGAATCAAATCCCTTTCTCCATCTTGATTGTATAGTAAAATTTTGAGAGACATCGATTGAGCTCTGGATGGCAAGTCAGAAATTCTGTCTTTCCACTCTCTGACTGAAATTCTTTGGACAAATATGTATTTAAAATGCTGTTTAAAAATTTAAATAGAACCTCTCAGAATCCCTAATATGATTATGCAAAGTGTAATTCTTTAAAGGAAAGATACTATGAAATTATTTTTGGAATTTTAAAACTACTTTTATTTAAATTACAAAATTATTTTTATAAAGGTTACTCAAACATAGTGTAAGGGTATAAAGTGAAAAATTAAAAAAAAGTATTGCTTCTACCTTAGAACTGGCTGTCCCACTGCCCAGGGTAATGACTGTTAACAGTTTCCTATGTATCCTTCCAGAAATTTTCTACACATGAGCCTGTACATCTACTTCCCTCTTTAAAATGGAAATACACTCTTACTAAAACCTATCGTTCTTTAACTTGCTTTTGGTCATTTAATATATCTTGGATAGTTTTCTATCAGTACATGTGGACCTACCTAATTTAATAGTATGGAATTACCATGCTTTATTAGTCAGTCTTCCATAGCTGGATATTTTGTTTTTCTCAGTTTTCTGCTGTAACAAGCAATGCTCGAATGAGCACATTTATTTATATATCTTTGTTGCAATTATGTGAGATTATCTCTAGGATGAATTCCTAGAAATAAAATTGCTGAATCAAAGAGTAAGCACATTTAAAATTATTCCAGATATAGCTAAATGGTGCTCCAGAATTCCACTCACTCTGATAGCATGTGAGAACTCTTGTTTCTCCATACTCTTACCAACACTGGGTAATTTTTGCTAATCTGCTAATTAAAATGTATCTTATTTTATTATTAGTTTTCAGTTAGTTACACATAGTATGGTATTTTCACATACAAATCCAATTTGTATTTTCTTTTCCAGTGATCTGCCTGTTTGTTGCCCTTTTAGTAACCATAGTTACCTCAGGATTATTGTGCAGATTAAACCCATGTAAAGTGAGAAGTTCAGAGTTTGGCACACAACAAGTACTCATCAAGTGTTATTTGGCAAACCTACCTATCAAGGCTGACTCATTTCGTTTCAGAGGATTAGAGTTACTAAGGTTTTACTGTGCCATCACTCTTACCTTCCACTTCATTGACGGAAAATGTAAATTTCAGAAAAAAATGATGCATTATGGGAGGAAAATGTGTCCTGGAATCATAGTACTTATCCCATTGTTATTTTAATTATTTATTTACTTGTCTGTCTTCCCTCTAGACTGTGAGCTACTTGAGCTTATGGATCCTGTCTTACTTTTACATTTTAATACCTACCTCAAGGCCTGACACATGGTAAGCAATCAGTATTTGTTGAATACTTAGATGAACAGATGAATGAATAAAGCAACAGCCATTGACTTCCTACTATGATGGATGGGGACTTAGCTCTTCCATATCACCCTTCCCCTCATTCTACTACCCCACCCCAACCAATATCACAACAATTTTGGTAAAATCATTAATGAGTGTTTACATTATAATAATGTACAGTAATGCTTCTGAAGAATCAAACAGTCTTAATCATACATCCTGTCTTGCTCAACCCTTCATTTTTCCTAGAGTTGGTAATTACCCCATCTTTTCATTTTTTTGATTCTCAATGTACCTCTAACACGCTAACATTTTTTTTCCAAAATGCTTCAACATCTCTGTCACCAACCTATTGATAACTTTTTGCATAGACTCAAATGCATTGGTTCCAAGCCTCCCCCACCCATACCTTTCTCTCAGAGGACTCCATGTTGTCTGTCTGCACCTAGTGGGTGTGGATAGGTAGAGTAAGCTTTCCTCCGTGTATTGAATAAATAGAAGGGAGTCATCTCTACTGGACAAAACAAGAGCACATTTAAAATCTGAAAGAATTGAATACTCACAGATGAATAATTATAGCTGTAGTTCTATATGCGACCCTAAGAAATTTTTCCATCATTTTGTTGGAAGTGCTAGCTTTAAAAAAACACTAACATGCTTATTAGTTTTCTTCTTTTCTTTTGGTCTTTGACTTTTTTTTTCTAGGCCTGTGAATATTAACATATCTGTGAATGTATGCATTTGCCATTTAAATAAAGGCTAGGAAGGGAAGTTTTAAGCCGATACACATGCATGTTTGTAATCCTTGTTATTCCAAGCTACATATGTTTGGATTTCTCATGTTTAACAAGACACACAGACATCCTGTAAACAATTCAGTATAAGCTAACCATTCTGATAGGCATTTAGTTAAATATAAACAATTGTGTAAAACCTCACACGATGAACCGAAAATAAAATGAGCATTCCCCCAAGTTCATACTTCTAATTTCGGAAGATGTTTCCCCATAGCTCAGTATAAGTAAATGTATACAGATTCAGAAAATAATCTTACAGTAAACAACTGAAAATTGTTCACAGAAGAGTAGGTTCTGACTTCTCCAGCCAGCTGAGAAAGTAAATGATAACATTTACCAGTAATCCAAGGTACTTAAATAATAAACAACACATTGCCTATTTCCGCAATACCTGTGAGTGCTAGATGTTAGAGGCTTTAAGATGGGGTCAAGATGGTGGAAACAAGGTTGAGCTGGGCCACTGGTGATAATTTTGTACTAATTAGAGGGGCATCTCCAAGTCCTGAATGTGGAGTATATGTAAGAATCAAGGTTTGAGTCAAATCTTCAAAATAGATAAGACTTCATAATAGACAAGGTGATCAGAGAAAAAGGCTGACATTTAAGGGTAAGGAATAACAAGTGGGACTGGGTCTGCAGGATGGAAAGGAATTACTCTTAGTTCAAGGGAGAAAAATATACATATTCGCTACACAAATTCACCTCAATATTTCTTTTTCTACTAGATTGGCTTTGGGTCATGAAGAAACTCAAACCAGTTCACAAATGTTGTAAAGGTCTTCTGCTTGTTAATCTACTTAATATGTTCAAGAAGCCCAGTATCTCTTGGAGAAGTGACATGGTATAGTAAACGACCTCCAGGCTAGTTATGAGGATCATGGAGGGAACATCATCTGCTCAGCAACCATACCCAAATTCTGTTTTAGGGGATCACCCCTCCTCCGCTTTCAGCCTTGATACGGGTGGTCTAGGTTAAACTGATCAGTTAATCCATACCTACTGGTCATAGAGAATGGTTCAACAATGGGTACATAACTCAAGTCAAGCCAATCAGGTCAATGAGATTAAATTATTGAGCTTTTGGGGAAATGAGTTTTGTTTTGTTTTGTTTTTTGGTGACTTGGCACTGAAATACTTGGTATTACTGGGTGTCACCATAAATGAATCCAATCCAGCAAAAGGTGAAATCGAGAAACTGATAGAAGTTAAGGCTTCAAGATGTTGACGGAATCAATCTAGACATGTCTGAAGTTTACTCCTGGATTTTTCAAGAACAATACTAATAAATTCCACCATCCCCCCCCTTTTTTTTGCTTAAACTATGTGACTTGAGTTTTATCTCATTTCCAACCTAAACTATCCTAAACATGTGAAATATCTAGTACTGTGTCTGGCATATGTACGCATGTCCTATGAATATCAGTTTCCTTTCTTTCTTCTCTATTCTTCTTCCATCTGCCTTTAATCTTAATTTATATTGCTAGTACATAAAGATTAGATTTTACCAGTTTCTTCAGAAAGCTTGAACACATAATTATGAGAAAATCTCTTGGGCCTAAGCTTCCATGTATATGAAATAGAGGGGTTAGACAAGTCCACTTTTTAAAGATCCCTTTCAGCTTTAATTTTCTACTAATTTACTAAATGGAGGTCCAAGTGGCAGTGACAATTTGAGAAGTAAAGCTCATTCTTTTCCTAACCACTCATGTTGTCACTACGGCAGAAATTCCTGGTCCTTAAAGAAGAAACTAAAACTAGGAATTCACAAGACCATGTGATAGAAACACTTCACTTTGTCTGAGCTTTCTCAATCCTTGAGTTTGCTCTAGATTTTAGGGCCTTAACCTCCATCCCACTTTTAAGCACTATGTTGTTTAGTCTAGTTTCAGCTCTGCTATTACCTAGAACACTTCTTGACATACCACAGATACTTGATTCACGTACTGAAATGGATGAATAGTTCACAAGTGTTAGAGCTCTGTGGAAAATCATATGTAACTAACAATAGTTAAATTAATATACCCAGGATTGAAAATATTTTGCTTTTTTAAAGATATATTAAAGTTGGATTCAAGTTTATTCTGGAAATAACACTAGTCTTGCTTATCCGTATTTTGATATATGTGACCTTGAATGTAAGAGGACAGTAGGCCTCTCAGGATCCCTAATTAATAACTTGGATGATCCTCATGAAGCGTGCCATGAGTGTGAACACCATCTGCCATGTGATCAATGGTAGAACTAGGTTTCCAAGGTTCTTCCATTTCCAAGACTCTCGATGGTGGGCTGGTGGTGGACTGCTAGGGCTGGTGATAGAAGCATGCTTGAGAATTTGGCTAACCCAAATCTGGAAAGGGGGTGAGGGGAGTAATCGGAATTCAAAATAACACATTCAGTATTATAATCTCATCTTTACAGAAAACATTTTAAAAGTCACTGTTATTTTCAATATACAAATGACAGAAAGTACAGGTTGGGGAGGAATGTGAAAAAGAAAAGCCTAGTCTCCAAGTATTCGTCAATCTCAGTGTGTTCTAGGGTGCATGGTGGGGCAAGAGGTAAGTCTCTCTGAGGAGTTTTTATTAGGCTCTCCAGAATAGAGATTTTTACTTTTATCAAAGAAGCATGATATAGAGACAGACAAAGGTTGGGCTGTAGTCCAGGTTTTACTTAATTTCTCTAAGCTTTAGTTTACTCATCTATAAAAATATAATAATATTTACTACACAGAGTTGTTGTGAGGATAAAATGCAATAAAAGAAGTAAAGCACTTAGCACAGTGTCTGGCTCCCACTGTTTGGTTTAATAAAGATTATGGGTGTGGAGTTTTAAAAAGGTTGAACAACATTGGTCTGGTTTTTAATTTCATTCTTTTTACATTTCAAACTCCTGACAAAAGTTGTTCTAAATTCAGACTATAGAAAACTTCTCTTTCCTTCTTATACAGAAATAAGTTGTAAATGAAAAAAAAAACATATTTCATATTTGTAATTTGAGACATAATTGACACACACACAAGAGAATATGCAAGTACACATTCACATAGTAAGAGGGAGGGTAGGAGGAGAGGCTGTGAGGCAGACCTGTGATTCCCCCACACCCAGACATGCATTGTGCAAATCAGAGCTCACGATTCCTAAGCCTTTCTGCATTACATAGGATATTAGATAATGCTTCCCCCGACTCCTCCATTCTCAGGACTTGAGACTTCTTTGATTATTCCGATCACATTTAACTAGTAAATTGGAAATTCCAAGTATTTTCAAATAATTTTGACCGTTTTAAAGTAAGCAATTTCTTGAAGTTTTCCATTGTGGCAAACCAAGGAGACAAGATTTCTAAATTCCACAGCAAAGATAAATCCTTGCAGATCAACAGAATCCCTGTTACAGAGTGCCTTAGGAAGTTCTGTGCCAGGGCACTTTTCTACTTGGCCAAGAACCCATGTTTGAGTCCATCGCTCTCTATCATTCCTTAGGCTTCTACTTTCATCTGAATGTGCAAGAAGCAGATCTGGTTTTGTGAGGCAGACCTCTCCAGAGGAATACATTCAGGCAAGCTATATAAATAAGGAAGATAAACCTCAGAAGACTGATCTCATATTGGAAAATTCCTTCCACTTTCTTTGATGGAGAAGATATGGCCTCAAAGTTATTACTTACTGTCCCTTTCAAAGAAGGTATATTTTTATATTCCTATAAGTGTAACTCAAGGATTGTTAGAGACCTGTCTAGGATTACTGATCAGATGAAAAGGCAATGTCTCATGGAGAAACCAGTACTCCAATTCCACAAACATTCTATTGCATAGACTTCAAAATATATATCCTCAAAAGTCTGCATAAATAAAATAAGGAAAAAAGCGAATATCGGGTTAAACATTGTTGAAATTTTGCTTACAAAGAATTCTGACTTTTTATCATTAACCTGGATTATGTTTTAATGTTCCCTGTAGAATGTAAGCACTAGGAGGGCCGTCTTATCCACCTGAAGATCTAGAACAGTGTCTGGCCAATAGTTGGAGTGATGCAAATATTCATTGAATATATGACTGAAGAATAACTTATCTAGACATAAATAATTTGAGGAGCAAAGAGAACATACATATATTCTGTTCCTTGTAAAGATTATTCCCTTACAGTCAATTTTTGGATTCTAATCCTTTACTTCAAAAAGAAATGTGCCACAGAATTCTTTTAAAATGACCCAAACTTATAGAGTATATTGAAATATCATGGCCAAAAGATAAAAATTTTTTAAATGAGCATTTTGCTCTACTTAACATTAAATCTTTGCAGAGAAATGTCTGGGGAAGACATGAGAGTGAGTCACTAATGATTACTACTAAGTAAGATATTACTATAAAAGAAGTAATTAATTAAGAAAAGCTTTTTAAATTTGGTAAAATACATACTCTATAGTATATCAATCTTATAGTACCTCCATATAGCCAATTTTGTTTGATATTATTAAATATATTTGAACTATTTTTTACATTCTCTGGCAAAGATAATTCATGCTCACCAAATATTCTACATGCTCCCTAACAATTCTCAGTATACTTGGTAGTTAAGCTGCAGTCATGTAACTTGTTATAGACAGTGGACTATGAGGGGAAGTAACGTGTGTCATTAGTCCCAACTGTCAAAAGTTGTGTGTCTTCTCCATTGCTTTCTTACTTCCATGCTGACCTTCCTGGCTTAGGTTCTACATGGCAGAGCTATAAGAAATAGAGCTGCTCAACCTGAATGCGACTTTGTGTAAAGCACAATGTGTCAACCACGAGTACCTTTGTGGCATTAAGATTTGAGGGTATGCCTATTAATTACCTTGACTTGTACATATATCTTATCTAAAGTACTTAAAAGAAACTTTTAAAATCATATAGCTTGGGGATAAATGGGTTTAAAAGCATCTCAGGTTTCAGATCTGAGATCCCCAAATTGTTATCTTTTATTTTCCTCTTTCATGTTTTGATTAGCTCTCTTTAATTTATTTTTCACTGAACAAATATTTAATTGAGAAGTTACTGTATGTTAAGCGCTGTGCCAGGTCCTAGAGATTCAAAGATGAACAAAGTAAATTCAGTCTTTCCATTGATGGTCCTTATAATTTGAATGTGAAACAGACATTAAATAAATGATCACGTAAATCAATATATAGTTACTGAAAATTAAAACATAGGGTGCTATAAAAAAGTACAAAAGGAAAACCTAATTAAATTAGGAATTCGGAAATGGCTTCTTTGGAAGTGCCATTTAAACTGAGACAGACTAGGCAGAGGGAACAGAATAGACAATGGTCCTGAGTGGGAAAAACCATGGCAGGAATGAGAGGGGTGACTGGAGAGTTGAGGAAGCTAAGAAATGAAGAGTTAGTGCGATTGGCATGGGCTAGATCAGGGTTGGCAAACTAAGGTCCTTGGGCTAAATCAGGCCTGGCACTGTATTGGTAAATAAAGTTTTATTGGAACACGGTCATGCCCATTCCTTATATAATACTTAGAGCTTACGTTACACTAGTAGAGCTGAGTAGCTGCAATAGAGACCATAGGTATGGCTCATGAAGTCTAAAGTATTCACTAACTGGCCTTTAAGGAAAAAGTTTGTGACCCTTGTATTAGATCTTTCAGAACCTTATAGATCATGATAAGGATTTGAGATTTAGTTCCATGTGCCATTAAGGGACTTTGAATGGGAAAGTGGGTGTCATGAACAAATACTACGTTTTAAGAAGACCTTTCTGGCTATGTGAAGAATGAACTGAAAATGGGCAGGTGTGGAGAGGCCAGTTAAAATAGGATGGTGCCTTGGTTGTGACAGTGGTGATGAAGAGAAGTGAGTTCACTGCTATTTTGAAAGTGAGATCAGTATGATTTTGTTACAGATTGGATACTGGGGTGAAGGAAACGAAGAAACAAAGGATGATTCCTGATTTTTGGCTTAAGGAGATAGGAGATTGGTGGCTCTGGTTTCAGAAACAGAGAAGACTGGAGGAAGAAGATGTTCTGAATTTCGAGAGCAGGCAATCAAGAGCCAGTGCTGAACATATTAAGTTTGATTATAATATATCTAGTTATTAAAAAAAAAAAGAATAACACAACTCTGACAAGCATATTCTGACTTCTACTTGCCATCCAAGACTAGAATAATCTTTCCTCCATGCTCCTTGCATTAATCCCTTTAAAATTTCATAGATTCTGTTCATTTAAAAAAAGGGGCCACATTTGGTGGGACTGCATATATTTTGGGATCTGTTTGAAAGAAGTTTTTTCTCTGGCTAAGACCTCCCAAGTTTTATGAAAACATCTATTTATCCTGAGACACAAGGAGATTTTCAGCCTGTTGTAGCTTTTATTGGCACTGGCAAAAGGAAAAAAAAGAAAGGTTTTCAATAGTCCTTTAATTGGGCCCTACCCAGGTCCCTAGAGCAGAGGATTTGTCCTAACTCGCACTTGGTGTTCCAGCCCTCCCTGGAGTTCTTCCACAGTGTGTAAGAAAGCCCTGGTTTTCTATGATGACAGTCCACTGAAATGCTCCACTTTCCCAATACTCACCAGCAAGAAGCAGCCGTCCCTTATTATACATTGTTATTTCGGCCTACTCAGCATAGTGCCTTATATGAAATTTTGTGTGTTAAGTGGTATTATCATTGGACTCTTTTCCTGAATTGGGAAATGTTTTCCCCTTAAGCCAGCATACTGGTTTGCCTCTAAGGATATCACTTTATCGCTGTAGTTGCGTAATTGAGTTCAGCTTTAGATTTGTAACTGTTCAAAAGGGTTTGTGAACAGATGAAATATATCTCTGGGCTGGAGAATTTGACATAAAGCTTTGCTCTAGTTTTTTCGGTGCATTAAAGAGAAGTTTTTGCCTTGACATTATAAAATGTTGAATTTGAGAGACTGAGACTGATCAGATAGTGAAGTTTTTATTTATGATTGTGTCAAAATATTTCTAGCCCTTTTCATAGGGGAAACTTACTGGTTTACTGTGGACATTCTTATCTCTTTTACTAATAAGACCAGTGGAATTATTGTTCCTGTTAAATTTTGACAGGAAAAAAAAAAAAACAAAATTGAGTCTGAGTACTTTGGAGAAAATTCTTAAGTCAAAGAGACTATAATCTTTATAATATTGTTAGCTACTCCTGAGAAATTACTATTATGAGTATAGATAGTGGGAAAGGGAACAAATAGGCATTTTTAATAAAAAAGAGTAGATTAGGTTCAACAGAGCTCAAGGTTCTGAAATGCCTTTTCTGACTTTATTAAATAACGTAAAGATTATAACATCAACAACAAAAAAATCACTAGGTATATTGTATAATAGAAATATAGTTCAGTGAGAAAAAGTATATTTTAAATTCAGAGATACTTCATTTTTACAAACATGGATTTGTAATATTTTTTACTGAAGAATTCCCCTAGTCCCACAGGTCAGTTATACATATTAATGAAATTGCAATATTCTTTTCATATTCCTATGTTTAATATTCATTCATATTATGCAAGGAATTCAATGTCCTGTACAGTATACGTGGATTCTCCTCGTTACCTAAATAAGCACATATATGACCTCTGTAGGGGCAATGATCATTAAAAACAGCAGGGCCCACGTATAATCTTAGAGGGCATAGCAAAGCTTTCTCAGCTCAGTTAATAATAAGAAAGTCACTGGTAATAAACTAAAGGGCTCTTTGGGCTAAATGGACTCAATAACGTCACTTCTGGGCAAAGTGATGGATTGGTGACTCTGGACAGTGTTAATAATGCTAACTGATATAAAGTATTTATGAAACATAATGAAGCGATTTCCTGTAGTGAGATTCTGCAGTCAGACTTTGAAACCTGCTCTTGAATTAGTCTCTACCCTTTGATTTGCTGATGGCTTACTTGATAGTGTCTAACACTTCTCAGATATGTTATAGTGTAAATTTTTTGCAACTACTCTAAATCAAAAAGTGATTTGAGGTTCCATAATAAGAAAGAATGGCATCTAACTTAAGTTTAACATCTTATTCAGGTAACGAGATATTGTTTAACTACTCTAATGTCTGTTACTGTTTTTCAAAAAAAGATAATATAATTTAACTAAACTTGCACTATTGGCATTTTTCCTTCTCTTTCTCAATGAAGAAAGTTTATATAACTAATAGAACAAAACCATAAGATAATTTATATGTGAAAAAACCATAAAGACAGCATTTACTATGTACCTACTATGTGCCAAGCATGGCACTGGGCGTTTTGGATATACTATGTCATTCAACCTTCATAACATTTCATAATTAACATTTTCATAATTAGGAGACATAATTAACCTTATACTTATAGTACAGATAAGTGAAACTTAGAGAGATTAAGAAAATCATGGTCACAGAGCTATTTTCATGGTCACATGAAAATGCTAGTGTTTGACCAATTTTAGTCTACAAAGACAGCAATATGATATGGTTCACTCTAAGTGTTGAATTACAGTTTGAAACTAGGTCTGCGTTACTGCAAAGTCCATAGAACCATGCTGGATAATATTGGTTATTTTTGACCATGCATGATAATACAATAAAGAATTCATCACTCACCCAATCTGGGTTAATATGAACTCATCGTTTATGGCAAGGTTCCTACACAAGATATCACTTCATTTTAATATCACTCTGATGTAAAAAAGAGATAACTGCTAAACTGTGGCAGAGAAATGGCATATTTGCAGAACTTATCACATATTTTCTAAGTTACATATCTCAGCTGGAACACAGTTGTTCTTTAACCAAGTATTAAAAAGAAATATCTTCCACAAAGAGAACAGCGGGATCCTTTGAAGTGTAATCTTGGAAATCAAGGTCTGTGTTACAGGGCATCATTCAAAGCAGATGTATCCTCCCTAGAGACCATGGTAAAATTGTTACTGAGAAGACTTGTACCTCTTCGGGAAGATGGCTCCATAAAACTTCCATGTCTTACTGGCAATACCCCTGAGATTATAATAGTTAAGTATTCCCAGTGTTTCAGGCATAGTGCAGAGCCTCAAAAAGAGTCTTCTAATCATTGTAATTGCCAAGAGCTCACACGTGCTTTTCAATGGCTTCTAGATTCAGCAATTAGAGGGCTCATTCATTTCATATGATTTTAAGGGCAATGGTAACAGATACCTAGACTGCCTTAGGGATGAACAATTTGCCAAGTAGCCATTACTTTACCTTGCCTAAGTGGGTGACTAGTGCTGAAGTATTAAATCTGAATATTATTTCAAGACCAGAGAAGGGCATCTCAGAGCTGCATAAGGGACAACTGGCTCAGCAAATATTTATTGAGCACTGAATACCCACTCCTATTATGACATGATGTTACTATCTATTTCTTATTTTCAATCTTGATTAAGAGGAGTCGAGTGATGGACAGCATGTATGATGGATAGTGGCATGTATTCCCACTAAAGGAGAGAGTTTCTAATTCTAGAGAAAGCAGCCAACTTTGCAAACAGGGCATATCAATCCTTTTCACCCTTGAGACATTTAGATTGATCTGAGGAAGGACTCTTAACAGTGAGGAAAATGGTGAAATCTTTTCTGAGAAAGCTCTAGGCAAAGGAAAGTTCCCACCTCTTTGGGATGAAAAAGGACCAGATGAAAAAGGTTCCAGATAAAAAAGGACCAGAATGAAGACTTGTCAAGCTCACATCCAGCTCAACAAGTTTTTACTGTCTCCTGGGACCTGAGGTTCACAAGCTGTCTGAGAGTTACACAGTTTTACAAGACTGTTCTCAACTTGCAAAGGTTTTGAGATGCCTCCAGAATGATGAAAACCAGGCACTTGTCTGAGAAGCAGAACAGAGCACATCATTTTGAGCCCTGGCTTCCAATCCGGGGTGTTGACAGCTTCACTTCAGACCCCAGTAAGGACTTAACTTCAAGATCCTTCAAAACAGTTTAGTTCCACAGAAAGAGCCTTTTTCCAATTTCCAGCAGCCCTCTCAACAGATTGACATGGTTGCAGGTATGACGGAAACAGCAAGTCAAGCTTGCTTTATTTGAGGTCCAGAGGATGAGGAGTTCTGTCTTGATTCAGGATAAAGTTCTCAAACAGATGCGAGGCTTGCCATATAGTCATCTGACTCCAAATTTCTGCACAGAACCTAACCTGAAGAAATTATAAAGTTCCTATCTAATTTCATCCTAGATATTCCAAAAAGTGCCTGGACTATCTGACGACCTCACAATTCCCCAATAAAAAGCAACCATGGATTTAAAGCCGTTGCTCAATCCAGAACTACATTGAGATTGTAAAGAGTTGCAAAAGGGGGTCACAAAGTAAATGATACAACCAACAAGTTACAAATCTACATAGTCAGCCCTCAGGTCAAGCCAGAGCCTCTCAACATCTAATTTCCTTTTACTTCTTTCCCTTTCTCTGCTCCTTTCCCTCCCCATTGTCTCAGACATGTCTCCCATGTCTGAAAATTTCTCCCCAATTCGGCAAAAACGATTTAGCTCTCCTCGCTCCCAAACTGGTATCAAATCTCTTCAGACATAAGAACCATCCCTTAAAAGGACTATAATTATAAACGGCAAAAATTTGATGTTATTACATTTAATATAGCAGTTTCTTCATTAGACAATAGCTACACACCTAGTTACATGACCTTTGTTAATGGAGAGGTCAGAGGGGTTGTGGCTATTTCCACCGGTGAACCTTTGCTGATTTTCCCCTCCTTGCTATACATGGCAACTTACAAAACCAACAGAGGGTTTTTCCTTGCTGTTTTCTTTCTAAATTGGCAGCAGTGACAGCAGCCTCCATCCGTTTTTGTTGCTCTTATCTATGACCTGTGAATTTCAGAGCTTACATTTATTCATCATCAACAGTCATCTGATTCTCATTTCCCTCTTCTTTACCACTAATAGTGGATAAAAACGACACCTAGTCACCTACACATCTGGCTCCTGTATTCTGAACCAATTCTTGGCCAATCTAAAGATCTTTTGTAAATCTCAGCCTGACAGCCACAAGTTCAGGCCGATACTATAAAAGAAAATACCACTCTCAGAGGGAAGGGCACGCAGAACACAAAAGTGGAATGTTGAAACAAAAAGAGAGTTAGAGTAGTTAATATTTAAGACTCACTTCTTAGTGTGGATGTTATATAAATCTGTGATTTGAAATTGGTTATAGTTACAGAAATGCCAGGCAGCTGTACACTTAGGCAAAGCAATTTGCCTCTCTTTACCCTTTTGCTTACTGCTTTTTGGACATTTCATGAATTATATGCAATTATATTGAACTTTTTAGCAGTCCCAGAAGAAAGTTAAATAATGAGCCATACTAAAGTTTCTGATTTATTTATGGATTTAAATGTCCCATCGTCCCCATCTTTCATGTTTTCACCAAAAGAAAGATTAAGTGTTCTTTTAAAAGCTCATAATATTATCATGAGGCAACACGACTCTTCCTCTTTTTGATTAGAGATGCGAGTTAATGCTCTCTATATTGTATTTATCAGTGCATCCATTTATATTTATGAGAACTCTTACTTAACTCCAAGTCATTAGTCCAACAGAACCTCAGGAATCTATTTCCTTCAGAATTCTCATCTGAATAGACTTCATGGAACTTTATGTTTTACAAGGGCAAGAACTACGAAATCCTCGGTTCTTACAGTGCCTGGCACACAGAGGCATTCAATACAGATTTATAAATAATTGTTCAACTGAATAAGTTGAGAATTCAAAACATATAAATCAAATATTTTTTAATTCAATTTTTCTGAAAGGAGCTTCCATAAGACATTTTTTTCCCTGGTTATATGCTCCATAGAATATTTTTAAAGTTTATTTTTGATGTTATATATTTAGCTGATTTTCCACTTTCCCTCCATCTCTGGCATTGATTTTCATACTGAGTTAACTTGCTTGGCAAGTGGGAGGACAAGTGTTATTTTAGATGTAAATCTTTCCCATTGAGAATAGCTTGATAGGGAAACCAGAGGCTGAAAGGGATCCGTTATTTGTTTTTACTTTGTGTGCAAATGTTCCCCTTACAAAATGGCTGAGTTATTTCATTTTCTAAAGAAAGCTCATTTTTGTTTTAAGAAGCGGCAAATATTATGTAAAATAAGATTAGTCTATTTTATAATTTGTATTTATTAATTTAAATGACAACTAATGTATATTTATTTTATATACTATATATACACATATTTTAAATAAATACATTTATATATGTATACATACACATATATATTCTTCTTTGAGATTATCCCAAGATTTTGATATTACAATCATGTGACATTCTATGGTATCAGTGTAACAAGATGGAAATTTGTAATTGATTTGTTTCTATTTATTAAATTGTTTTAATAGATTTATATGGACAGCATCATTACATAAATTGATTACAAATGACTATATCTATTATACAAAAGACAATATCATGAATTGTTTAACTTCGTAACTGGTTACTGTTTATTATTTTAAGATGATGAATGCTATTTTATCTGAGAGCTCTGCTTCCAGATTTGGCACCTTAAAACAAAAGCCTGAACTGGAAACTCGACAGTTTTTTCATACCTATAGTTCTTTTCCTTTCCTCCTGGCTTCCTTTCCCCCTTTTTTTTCTTCTCCCTCATTTTTTGTTTTTGTTTTTGTTCTACTTATAAAGTGTTATCTCTCTGGACTGCATTTTCTACAAGTTTTTGGACAAATAATTCCACATTTTTTTAAATCCTAAAGCAGGCCATTTTGTCTTGCAATTCCATGGTTATCTGCTTAATCGGAATAATCAGAAATTCCCTTAAGTGAACACAAGGTGACTGGATTTAAGGCCCGAAGCCCATCTCAATTATTTACAGAATTTCACATTATGCTGCTGTCTTTTACAAAGAGTTGATGCAATAAACAGCCAAAAGAAATAATATTTCTGCATCTTTTGTGAAACAGCTATTAAAGGCAATATACATTATGTTTGTGTTTGTTACTCAAGGATCCTAACAATAAAATCCTTGTAAGTAAAAATTCCATGTGATGAAAAAGTTTGTTCACTGGTTTGTTTTCTTTTTGGATGAGTTAGATTGTTTCCTTCGATGAGATATTGAAAGTTATGTAGGTATGGTATTGGCCATTATATTTCCAGAGTTGGAGATTACATTAATCTCCTCAGATTGCTGCCTATTGGTCTTTTACTGATCATTAATACTCTTCCAGATGGTGAACAGAGAAGGATGCTAAATTCTGACTAATAATTTGCAGAGTAATTTGTACATTTTATTTAAGCCTTCCTGACTCCTATTTGTACTAGTAACAGGATTGCATTTACCTAAATTAAGCTTTATTATTTATGCCCTTTGTTTTAAAAATATAATACCCAAATAAAAGGCTAAAATTACTAAATATAATAATAGGTACCATCAACAGACTTAATATTTACTAAGTGCAATCGAAGTTCTTTATATGTTTAAACCATTTTGTCCTCAACCCTTTTAGGGTTGGTATCATAATCCTCATCTTATTAATCAGTAAGCAGTTTAAAAAAATTATCCGAATTCACGCAATGAGTAAGTGGTAAACTGAGCTGAATGTAGGAAGTTTGACTCCTGGCCAGTCTGAATCCAAATTTAAAATCTTTGGAGAGATCTATGTATATCTCCCCTCAGTTCTTGGCACAGAGCTCCTAAAACTCTTGTAATTTCCGAAGTGATATGAGCACTAGGAGCATCTTTTGTTCTAATATTGGGTCTTTGATCCTTATTCTTGACACAGAGCTCTTAAATCCCTTGGGATTCCCTGGGTGATAGGAGTGTCTTTTGTTCTAATGAGGCAACTCATTGGTGGGCTCTAGGATAGCTTCAGGACTGGGGCTGGTTACCAGATAAAAGAGGACATGTTAGAAATTCAGAACTTTCAGGCCCTATCCCCATCCTCCCGGAAGGGGAGAGCAGCTGGAGATTGAATTAATGATTGATCATGTCTACGGGATGAAGCCTCCACAAAAATCTGAATAATATGGGGTTTGGAGAGCTTCTGGGTTGGTGAACACTCCACCTGCCAGGAGGGTGGTGCACCCCAACTCCACAGGGACAGAAGCTCCTGCAGTTGGGACTCTTCTGGATCTCACCTTCATCTTGCTGTTTATCTGTTTCCTATATCATATTCTTTATTTTACAACAATGTAGATATGTTTCCCTGAGTTCTGTGAGCCATTCCAGTAAGTTATTGAACCCAGGGAGGAGTCATGAGAAGCTTCGTGTATAGCTAGTCAGTTAGAAGTACAGATGGCAACCTGGGACTTGCAATTGGCATCTGAAGTGGGGACAGTCTTGTGAAACTGAACCCTTAGACTATGGAATCTGATGCTAACCCCAGGCAGATAATGTCAAAACTAAATTGAATTGTAAGATACCCAGCTGGTGTCACAGAATTGCTTGATGTGTGAAAAACCCATATGTCTGGTGTTAGAAATGTTGTGAGTGTGGTAGTCGGATGAGAGCAAAGGAGAAACACACGAGTGCTTTCCTACAGAGGAGATAAATGTATTTCATTTGTGGCTTTACTCCCTATGCCCGCCACATTGCTAATGGTTGGCAGAATCCTTTTCTGCTGAGTCTAGACCCAGCCTTAGATTCATTCTTAGTCTTTGCCCTAGGTGACGACTACCTGTTGAATGATTTTTACTTGCGTTGAAATCTATTATCAATCATATAGGTCTAATTTGCTTCTTTCACAGAAAGACCTATGCTAAGCGTTATAGCAAAAACTGGCTAGATGTTTATCAAACACACTTTTTATTCTTCCCACATGCATAGGTAGGTACATTTCCAGCTTCCCTTCCAAATAGGTGTTGCCACATAACTGTTCTAACCAAAAGAAGGTGAGCACTCCTGATGTCCACTGTTCTAGGTCTAGCCCTTAAATTATCCCATGTGCTCTCATCCCTTCTCTTTCTTATCCACCAATTTGATGCCTATGAGCACAGTGACTCTGTAGACCAGCTGATGAAGTTGGCAGAGTCAAAAGGCCTTTGAGTCTCTGAATCACCTCATAAACACCTGGTTGGGCGAAGTGAGCAAGAAATTAACTTCTGTTATGTTCACCCCATTAAAATTTTTGGGGGGAATTTGTTTTAAGAACTAATGTTATATACAATTACAAGGGTCATACAAGATCATATCATTAACATGTTTCAGAATTTGAATCTGGGTCTTTTAAAGTCCAAATTGTTCCCACTTTGACAATCTTATTAATATTTTATAAAATTATCCACATTAATAATAAAGACTTTATTTCAACATAAATTGTGTCCAATTTTAATCTCACCAAGTTTTGAGTTTATCTGCAACAGGGCTTCTTCCATCTCTAAAAAAATCTCTAGTAACAAACATCCCCACCTCCATCATCTGACTTATAATTCCCACCCAGGACTGAAGCACAAAGGTAACATCAAGTCAAGGTTTCTCAAGTGTGTCTGGGAAACCATTTCTGTGGAATATTAAATGTGATGCCCAAATAAAATATTCCATGGTCAAGTACATTTGGGAAATTCCAGATTAAACAAAGTGAGAAGGAATCTATAGGAATGTCTTTTAACAGGATAATATGCCCTGAGGCTCTCCAAAATAGGGGTAAAGTCAGCAACATTTTGCAAACTTATTTGATGACAGAGCCACTTCCCATAGAGTATCTCAAGTAACTGGTGTTCCATTAAACACATTTTGGGAAATACAAACCTAGGTATACTGGGTCATATCCATAACTATTGGTAGTTGAAGTTGGGTCTAGTTCATCTTGGAAGTTAACCCCTCTGTCTAAGGAGACTTTGGTTCTGGTTGTGGCTTTCTGCATGTATTGCCTGTTTCTGACAGCTAACAAATGATTACTCTTTGACTTTTGCCTTGTTTGGACCACTAATCCTTAATCTTTTAGCTCTCTTTAAGACTTAACAACAGACTGTATTTTGTAGACTCAACTCTGCCAGCCTCTGTCTATCTTGTTGCTGCCCTTCCTTGAGAGATCACAAATGTTTTCCTTTGTTGGTTGGGTCTGCGTATTACAGTATTAATTCTTGATTCTATCAAACACCCCAATAAAGGGTGAGTGTGTGGTAGTGTTAATGACATAAAGAGACAACACTTACTGGTCTAGTTAAATATCAATATCAATAAAAAACAGTGGAGTTACAGTATATGAACATTTATATGATATGGATTCAACCAGACACACTTAGCTTTCTGGCCCCAGATAATGAGAAGAAAGTTCAAATGCAAGGCAGTTAGATTTGATGTTAGGGAACACCATTACTGGAGGCCTCCCATAATTTAAAACTTGCATAATCTAAGATTAATTTTCCATAAAACTGACACAGAAATGCAGGTATTTCTTTGCTGCCTGAAGTGGCAACACCATGGGCTGTAGCAAAAACATGGCTTCCATTTCACCTATCCCTCCAGCTTTAAAATTCTGTGTTAATATTAAAAAATTTATTTGTATTTCTATTATTTCAAATGCTGTCAATCATGAGAGAATTTGTTAACATTTTTATGTTGTGCTCTTTCAAATTTGCATAACTCTAATTTTATAAATTGTTCCTGCATTGTGTAATACAAGTGCTTTCACCCACCAACTCACTCCATTTGTACAGAGAACTTAATGTTAGGAGGTATGACTGCTATTTCTTTCTTTCCTATGTGCCTTTCATAGTAGAAAATATCACTCTGCCCTATAAATGCAAACCAACTATTTCATCTGGCCTTACCAAAGAAAATGAGATCTATTGAATGTTGGAAAAATACTGAATATACTGAAAGTTACGTCACTCTCCAAAATGTCATGTAGTTTTAAGGGATTTTCAGATTTTGAATATGCACAATTCTTCTCTTTGTGTGCCAACTTTAGAACTTTACCTCCCACATAAGATGTGACTCTACTTGAAGATAATAGGCATTATTTGTTGCCAACCCATCATCCACTACTTTTTTTCTTCCTAACAAAACCCTACTTTATTCAGGTATCTACCCGCATAGGACTGAAAAGATTATCCTAATACCAGTTCTAGGAGATCTTAATTCATCTAGGCTCATCAAGGCCGTCCCACCCCTCTTGCTTCTTGTGATTGGTTTCAGACTAGTTGAGTAACCAAATTCTGACCCAGAAGATACAAGATTAAATCAGGTCAGCTGAACAGTTTCTGGAAAGATTTTCTTGATTCTTAGAAAGGCACGGAGACAGTAATAGTCCCTCTTCTTCCTAAGCATGTTGTTGGGCCCAGATGTGACTCCAACTGTTATTCCCATTTTGCTACATCAAGAGTGAAAGAGAGCAGAGAAAGATAAACGTCCTAAAAGATATTGCCCAGTTCTTAAATTAACCAATCCTGAAGTCCCCCAACTGCTTCCTCTTAGATCATGTATCAGTCGGCTTGGGCTGTGATAACAAAATACGATAGACAGGATGGCTTAAATACCCCAAATTTATTTCTCTCAGCTCTAGAGGCTGGGTAGTCCAAGATCAAGGTACCAACTGATTTGGTTTCTGGTAAGGACTCTCTTCTTGGCTCGCAGAACGCTCACCTTGTCACCTTCTCACTATCCTCATATGGCCTTTCCTCGGTGTGTGCATAAGGATGGAGAGAGAGCTCTCTCTCTCTTCCTCATTTTATAAGGCCAATAATTCTATTGGATTAAGATTCTACCTTTATGACCTCATTTAACCTTAATTACCTCCTAAAAGCCCTATCTCCAAATATAATCAATCATATTGGAGGTTAGATCTTCAACATATAGATTTTGGGGGGATACAATTCAGTCCATAGTCGATAATGCAACAAATGTCCTTACATTATTTAAACAAGTCTAACTTGTTTTTTCCATTACAAATTACTACATACATCCTAACAGATATCATTTCTTATGAAGCAATACACAAAAGAGAATGTGTAATTCATGATGTATAACATGAGAAGATTAAGGGCTATTTTCCTTTCCTTAGAACAAAGTAGCTGTAGAGTTAAAAATGGTTAGTCTATTGCTGTTACAGGGCATTTCATGAACTGCTGATTGTACATATATGTGGTATCATGTTAACATAAACAGTCTAGCCCTTAGGGAGTTTTAAGTTATAAAAGAAACATTTTTTTAAGATCATGCACTCTGATATAAAACCATACTGCAGCCCAGTTTTATCATTATAAAGTTCTGGCAAGCCACGAGACATTAGTTGGTGATTTTATCAAGCAAGACTTCAAACTAATGGCTCGATGAAGCCATCACTGCACCATAAAACACTGTAACAAATTGAAACGACAATTCTTTTAAAGAATTTAGTCATTTTAGATTATAATTTATTCCATGAAAAGCAGTATCTCAGGGATCACCACAATCCTACGAATAAGAATACACTTTCCACCTTTATGTCTGAAATGAACCAGTTACGTTTATTCTTCCAGTTCAAGTCTAATTTTTATAACTAACTTCAACAGAAAGAGTAGAGTGCCGATTTTATCCTATTCTAATAAAGCTCTTATGAAACATTTTACCTATCGATTTAGTTACATTGTATACAAAATAATTTAATGTAGTCTCCCAGACAAAAATTAAATACAATTATATTAAAGTGAGGGATTTTCATAACATCATAAAATTCACTCCCCCTTTTTTTCCTAGTCTGCAAACTAGAAACAAGAGCAGCGCTTATCAAATTTTAAAAACAAAACCAAACAAACAAAAAACAAACTTCACTATGAAACAAATGATGAGAGATACACTTGCATATAGATGGATCCATGTTAAAGCAATAGAAATTGGGACATTCTGAAATCTTAAACCTTTTGACACTATTTTCATAAACTCAGTAATACAAACCATGTGGTGAATGATTTTCTGAAAAACTTTGCTGGTTTCACTGTGTATTTTATTATTGGCCAAATGTGACATTAAATTTTATCCCCTGTGGCTTGGAGTTAAATGCTTGCTCTTTGCAGAATGGCAACACTCAATTAAACAGCATTTTTCATGATCTACACCCACCATTGTTACTGTATTTAAGGGAAATAATGGGGGTACTGACCTATATTGCGTTTCTTGTTATCAATGGAGATGAAGCGTATGCAGGGATTACTGGTGATGTACTGCCCGGCCCAAGGGACATCAATCTTCATGCCAGCCTCATAAAAGAGGCCCAGAGCGTAGCGAGAAGAGTAGCTCACAGACTCCAGTTCCTGCCGTTGGCATTCACTAATTACTACGAAAGAAAAAGTATAGGGCATCAAACTTGAAAATATCATCTTTCTTTTTAGTATATCAAATAAATATCTCCTTTAAACTAGTTCCAACTGTTTTCACCAACTCCATCTCAATTACGATCAGTTTTGAAAGGTAATGTGACATAGCATCAACTCTCATTTCCTTTCAGAATGATTACTGACCTTGGCACAATTATTTTTACCGAACTCTTTATTTAGACTGCCATTCAGTGCTCTCAAAATCTGGTGCCAAGTTGCTTTTCTAGCTTTGTATCTTAGTTATTATCCTGGGACTGGCAACATTATAGATTCCATATACTGAGCACTTACTATGAGTCACAGTCTTTGACAAACACTTGACACAAGAATTTCAATCTATCCTAACAACAGCTGTAAGGTAGAGTATTATTCCCATGTGACAGATGAAGAGACTGATGCTCCATCCCTTACGGATCTCTTAAATTCTTCCATATTATTTAGAGATCTTTGGCCTGTCATCTATCTTCCTGCCAATGGATTATAATAGTTCCTTAAGTACAGGGACCACACCTTAGTCATCTTTGTTATAGGCCTCTACCCTACTCATTACAGGCATATCAAGGACAAAGTATAAAGGGATAGAAAGACAAACACAGACATGCAAAGTCAGTTAAAATGTAAGAGGTTAATAATTAACAAAGGAAAAAGAATTAGTCAGGTTTGGGTTCCAGTCTTGACTGCCACATACTAGATATGTGACATTGGTCAAGCTACTTTAGTTAACTTAAGCTAAACCTTAGAGAATTGACTTTAAGAGGTAGAGAGAAGGCAAGAAGGGTAGTCAATGAATTATTTAAGAACAGTAATAATCCTATACATTATCACCACATATTCTTGGCTACAAAGCATTTTTGGATCTAAGACCTCATGTAATCTTCACAAAAGCCCTGCAAGATAGGTGTTTTCACCATCCCATTTTACGTCCCTAGGAAGTTGAGATTCAGAGTGGTTAACTTGCCCTAGGTTATACAACTTTCAAGACATAGGGTTAAGATGAAGCCACAATTCCTAACTGGAGTTATGCACATGTCCTCATTACTTCACACTTTGCCCTCCTGATCTGTAAGTCAGCTTCAAAATGAACTTCGGCATTGCTTTCTCCTCGGACATTAACAGTTATTTTGCACTCACTTAAAAGTAAAAGCCGTCATTCCTTTTAACCATCATTTTCTGCTTATTAAAAGACATTAACTACTTGATGAACAAATGATCTTCTGACATTGGCCTCGTTACACTCAATGTATCTTGGGCTTCATTTTATTATCTAATCCATTCTTAAAGTTATGGCTTGATGTTATGCTTAACTGCTTTCTGAGAGGGAGGAAGTGAAGAAGACTAATACTAGCAGTTGAGCACATATTGGGGTCTTATCACTGTTTCCCATTTTTTTTCAAATAAAAAACAAACCAACAAAAGTGTGTCGTCAGCTATTAAGTAACTGAAAGGTACAAAAACTCTCCTTTTTTAAAAAATTTTTTAACCAGAAGTGAAGAGTCAACTAGATTGACAACCAAACTGGAACTTCCCCTCCTCCCACATGCACATTTGCACATTTAGCTCGTTTTTAATCTGCCAAGTGGCAAATCCCACTGGTCAGCCCTTTGAAAAAGTAATTGATATCTATCTATCTATCTATCTATCTATCTATCTATCTATATCTATATCTATATCTATATCTATATCTATATCTATATCTATATCTATATCTATACCTATATCTATATCTATATCTATATCTATATATCTATATATATCTATATCTATAGATATATATATATATATCCATAGATATAGATATATATAGATATATAGATATATATATAAATTAAACACCGTTGCCTGCTAGGGGCTCTACAATTCATTCTGAGAACAGGGAAGTGACTGTTCTCAGACTTCTGACTGAAACAATCTCAATTTCTGGACATATTCACTTTCAAAAAATGCATCTTCAATGCCTGATTGTTGATGGACCAAACAAAATGGTCTTACTTTGTTTGAAAATTTTTCTTATGCAAAGTGCCAAAGAGAGCAACCCTATGTCCTAAGTACATATATTCTAGGCAAGAAAAATGATAGGTTCTTTACTATGATGTATATTATGTACTATCATATGCCATATGTACACAAAACAAGGCTCATACAAAATGCCTAATTCCAATATAATGAATCTTCACATGGATGACATTCTAATTTTATTCTGAGCCACTAGGATTATACAATCTCTGCAATTATACGCATATATGTATATATAATATAGAATATATTTTGTGATGATGACGTAAGTAGAGTGGCTATAAATTGTATTGACCAAGGGAGTTTACATTCTTACTTCCACAAATTAGGAGAATTGTCCTTATTCCATTCTCCTTGTACCTATGCCCACGTGTGCACGTATGTGTATATATGTGGGTATGGGGTAGGTGAAAGACAGAAGAAGAAACGGGGTGTGGGAGGGAGAGAGAAAAAAAGAAGACCTGGTTTATACTTGCGAAAACATCAAGTAATTTCATTTTTTGTTTCTTAATGTAATTCATTCTTTTAGTTTCCTAACCTATAAAAGTAGACTAAACATAGACATTCTATTTTCTATGTTTTTTGGTGATTATCTTCATTCATTCACTCATTCATTCCTTACTTTATGCCAGGTACACTGTTCTAGATGTTAGGGACATAATGCAGAAAGATAAAGCCCCTGCTCTCAAGTAGCTTACATATTAGTGGTGGAGAGACCAATTATAAATAAGTAATCTAGTAAATGACATGTCTGTTGGTGATGAGAGCTATAAAGAAAATAAAGCAGGGTCAAGGGATAAAAGTGACAAGTGTGGGTACTGAGGCTATTTTATGTAGGCTGTCAGGAATATATATCTCCTCTGAGGATTTTATTCTGATTGACATGTGAAGTTACTACTGGTTATAAGCCAAGGGCAGATATGACCTGGCTTCTGTTTTAAAAATTATCATTCTGACTATAGGTGAAGACTGTAGGGATGCAAGAGAGGATTTAGGGCAAAGAACTTTGCCGAAGTCTTGGACTGGAGAGAACAGTAGAAGAGGTCAGGAGTGGTTACATTTTGGATGGTGTATGTGTGTGTGTGTAAATACATTTATATTCTATTTTACATATGTGTGTGCATGTATGTATATATATGTATGTCACATATGTAGATAACTGTATATGATGTGATTTTTAATTGAAGTTTAACATACTTATAAAAGAGTATGCCTTCATGAATTTTCATAAAGGGAACCCACCAGTATAATTACCAGCCAGATTAAGAAACAGATCATTACTAGAACCCCAGAAGCTACCTTCTCCCCTCTTTTCAGGCACTCCCTGCTGAGGACTGTCAGTAATCCTGAATCTAATACCACAGATTAGTTTAGTTGTTTTGATGCAGTATGTACTCTTTGTGTCTGGCTTCTTTCACTCGGTATTATGCTTGTGGTATTTATAAATGTTATTATATGTAGTTGTAGTTAATTCTCATCGCAGGAAAGTAGTCCTTATGCATGTGTACTAAACTGTATTTATCCATTCTACTGCTGATGGACATTTGGATCGTTTGTAGTTTTTGGCGACTACAAATGTAAAGAGAAGAATATCTGCATGTGTGTCTCTTGGGTATATACCCATTACTGGAATTCCTGGATCGTGAGATTTCCTATATTCAGCTTTAGTAGATGTCCAGTGGTTTTCTAAAGTGATTATACCAATTTGTATTCCCACCTGGGGTGTATGAAAGTTCAGTTGCTCCTTATCTTTGTCCACATCGGCTAATATCTGCCTTTTAATTTGGAATGTAGTGATATCACATTGTGGTTTTCATTTGCATTCCATGATGACTAATATTTAGAAACCTTTCAATGTTTATTTTATCCTTTTGTGATTGCCTGTTCAAATCTGCTCATTTTTCTCTTGGGTTGTCTGCCTTTTTCTTATTGCTATGTAGGAGCTCTATATATATTCTGGATATGAGTCATATACGAATTGTAAAAATTTCTTTCTCTTTAGTGACCTGCCTTTTTACTCTTAATCATGTGTTTTGCTGAATAGTTTTAATTTTAATTTAGTACAATTAACCATTTTGTTTCATTTATAGTGAGCAAACAAATTTACCATTTTTTTTTCTTTTTTCTTTTCATTTATAGTGTCCTGTTTAAGAACTCTGCCTTCTCTAAGGCCTTAAAGACATTTTTTTATTTATTTTTTCTGAAAGCTTTATTGATTTACCTTGCATAGGGTTTTAGATATATTTTTGAAGATGAAGCAGCCAGGATTCCAAGCCTCTGGGCTTGGAAAGGTGGTGTGAGGGAAGAGATCAAATGAGAAACTGATGGGATGCTACTCACTGACTCTAGTTAAATAAACAACAGCTTTCTTGTTCTATAATTTTTGAAGTTACAATATAAAAATAAGATACCAGATTATAAGTAACTTGAAGCAAGGACTGTGCCTCATGAGCTTTGTGTCCCAGGATAATGACTGGTGCGATGTAGGAATTCAATAAATATTAATGGATACATCCTCATTTTAGAATATTTGGAAAGTACACAAAGTATAAGAGGCAAAAGGAAAAATAATCACCATATTCTCATTATCCAGAGAAACAACAACTATTAACATTTTGACATTTTTCCTTTAGTATTTTCCTTTAAACATGGCTGTGGTCATATTGTACATACAATTTGGCATACTTCGTTTTTGCTTACCCTGACAAAAAAAATCTCATTGTAAACATGGTTTTTAATGCCTCCACAAAATCTGATGGAAAGAATGCTGTGCAATTTGCTTAACCATTCAATTAATGTTGGACACTTACTTCCTTTTTTGTCTATTATAATTAAAGCTGTTATGCCCATCCTTGTGCCTAGATCTTTATCTACATTTCTATTTCCTGAAAGTGGAATGATTGTTAAATTAATTTTCAGAAATACTGCACCAATTTATACTTGTACTAAAAATATACGCAAGACCTATTTCACTGTATCTTTGCTCGTATTAAGCATTACCTTTTTCTTTTTCTTGATAATTCAGTAGGAAAAAACAGATCTTATTTTGGTTTTAATATCTATTTCTTTAACTACTGATTATACTAAACATTCTTACGTCCACTAGCCCACATGTATTTTCTCTTTTGGAGACAATCTGTTTATGTCGTTTTGCTAATTGGTTTATTAGATTCTTCATGTTATATGTTAAAATGGGTGATGTATTATATTCTCCATTTATTGTACGTTATAAATTTTTCCTATGTGCTGTTTACTTTTTAGTATTGTATATATTATGATATTTATGTAGATAATCATAGTTGCTTTCTTTCTTGTTCATGCCTGCATGGTGGAAGGAGACAAGAGACTAGAATATTGATTCCTTCTGCTCCTTCCTGCTTTGCCAGGTGCTGGCATTGCTGAGTTCCTCTACAAAGTTCCTTTCAGGCGGCTCTTGTTCCATGATTCCAACCCTCATGGTGCTTCCTGTTGCTGTCCTGAGGTGCCACAATATCTTTTGCTGGTTGCCTTAACCTTAAGTGCAGTTCTGAAAATGCCCTTTCATTAAATTCTTCCAGATAAAACCTTTTTGAATATACCATCTATTTCTTGTTGGGACCTTGACTGAAAAAAATTTGAACTATAGTTTTCTTCAAGCTTCTTCTAGGAATGCACTCTAAAACAAAGCATGATAATTTCTACTCTTATAGAATGGCAGAAATCAACCTCTTAAGAGTATTGTGAATGATAATATTTTGTGATTCATGAAAGTCTGTGTTTTCATAAGTAAACAAAGTACTGCTTTCAACTGTATTTTTATTCATTAAATACTGACTTTTTTGGGGGAATGAAAACAAATATTTCAATGTTGATAGTAAAACAGGCACCTTTTAGCACTAACAATACATTCATTCTCAATATTGTAGTTAATGGTAAATGCTGCTCACATTGATAGTTGGTGCTCAAAGCTTTAACCCCTCTCCAGAAGTTTTGTTGTTTACAGCCAATTACAGACAGTTACTAAATTCCTGATTTGCTACCTGTATGATGGTTGAAGTTAGGAAGTTAATGTGTATTATAAGTATTTAAGCTCTGTATCAGGGGACACTGGCTGCTCTTGATTTACTTATTATTGCTTTCATCTTTCATGTTGAATTCCAAGAATGTCAAGAAATTTTATGCACCAATTCAAGTCCTCACATTAGACTATCTAGTTCTGTGGGTACATGAAGTCAATAGTATTTTAGCCAGAATAGCTTGTTATCGTTTACTCAAAGTGGCTGTAGAAATAGTGATGAAAGACCCATTTTTCATAAATAGTTCTCCTAGCAAGCCAATACAGAGTTTGAACTTTTACCATTCATGAGTCATTTCTTTCATGTAAAACCATCACAGAATCAGTCTTATTTCACCTGGAATAAATTGAATGTTCACTCGGACTCTATAGGTATAGAAGTCATTAAGCCTGGAAGCACAGTTTCGAAAACAGTTTTGGCAAGCAATAAATCTAGAGTTTATTGGTGACAGACTTCAGCAGTTATATATCTATGTGGAATTTCCCTGGGGAAATATTTCTTTCATCCTGAGACGCATTTCTGAAGTCAGAAAAATTTGGGTTTGAATTCTGGTTCTGACATTTATCTGTGTGACCTTGGTCAAGTTGCTTAATCCCTCTAAGCATTTTTTTTTTCCTGTAAAATGAGAATTGTAATAGTGCCTGCCTTAAAGGATTGTCAAGAAAATTAAATGAGGTAATACTAAGTGCTCAGCACAATGTCTGGCATATATAAATGTATTGGAAAAACTTAACATTATAGTTCTGGACTTTAAAAGCCTTTAGAGGTGTCTACGTGTATGTCATACTTTAGAAAAACTTTTCTAAAAGCCCTTAGAGGCAACATCCTAACATTCAAGCATATCAGGATATTATTAAATCAAAGACATCTCTTTGGCTAGTAAAGTACACTGAATACTCTTGACTTTTCAGAACAGAGGGTAGAGAAAAGCCAAGAAATTTTTTCTTTGAAAAGTAAAGATGCCAAAAACATTGCAGACAATAATTTTTGAAAAATTAACATAAATTGTGATATTCTTTAGCTATCTAATTTAGAATGCTGAATGTTCAAAGATTTATCTTTTGAAAGGAATGAAAACACATTATTACTCTAGTATTGATGGCATTACATTTTCTTAATCTTAATCCTACCCAGGATTGTATAAAAACAAAAGGTGCCAAAAAAATGGGTTTCTCTGTATTGTCTCTTGGTCACTTGATAAAAATATTTTGATAAAAATTTAGGATTAAGCTGGTTTTACACTCAGGCGTTGAGGGAGAATGCTAATCATTACCTGAATACAAACTTTAACAGGTACATTCCATCTAATTGCTATGCATAGCTGTTTTTTGGAAGTCATCAGAATGCATGAAAAAGCATAGGCATATTAGGGCAATTAGGTTCATAACAAGTAACAGAAGTTTATCCTAATATTTCCCCAATTTTGTGGGACGCTAAGAATCAATGCATTAAGTGGCATTGAAAATAGAAGAAAAGAACATAAAGACACCTAAAACTTCTAAAATATAATAATACTTAACTGATCATGACTTTATCATACTTTGATTCCAATAAGGATAGAAATATGGCATTAAGAGCAAGTTTTTAGGCTTCCATGATTGAGCAGGCAATCTTGCCATACTGGGGGCAGATTTCATGCTAACGTATCTTTGCAGTACTGCAAAGGCACAAATTCTTAGTGCCCTCATACCAGCATTTGTGATGAATCACAAATCCAGGAGAGATTTCTAATCCCTGCTGTCTCCCCATTTCCATAATCATAAAGAATAATCTGCCAAGGAAAAAAGACAATGTTTTCTTCCTTATCTCTACTTCTACTGCCTTCTTGCCACTCTGTCCCAATGGCCTTTGAAAAAGAGAATTTAGCCATACAATGTGGCTGTAGCTGGCTTTTCATAGAGCCTTTGACTTTTTCTCAATCATGTGAAGTCTATGCTGCTTTTACAAACTCAGTACCCACTTTTCTCTTTATGTGGATGGAGGTCTTGTGAAACCAAAATGATAGTCAATTGTTTCTATAGAAACTAGTTCTAACCACAGGATTAGAAAAATAAACCTTTTTTTTTTTTTTTTTTAAGGTAGGAGCTCTTTTCCGAAAGAATGGGCTCTTTAACTCAAGCATTGTTTACTGTAGGTCCACTATGCACCCAGCTCTGTGCCAGTCACTATAAAACACCTCTTAACAAAACATTTAGTAGAGTCTAGGATAGATTTTGGACTGAGATACAAAATGATTTTACTCTGGTTATTATCAATTTTATCCTTTGGAAGCTTCTTTTTGGATTTCAGAATAGAAATGTAGCTGGTTTTCTTGTTCTCTTTGCAGAACATATACAGTAAATCTGGAAACCACAATATTAAGGTTGGAAAATGCTAGCCTTATTTCCATGCACTCTAAGTTTTAGACTATTATGCCATCATTCTTTTTGTAGGGAAAGTGCTGAGTTTCAGATGAGAAAGAATATGAAAATAAAGCATTGTATATGCTATTACACAAAATGTCACAGAATATGATGAATATTTTACAGCCACTCTTCTCTGCCTATCTATTTAATTACTTTATGGCCATGCCATTCATGAGCAATATAGTCATTTTAAAATGCATAATAATAAAAACTTTATTACATGCCACCTCATATTTTTATACAGATATATATTTTTATATGTATGGCTAGAGTTACTTTATACTGAAGCAATGACGTGGAGAATTAATATTTTAATTCAAACTTTTATAGTTTTAGGAATCAAAAAGCAATGTTTGCAGGGACCTGGAGTCTTCAGTATTGAGACAAAATGTCAGAATCTGGTGGTGTAAGCTCTAGGACACTCAGAAATATGTTCATCTTGTACTTTGCAAATCTGCTAGCTTCTTTTCTATTTACATAATAACAACCCCCACAATGCTTAGCTAAAGCCAAAGCAAATAAACTGGACTTGGGGAAAAAATCTGTAATGGCACCAGACTTCATTTAGTGGAAGTCTACAGCACTTTATTTTAAAATCAGTACACTCCCAGAACTAACAAAAATCTCAATTTGATGAAAAGCACGTATATTTTTTATCTTCATATCAGCTTACCTTTTCTTTGCAATGTTTTTAAAGCTTCTTTTATAAATATGCTGGTCAGTACATTAGTAAAATATTGTTCATTTTTCTAGTTATTTTGGTTTTACTTCCATTTTATTCATGCTATTGAATTGTAAATTTTTACTGCCAGGTTTCAATCATTTCCCCCTGATTTTCATCTGCCTTTTTACATCATTGCGAGTGTTTAACCTGAAAGATTTGATGACAGAGGTTATCTTTAACTGAACACATGCATTTATGAGCCTCAGCAAAAATCTTTATGTGTATAAGTAAGTGCATATAAACATAACGCGATATACATATTGCAACTTACTGAGCTTCAGTTTCCTCATATGTTAAGTAATGGTATGACTTAGCTTAAAGGGTTGTTAGGAAGATTAGCAACTTTATATTCTAAATAATATAAAAAAGTTTTAGAATTTTTATATTTTAAGTATTAGATGTATAATGCCTGGCACAAACTAGGTGCAAGTAAAAAAGAATAATAACAACTGTTGTTGCTATTTCAAAGAAAGGAATGAACAAAATAGCTTTAAGTTATATATGAAGGTGCAATTGTTAAGAGGAAATTCAAGGTGCAATTGTTAAGAGGGAGCAAAGAAGGAAGAAAATGATATTTTCCCCCAGCTCATCTCTGGAAAGATATAATTTTTATGGTTACTTTTATAGCCTCAAGGTATTTGCTCCTGATCTATAACTTTAGTTACATACCATTTTATCAAAAAGCTTATTAAAATATTTTTTTTACCGGGTATCTGTTTTTACTAGGTATCTGTTATTAATCAAAGTTAGTATACAATTTAATTCTAATGAGATCAACCAAAGCACCTCTATAGCCTGGAACATAGTAGGTAGTTTTTTTCCTTCTTATGACATATGCCAGACCCATGATTCTACCATTTGTAAAGTCAGAAGCATAAATTCCTCCTTTGGCTTCCTGCCCTAACACACCCACATCACACACCTGTTTAGTCTTTGCTTGCAGGTAAATGTGTACATCTGTTAGGGCGTGATCTTCATGATGGGATGACAAATGGGATCCTGTCACAGCATTATTTAAAGAGCAAATTCCAAAGAGTAAACCTTTCTCCACACCTGTGTCTGCTTAGGATCATTAAAATGGAACTAGATTCATCGATTACAAGGAAATTTAAAGTATTGGGTTATCTGTTGAAATCTTTTCAAACATATTTGGTTTCACCCTAGGCTATGGATATGAAAATGAAAATTCAATTGTTAGGTCCTCTTTCCAAGCTTCCGCCCTGCCCACCTCACCATCACAGCCAGCTGAGGCAGCAAACTGGGTGTCCTGGTCCAGATGGACAGACACCTGATGGCTTACTCTTGCCACCTCCTTTTCTAACATACAAACCCAAATTACCCCCTCCCCACTTGCCTTCCTCCTCACCCAAGTGGTCCTATTGTCACAGGAAGATCTCTTCTTAGCTCACTAATTGCCTTCTCTTCCTGTTCTCTTTTTATTCCATTTAAGAACAAGACATGGGCCAATACCCCAACAATAGAACAGAGTAATTCTTTGCCTCCCCAAATAAATGGAAAATGGCTTTAATAGTTAGTAATGCAGGATAAGGAAAGCCACATATTTTGTAGTGTAATTAGAAGTAATAAAGGACTATAACTTGTTAGTAAGAGTTCCCTGAAGTCTCCTTCAGAAACTCACAAAAGACTCCATTACCTCCTCAACTGGCTTTTCCTCAACAACCCGTTTCCAATATAAAGAGAACAACTGCATTGTTCTCTATCTTGTTTGAACAAATACCTGGTATTTCTATATTATTAATGATAAAAAGCCTTTTGTGGACAAGACTGAGATAACAGATTAGGACATTGATTCTATGGGAATACACATTCCTAATTTGAAAATAAAAACAAAACAGATTACTACCAGAAAGTTTATAAACTTAGAGCTGCCTGGAGTGGAAACTGATTTATGCTCTGCTTTCTCACTTGGTATCAATTTCACTCTTATAGCTTGTCCTCTTGCATAAAGACTCAGGGATATGGTTTAAAAGGAAAAAATCAGAATAGGCAGCCATAAAAAAAAAAAATTAATTCACTATTTCAAATAATGTGTACTGAGAAATTGAATCGAATGATGCAGCAAATAAAATATTTATTTCTTATATGCAATATAGATGAGTCATGTCACTCTGAGAGATTTAACTTTTTAATTTGCTAACTTGGTGTTTGTATTTTATTAGCAATTGCAAAAGAAGAATCTATTATTCTCTTGCAAGTGTCAAAAAGATGATGTTGTGGGGAAAGCAGCTTCAACTATTACTGCAGCATAGTTGGAAAAAGCATGCATTCTTCATTGTTCTTTACTAGTTCCTGAATTTCTATGGTGGCAGGTACCAAAATCAGGATGGGATTATGAACTTGCATAACAGTGTATGCAGCAATCTAGTTGTGTGAAAAATATGCAAATCTTCTGCTATATACTTTGTAGTTAACTATACAATTACCATTATATAAATATCACAGGTACAGTAAATAAATATAAAATTATACATTCACATTTATATTAAGAGAACCCAGATGGCTCTGGAAAAGAACATAAAATGTATCTTCTTTTTGGAAAAAGTTTTCTCTCTTCTAATAGTCTTGGTAAAAATACTATCCTATATGCTATTGTACTTAATATAAAAAACAATGTAACACTTTAAACTTCACCAGAAATATCAATTAATTAATTATAAATTAATTACATTATAAATTAATTACAAATCATTTATTAAACTTAATGAATTCTTTTATATAGGAAAATTCTCTTAGAACAAAATAATACTTGTATGGTTTATTAAAAATCAGATATAATTAGCTACACTTGAACTTCTTACTTTCCTAAATATAATTCAAAACTATTCTTTAAAAAGCTAAAATACAGGAAAAGGTGTATTCCCTTGTTTCTCTCTCTCTCTCTCTCTCTCACACACACACACATACACACACACACACACACACACATACACATACGCAATTTTTATTATTCACTTCTAAACTTATAAAGTACAGGGGAAAAATTCAATTTTATGTTCAGTAGAGTGTATGTTCTAATGTTGAAGAATCAGTTAAATTAAGAACAAAATTTCTTTGCTTTTGTTTATTTAAACATGAAAATATATTGCTATTTAAGCAGTGTAAAAAATAAATAATCTTCATATTCTAAAAAAAATGGCCAGTTTTTAATAACATTTTGAGCAAAAATAAATTCTTCCCAGGCCAAGGATTCTTTTAAACTTAAAAAAACATAGTGCTAATATTTAGTCCAATGTTTTTGTTTTTCTTATCTTTCTTATCTCCCTCCCACTCTTTCTCCCAATGAATGAATGAAACTGAAAAGAATTATCAATCTGATGTGTGATAAATGGTCTGGAGTCATTTGATTTGCATTCTCTTGATAAACGGTGTGGCATATAGATTTTCCCCAAATGGTTACAATAATGTCCTATGTTCTCTTCTAATATCCTTTTATCAAGAGGAAGAATCTATATCTTCTTCTCTTGAATTTGAGAGAATTGGTGACTCAGGCAGAACTGATACTACTGTATATGACTTTTAAGCTAGGTCTTAAAAGATGATTAAATTTATGCCTGGTTCTCTTTGGACACTCAGTCTTGGAACCCAGTCACCATGTTATGTTACTAAGAATCACAGGCAACTTGAAAGGCTTCTGGCTGACGGCTCCGGCCTACACTAGCGTCAACCCCCAGACAGAGGAGTCTTCGAAGATGCCTTAGGAAGATATCCGCTCCCAGCTGTTGAGTCACTCCTGCCCCGCTCTTTCCAGCTGAGATCTCAGACATTGTGAAGCACAGACAAGCTGTCCTCATTGTAACCTGCCAAATTTCTGATCTGCAGAGTTCCTGATATATATAATACAATGGTTGTTTTGTCACTAAATATTGGGATGGTTTGTCACACTGCCATGGAAAACTGTAACAATCAGGGAGGTTGATTATTTTTTCATGTTTATTGACTATTTGCATTTCTTCTGTGTATTGCCTATTCTTAAAATTTGCTCATTTTATCTTGAGTTTTTTGTCTTGCTCATATATTCTTCACATAATCCTACACTTGTTACATATATTATAAATATATTCAACCAGTTGCTGTTAGTTTTGGAATTTTCCGTCTTTTTTAAGGAAAGGCTTTCCCAGTTGAAGATTATAAAAATATCAAATATTTTCTTCTGGTACTTTTATAATTTTATTTATGATCAATTCTTTAATCTATCTTTAATTTATTATTTCATATGATATAAGGTAGGAGAAATTGAACTCCTTAAATGGATAATCAGTTGTCTTTATATCTTTTATTTAAGTAATCCATTCTTCTCTTAGTTGAAATGACTCATCAACTAAATTCTTCAATATATGTCTATTTCTGGACTCTTTCTGGCCCACTGATCAATTTGACTGTTTCTACAAAAATGCATTTTATTTTAATTTCTATAGCTTTTTGGTACGTCTTGCTATCCATTAGAGCAAGTAACCTGACCTTGCACCCCAACTCCCCACCAAATTTCTTGCTGAATTTTAAACACTTTATCTTTGAGATGAATTTTAGAATCAACTTGCCAAGTGCCTTGAGAAAATTGCTTTAACTTTACAGATTAACGTGGGGACAATTGGCATTTTTATTATAGTGAGTCTTCTTATATATGAATATGGCATATTTTTCTATTTATTCAGATTACCTTTTAAGTCCTTCGGTAAAGTTTTAGAGTTTTCTTCATGTATAATTCTTGTTATGTTTATTCCTAGGTAGTTTACTGTTTTTGTTACTCTTGTGGATAGAGGTTTTTTTTTTAATTATATTTTCTAATTGGTCATTGCTGTAGTATAATAAAATTATTGAATTGTGTATACATGTATTTATATCTGTACGTATAAAAATATATTTTGTATTTCTTATATTCAGCTCCTCCCCCCCATTTACTCTTTTATTAGTTATAATAGGTTTTCAGTTGATTTCCCTTGAATTGTAGATGACCATGTTACTAAGAATCACAGGCAACTTGAGAGGCTACATAGGTATATGACCATCATGTCATATACAAATAATGGCAGGATTACCTCTTCCTTTCCAAAATGTATAACTTCTATTTCTTTTCTTTGCGTGATTGCATTGGCTAGCATCTCTTTATACCAACATACATACACATTAAAGTCTTAAACTTTAATGTACATGCAAATCACCTGGGGATCTTATTAAAATGCTGATTTTAATTTTAACAAGCTTCCAGGTGATGCAGACCACATTATAAGGAGTCAGGTCTCCACTATGTTAAGTAGTGGTGATAATACTGGTCTCTTTTGTCTTATTTGTGACTTCAGTAAGAATTCTAATTATCCAACCCAATAATGTGGATAAAGAAACAAATTTAAGTGTATTCAGTACCTTGCACAAGTAGCAAATGGCAGAATAAGACTCAGCCCCAAATGAATGATTTCAAGGACCTTGTTTTCAATATTTACTCTGTGGTAATTTCTGTGGTAAAATAAAGATAAATATGTCTAACAGAGCCTGTTTTAAAATGCAAATCACCTATACCTATTTTAGAAAAATTTTCATCAACGTTTTTATATCTACTTTAATATTTAGTTTCCTAGAACAGAGGTTGGTAAACTACATCCCATGGCCCATATCTGACCCCTGCTTTTTTCTGAGTGTCTCTCTAACTAAGAATAATTTTTAAAATTTTTAAATGCTTGAGAAAAACAAAAGAATAATAATATTTGGTGACACATGAAAATTATATTACATTCAAATGTCAGTATCCACAAATGAAGATTTACTGGAACCAGCTATGCTCATTTGTTTATGTATTGCCTATGGCTGCTTTCCTACTACAAAAGCAGAGTAGAGTGGTTGTGACATAGACCATGTATGTTGCTTTCATTGCTTTGCAGTGCTGCTAGGTATACCACAAACCACATTGATGCAGTTATAATTTGACTGGATCTGAAGCGCCATTTTGTTCTGTGACATCTTTTATTATTTTTTAAATTATAAAATTAAAGTATATCTTGTTTTGACATATTCATCATATCAAAACAAGAAGAGATAAGTAGATTTCAAATGGCATGTACAGAGGACTGTGGATAATTTTGTTACCAAATTAGAAAGCAAAGCATTGTGCTTATTGTGGAATGACATTGTAGCTATGCTTAAAAAACACAATAGACATAGGCATTACTAGATTTCAACACTCATCTCAACTCACAGAAAAGCAATGGTCATAAAAATAAAAAAATTTAAACGGAACATTTCATCACAGCAGAATTTTTTTCACAAAAATAAAAAGTGAAAATGAGGCTGCAACCAAAGTAAGTTTCTGAGTGGCTCATTTGTGTTCTAAGCAAGGAAAGCTGTCTACTAATGGTGAATAAACTAAATTAAGTTGGATGGCAGAAATTGAAGAAATTGTCCAGAGAAAATAAACTTGCTTAAAACTAGTGGCTTTTCAGTGAGAACAGTTGCTTGAAGGGTTCAGAATATTGGGAGCAACATCAAAAGTCAATTAAAAAACAAGGCAAATAATTTTAAGTGGTTTTCCTTGGAGTCAGTGGTCCCCAACCTTTTTGGTACCAGGAACCAGTGCTCCTATGAGAATCTAATGCCTGATGATCTGAGGTGGAGCTGAGGCAGTGATGCTAGTGCTGGGGAACAGCCGCAAAAACAGATGAAGCTTTGCTGGCTTGCCCACTGCTCACCTCCTGCCCCTGCAATATTGCCTGGTTCCTAACAGGCCAATGACCAGGTGGTACCGTCCACGGCCTGGGGGTTGCGGACCCCTGCTTGGAGTGAATCCTGCTTTTTAAGTGATTAAAGAATTAGCCTCTATGAGTGGTTTGCATTGTAAAACAATAGGTGAGAATATTTTGAAAAAATTGAGAGAACACTAATTTAGTACAATCTGAAGGTGAATCTTCTAAGATGTATTCAAAATGATGGTGGTAAAAATAGTTGCTTTTAAAAGCAGAAAAAATGATTAATTATAAAAACTTACATAGCTTGTGAAAACAAGTTATTTTAAACTTATGGATATTCATTGTATTATCCGCCAGCTGGTACACTGTAGAAAATACTTAAACCTATAATTGACACAGTGTTAAAGGTGAACTTCATTTACTTTTGTGGACTTAACCATCACCAGTTCTGTAAGTATTTATCATAATAGGATCTAAATATCTTATTTCTCTACCACATAGCACATCAACTGCTAAGCAGTGGTAAAATTTTGTTGTAATTTATTTAAGGGCCAAGGTTGAAATTTTTGTACCACCATCTACTACAATAATTGAACACTAAATGGTTTTGGAAATGAGTTTTTGTTGTGGAATTGATAATGTTTCTTAATAAATATAATCTAAAATTATAACAAGAACAGCATTTAAATGTGAAACTTATTACTGTGGCAAAGTCATTTCAATGACAACTAGTGTCGTTTGAATCATGGGTAATGTCAAGCTGCTTTATATGTTTCCTGTGCTTGTCAAAAGCTAAAATAAGAATTGAGGCCTCCATTTCCACATAAATGTGCACAGGATATATATTCTAAACCCAAATTACAGTTCCAGCAACGTATTTTGGACCTTGATACAAGTGCAAACAAAATTTCCATATTTCAAAATTCATTTAAATGTGCAATTGAGGAACTTCCACCTACCCTTCAATTGGAAGCAGTTTAATAACATGCTAAAAGGTAAATACCAAGAAAAGAACTGAATATAATTCTTTAAGTGCCTTCCGAGCAATGAATATGCTCAATTAAAATCATATGCTCATGAACAAACATTAGTATTTGGCAGTACTTATTTGTATGAGAAGACATTTTCAAAGATGAAATATATAAAATCCCATTATGAATCAGCATTAACAGATGGACATGTGTAATTGATTCTGATGATAGGAAACACTAACTTTGAACCCCAATTAAGTGAAATGTTATCCCTTCACAATGAAAGAATTGCATTTGAAGGGAACCAAAGTTTTGCCGCCCTGAAGCTGCCTTTTTGGGATATTGATTTTACGCTGTTTGTGAAGAAATAACACTCAGAAAGAACTTTTGACCTTCTTCTCTTTCCTGCTCAAGAAATTCAGACAGAAAAACCTGCTTTAGGAAAGCAAACTTAGGATGTTCGCCGTTAGCCTAATTTCAATTAAGTGTGGAAAACTGGAGGGCTTCAGGAAGGGGCCTGTTAGATACCCACTGTGTCCCATTGTTTCTGAGTTGTCTAGCAGGAATTTGCTTGTCATGTGTGTTCTGCTCTTCTTCAGCAAACTGTAAATCGCCCATTCTCACTTCTAAAATCTAAAACTATATTCTCTCCCTTTTCTCCTTGGTCCAAAACATCCTATATACTCAGTGTTAGCTCACTGTCTTTGGAATTATCATGCATATATGAATTCCTCATGTGAATGTATTAAAATTTTATTTTCTCCTATTAATCTGTCTCTGTTAAATTATTAGCCAGCTAAAAAACTTAGAAATTGGGAAGAAAAGTATTAATATTTCTTTAGCCCCCATACATTCATCTCATTACCGGACCTATATTAAAGTAAATTGAACTCAATTATTATTGTTATTACAGTTTCAATTTTGTCAATAAAGATTTGTGGAAATTTGTTTTTTCTCTGGCCCTTCACAGAAAAATGTTGCCAACCCCTAATCTAGAATATTCTCTTATGTCTCTTATTGTCACTGGTGCTGATTAAAGACAATTCTCCAAATCATTTTATAAATTTATTTGTTGAGTTCTTACTATGTGCAACACTTTTTCCTTGTGAGAGAGGCACTACTATTTCCAATTTATGGTGTGGAGAAATTGAAGTTCAGAGCCTTTCCTACAGTTGTACACTTCGAAGTGAATGAACGATTATTTTAAATCTGGTCTTCCTGGCTGCAAAGCCTAGGCTGTGTGACCTTGGGGAAGTTGTTTAATCTCACTAAACTTCAGTTTCCTCATCTGTAAAATGGGGATTTTTAAACTATAGTACCACTTATGTCGTAGAGTTGGTTTGAGCATTAAATTAATTAATTAATGGAAGGTGTTTAGAACAGCTCCAGTAAAGAGCAGTCAGAAATAAGGTGGAGGTCCAATAACAGGAAAGGGATCAATAAAATTGCTTACTATTTAGCAGGAGTTGATGGAGAATTCCCAGTTCAGCTGCGAATTAGAGCTTTTCAGTTGTTAGGGAATCTGGGGTATTTGACTGAGGTTTGTTAAGAAAAAGGAAACTAATATGTAATAAACATGCAAAAATTAAACATTACAATTAAACTTAACTAATGCAGATCTACTAAAGTAGTTGACAAAGTCAGGTGAGGTCATGTTTACCTGGCTTATTCTCTCCTTTGCTACTAGTAACCTGTGTAACCTTGGCCAAGTCACTTCATCTTTGATTCTCAGTTCAGTATCCTCTTTTGTAAAATGTGGATTATAAGTAGCTTACCATACAAAAATGATGTGAGAATTAAAAAAATATATATATATATATGCATCAAAAATACCTAATACAAGGCTTGGCATAATAAAGAACTCAGTAAATGTTAATCCATTTTCCCTGGCCTATACCCTTTCTAAACTGATCCAAAGCTTAGAAACAAAGCAAAGCAAAATTAAACAACCACAAAACAAACCAAAGTAAAAACTCCAAACAAACAAACAAACTCCAATTTACCGATTAGGTGTTGGAGGACAGGGAGACTATAAGAAAGGAAAAAAAAAAAAAAGGAAAAGACCTTACTAGATCTGCCAGATAAAATACAGGACATATAATAAACAGTGAAAAAAAATTTTTTTAGTATAAGTATATCCCAAATATTGCATGGGACATACGCTAAATGAATTATTGATTTTTTAACTGAAATTTGAATGTAACTGGGTGTCAGGTATTCTTATTTACTAAATCTGTCAGTTTAGAGGTGACAGAATTTAGTAAGAAATCTCATACCCCCGCACAGCCAACAAGACTCAGAATTTAAAAGAGCCTACGTAATGTGTTTCTAACTCTCTTAACTGCAAGGCTTCAAGAAAAAGATTGACTCCACCCTCCCAGTCTAGGCCAAGCAAAGGGCCCTGAAGAGAAACCCCATGGTGAGGGATTCTGCCTACTGCGCACCCTCTATGGGAGCGTGGTGCAGAGGCTGCTGGGAAAACTGTGGCAGCCCGCCCATTGTTCCCTTGGGTCTTTCTGCCCGAGGCTTTCCTTCGGGTGGGGCTCTGCGGTTACAGTGTGGTGACTCTGTCTCCCAGCCCCTGCCACACCCAAAAACAGGTTGGAGGAGGAAGAAAATGGCTTATCAATTCAACATTTTTCTTAGCTGGTTTGTGCTTTGCTGTTCTGGCCTGCAAAACTTTAATTATTACTTTGATGCAGAGTGGCTGCCGATTGTCATTGCCAGGCCTGATTTAATAGCCTGCTTGCACAAAGTCCGACAGAGACTGCTTTTGTTGCACTTTTGAACAGCTCGGAATGGTGGCTCTTTTACGTTAAGGAGGAAACTCTGTGGTTAAACTGTAGCCTAGGTATTTTTAGAGCCGTTACCATGTTAACCGAATTTCGTACATTTCACCTGCAGGATATGCAGTAGTGCTTAGGGCCTTCCCTAAACTCTAACAAAAAAATATGATTTGGCAGTTGTTAATAATGTGTTTAGGGCCAACTTCATGTTATCAAAAAAGCTACTCACCAAATATATGGGGCTGCTAAGATTCCCCTTTTGGATGAGTGGTACTGTGCCATTAGGAAGTATTTTTTTCCTTAACACATAACGATTTGAAGGAACCCAACGAAAAGGCTAAAATTGGTCAGTTCTAAAGGTCAGAGCCTGAAGGCAGTGACCCATTTGTTAATCATTAAGCTCTTCTAAGCCTTCTTGACAGAATTCTGGCTTTTTGCCACTTCTCTGGTCATTTTAAGCTGCAAATTCTTGTACTGTTTCAGTTTTTAAGTAGGTAGCAAAGGTTATGAGAAAGACATCACTTGTTATTTTTCCTTATCAGACGTCTTTAGGGGTTTGGAAGGCAGAGCTGTTCTGTGTTAAGGGAATCTTCTTAATGTCCCTGTTACAGAGCATTAAAAGATGGATCAGTGGGTCCTCTAAAAAAGGGAGGGTTTCTAGCTATTATTCCCATGTTAATTAGCTTCCAAAGATAAGCAGGAAGTGAGTGAGAGGACACACACTTGGTGATTAGGTATTAGTTCCCAAACCACTGCTATCCTTGGTGATTTTCTCCAATAATCCCAGCACTGAAAATTCAAGAAACTGAAGCAGAATAACCACAGTGTATTTATCATCTTCTGCCATCAGTTAAAAACTGGAAGAGCTTTAAAATATTTTGAATATATTCTGTGAAGCCCAATGAGGTTCAAGTGATATGACATTTCATTCCAAAATTTAATGCCAGTTTATGCTCTAGTCTATTTGAAGGAAAGTTGATTTGCACACTAAAAAACTCCCATAAACGAAACTAAATTTTATGTAGCCAAGGGACATAAAAGCTGCTAAAATACTTGCTACAATATTGAACATGGAATAGTTGTTCTCTATTTCTCAAGGGAAAAAATACAGTCAAACCTTGCTTATCCCTAACTCAAACTTCCGGAAGTCTTAAGTATTTGGAATTGCTCCAAATGCTGAAGGGGGAGGGGGAGAGGGATGGAGAAAAGGGCAACAGGAGGAAGGGGGAAGGGGGGAAGGGGGAGGGAGGGAGGGAGAGAAAATGAGAACTAACAGAAAGCAAGCAAGTCAGCTTTTAGAAGTAGACCTGAAGCCCTAGCAACACTGAAAAGAGACCTGGAGGTTACATCTGATTGGCTTACCAGCCAGAAGGAATAGTGAGCTCTGATTGGCTGGTGATGATGTCTCCAAATAACCAGCCTTTATCGGGAAAGCAAATTTATGTGGCAGAAAGGGGACAAGAGACAGAAGAAGCAGGCAAGAAGAAAGGGAAGACAGAAGAGCAAAGTGAATGACAAATTATTTGTAACAGAGGTGATGACTGAGATTAAAATGAGAAAAGAGAATAACACCTATTTATGTAGGTGTTACATAACTGCTCACAATTTACAAAGTGCTTTTACATGTAATCATTGATATTGTCCTTACAAAGGCCTGCAGCACTCCCAGAAGTTAAATGGCATGCCCCGGGTCATTCAGCTACTAAGAATAATAGCTGAGGTTTTCTGGCCACAGAAAATCCAACAAATCCACACAAATTCAACACTTGATGCCACACAGGTAGGTGCTGTGGAGGTAATGATTTGCAGTTGTCCTGTGAGACAGGGAGCAGCAAATGAGAATTGGAAGCCACATCAGCTTGTAGTTTAATAGGAAATGCAAATGGGGTAGAAGGGCTCTCTGCCCTTCAGGACTGCAGACCTTGAAAACACAGACATAGGGGACATCTCTGGGTATTTAGAAAGAGAGAGAGCAGTGGTGCAAATGAGACTTAAGCCTTGAGAGCTCAGAGGGCAGCTCTGACATATTTCACTGGGGTGTATCACAGTCTTCTTGCATGTACCTTGTGGAAGCTGGATGCCTAATTATTCTCCCCTCCTCCACTTCTCCTTGAAAGCCATTCCTTCCTCAGGCTTAGTAAACAGCATTCACTCTGCTGCTCAAGCTGAAACCTCAAAGTCATCTTTGTCTTTACTTTCTCCCTATATCTAATTTATCAGTGAGTCATGTAGATTCCATTTCCAAAACATATCTTGAATCAGGCTACTTCAGTCCATCTCTGCAGCTGCACCATTTTCTCCTCCTGGGCACTGCAATAGCTTCCTAGCTGATTTCTCTAATTTCTTGCACTTCGACGTCCCTAACTCTTCTCCTTTCCCTTTAAATTTATTCTCTTAACTATGTTAGCCCCTGCTTAAAATTGGCTCTGAGGATAAAACTCAAAATCTTTGCTATGATTAGCCCCAGTTTACTTTGCATCACTCTGCCTAGAACTCACCACCCTAGCCATTGTCCTCATTTCAATTATTAAAACACACTGGTATCTTTCCAGCTGAAGGGCCTTCAATTTTGCTGCTCCCTGTTTCCATATCATCATCACATGGCTGGCTCTTTCTTCTATTTCATGTAACCTACAGAGTTAGGACTTCTCTCACTTATATTACTTTTCTATTAATTTCCTGTGATTTCTCAATCTGAAATTATGTATATTTTTATTTGATTCCTTGTTTATCATCTTTTTATAAGTCTTTCCCCTTCTAGTCATAAAGCTCTATTAAGGCAAAGACCAAGTCAATTTCCCTCACCACTGTAACTCCAGAGCCCACAATAACAGTATGGGGAAGGTACTGTTTGTTGAATGAATGAATGAATATCAAGGCATTAACATATCTTGATGACATACCACCTCTGTATTGATAGAGCCATGGATATGGGTACACTGCGTTTCCTGTTTGTGTCCTGTTATCTGTTAATTCCTGTTGGAGTTGTGAGTTCTGATATAGCTGCCATCATTTGGGAAATTCTGTAGAATCTCAGTACTATTATTTCTGAATAAGAGAATGGAATCTTGTTTGGGTTGGGACTTGGGGAATGGTATAAATTCACTCCTAAGGTCTATTAGTAGTAAGCAATTGAAATCCACCCTGAATTTGGAGCTTAACTAAAGATAGCTATTTTGCAGCATGTGAGAATGTGTGATATTGGTTTGCCTCCTGGGAATCATGTGCTGAAAGGCATTCATTCTTTTTTAGAGCCATAAAAGTACAGGTCTTCACCCCATAACAGAGCTGTGCTGTTTTCTTGACAGTCCGAGGAGGTCACAAATTGGCCATAACAAAGCCTGTATCTATTTTTGATTTGTCAAAGTTATGCCTGTGAGTGATGAACACGCCCTTAGCAAAATGAATCATTCTATAGAGATTTAAAATAATAATGGAATCCATATTTTGGTCAAGGGATTGCTGCTTTAATTACATTTGTTTCAACATTCTAGTAGGTTTGGGATTTCTAAACTGACTTGTTATGTGTCTCTTTGAAAATGAAGTTTACCATGGTGCCCTCTGGTGGAATTAAATTCAGACACTTTTAAAGTTAAAGACTCATCTGGTAAGAATGCATTATTTTGTGTTACAGAAATGAAAGGAGCAACTCTAAATAAAAATGTCCATAAACTATGAGAAGGGTTCTCTTGCTATTGGGAGACTGCAAGAAAACATGCCTCAGAATCTCTGCTTTCTGATTCAGGGACACAGCTTACAGGTGCTGCATAGGAAGGGCCGCCATATAAATGCATGTAATTCTAGATCCATTAAAATGGAGGTTAGGAGCCACAGCATTTCACATCACTTGGCAACATGGAAGCTGACTAATTAGGTATTATTTTCAGAAGGTCAAAAGAAGTTTACAGCTATTACAGCATCTGTAAGAATATTCATAAATAGTCATGAACACAGAGGGAAGAAGAATTTGGTTGTGGTTTATTGAGAACCAGTGGAGATTTACTTTATAGAACTTTTGTCATTAGATTCCTCATCAAAACTGATAAAACCACATGCCCATCAAAATGGAAAGGGTCCCAAAGTTTGACCTTAGAAAAGAACATAGGCTTATTTCTTTTCTTATTGGGGAACTTTCTTTGAAACTTGGTGTGCCTCAGATTAAAACAAAAACAAGAACCAAAAAATAAAACCAGTTCATCTAAAGCAGTGGTTCTCAGAGGAGTGATACTGTCCTCTATGTGGTATTTTAGGACTCTGTGTGTGTGTGTGTGTGTGTGTGTGTGTGTGTGTGTGTGTGCGTGCGCATATGCACGTGGAAAGAGGGTGTCAAGGTGTCTAAATGATTATGGTGCTGTTATTGACATTCAGTGGGTAATGGTCATGGATGCAAGAAGCAGTTTTACATCATGCTAGACTTTCATGTCCCACCAACCATTCATGGAGATAAAAAACCCATATGTAATTATCTAAGCCTAAAACTAAATTCAGTTTTACATAAAAACACTAACATTTGTCACATGGTTTTAATATACACTGAATTTTCCAGAAATGCAAGTCCAGTGAGGGAAAATTGTACTTCGTTTTGTTTGGAACTTTACCAAGAATTGTTCAGCATTTTTGATAGTATAATATCAGTGGCCACACATGGTATTTGAGTACTCCAAAAGTTGAACTGTAATCATTTCTATTTATAATGTCCAATTCAAAGTGATTCTACATTTAAGTGTCTCACTCTTTCATTTTGTCTTCTAGTATAGTTGTACCCAAATATTTTAAATTATTATTAATATATTATTTCCTTCATTATATTATAGTTAGGTAATCATATTAATAATTTTGAAATTATGTGTATTGGTAGGTTATATCATTAAAGAATTTCATTCTAAGATAGTAGAGGATGTTATTAAAATTATTTATTATTAATGGAGGACATTGGGGTGATAGTGAAAAATAACTGAGTAAGGAACTCTGATAACCCTCTCCTCTATAAAAGCAGTGAAAATACTGGCAAAAATTGTCAGAATAAACTTCTTCAGAGTTCTGGAAATTAACCAAAAGATTGCAGCAATCAGAGGGGCTCTTATCTTTTATTCAAGAAAAATGGCTGAAAATTAGTAAAAACAGTGAGATTTTCAGTGAGATTTGTTGAATTTTACCTTGCTCTATTCCCATCACCTCCCTCCCCAGCTCTACATTAACCTTGAAAACCAACAGCCTGTAATCATAGTAGAAACCAGCAGCCTGGTGGGAGGGTCAGAACAGGATTATAACTTCTTCCAAGCTCCATTCCCAGAGAACTGTCGCTACTTGACCTAGCTGGTGACTCTCTGAAATAACCCACTCATAATAGTGTCTGTATGTGACCTGACTCAGAACTTATCCACTGTGAACAGCCTTTTTCTCAATGAAAACAATTTTCTATTACTTTTAGAAAAAACACCAGGGGCAATTGTTTCATATTGCAGCTGCCAGAGGCAGTAGATAACAGTTGGGGCAAAAAATAGCCTTACCAGAAGCTTAAAAAGAAAATCTAGAAAAGATATTTGAAAAGCACAGGCATATTACTGGAATCTAAAAGGCCAAGTAAATGTATAGGGATGTTAGCATATCCAGGGCTATGTCAGGAAAAACCTGAAAAGGACCTAAACTCTCACTTCTGCCTAACTTTGAGGTTCTGTGCAAGCAGGAAGTAAAAGCTAAGACCTGCTGCAGTGTTGAAGATGTGACCCTAACATGTGAGCCACTTGGCAAAAACTTGGGCACTTACTGGCTCCAGGCACTTAAAGAAATCTTTGATCATAAGCCTAACACTAAGCTAGTTAGCAGGGACTCCAGTGGCCACCAATGACAAATAAATCAAACATTAAAGAATTAGTTCAGAAAAATCAAACAACCAACAATAAACAGCAAATATAAGAAATTCTGGAGAGGTGGGAGACGGTGATTTCAAGAGTTACCACATTATATTAGTTAGAATGTAAGTTTTCTGCAAAAATTAGTAGACATGCAAAGAAATAAAAATATGACCCCACATAGGACAAAGCAACCAATGGAAATTGTCTCTGAGGAAGCCCAGACATTATACTTACTAGACAAAGATTTAAATCAATTATTTCATTTGTGTTCAAAGAACTAAAGAAAACGCATCTTCAGAACTAAAGGAAAGTATGAGAATAATTTCTTACCAAATAGAGAAGCTCAATAAAGAGACAGAAATTATAAAGTAGAGCCAAATGGAAATTCTGGAGTTGAGAAATAAAATTTTCACAGAAATAAAAATTTTCTCTAGAGGGGCTCAACAAAAGATATGAGCAGGCAGAAGAAAGAATCAGAAACTTGAATACAGGTCAACTGATATTATGAAGTCTCAAGAACAGAAAAAAAAAAGAATGAAGAAAAAATAAACAGCCTCAGAAACATGAAGAACTCCATTAATTGCATCAACATATGCATAATGAGAATCAGGGAATAAAAGAGAAAGGATCAGAAAAAAATATATAAAAAATAATATCAAAAACATTCCAAATTTGATAGAAACCATAAATTTACACATCCAAGAAGCTTAACAAACACTAAGTAGAATAAAATCAAAGAGATTCACACAGTCACATTATCATCGAAAAGTTGTAAGACAAAAAGACTCTTAAAGCAGCAAGAGAGAATGACCCATCATGTACAAAGGATCCTCAATAAGATTAGCAGCTGATTTCTAATCAGAAACCGTGGATGTAAGAATGCAGTGGTAATGATATATTCAAAATGCTGAAAGAAAAGTCTGTCAATCAAAAAATAAAGGAAAAATCAAAATATTTTTCTATCCTTCAAAAAATAAAGAAAAATAAAAATATTTTCAGATAAACAAAATCAAGAGAATTAATTGCTAGAAGATCTGTCTTACAAGAAATACTAAGGGAAGCCCTTAGTATTTCTCAAGTACACATGCTACATTCTCCAGGATAGATCCTACGTTAGGCCATAAAACAAGTTTCAGTAAATTTAAAAGGATTGAAATCATACAAAGCAAGCTCTCTGATCATAAAGGAATAAAATTAGAAGTCAACAACAAATAGAAATTCACAAATATGTAAAAATTAAACAACACTCATCTAAATAACCAATGAGTCAAAGAAAACTTAGTAAGGGCAATTATAAAATACTTTGAGATGAATGAAAACTAAAGTAAAAACATATCAAACCTTATGGGATGCAGGTAAGCAGTAATAAGAGGAAAATTTTTTGACTGTAAATGTCTATATTAAAAAGAAGAAAGATCAATAACCTAACTTCTCACCTTAAGAAACTAGAAAAAAAGAGCAAATTAACCTAAAGGAAACAGAAGGGAGAAAATAGAAATATCAGTAAATTTTTTTCAAAAAAAGAGAATTGAAGAAACAATAAAGAAAATAAATGATCCACAGATTCAATACAATCTCAAGTGCCTTTTTTTTTTTTAAGAGAACTTGACAAGTTTATTTAAAAACTTACATGGAAATTCAAGAGTCCTAGAATAGCCAATCTTGAAAAAAAAAATGTTAGAGGACTCACACTTCCCAATTTCAAAACTTACTACAGAGCTATAGTAATTTAGACAGTGTAGTACTAGCTATAAGGACAGATATAGATCAATGTAATAGAATTGAGAGTCCAGAAATAAACCCATACTTCTATGATAAATTGATTTTGAAAAAGCTCCAAGACCATTTACTGTGGGGAAAAAATAGTCTCAACAAACTATTGGAGCAGCCAGATATCTGCATGCAAAAGAACGAAACTGTGTTTCAATACAGGCTTTATTAATATTTAGATATAGCAGGGCCAACAGATTAAGAGATGACTGCAATTATAAGGATGGTTTATTTTACTTACAGATCCAACAGATTAGGAGATGACTGCAGTTATAAAGACAGTTTATTATACTTACAGATCCCAACAGAACAGGACATACTATTCTATGTAAAAGATAATGCAGGGAAAGATTCTGGACAGATACAACATAGAACTACTTATATTTTATAAAAATAAAACTACTAAGATAGCAAAATCAAAGGCCCACAGACAACATGTAAAACAAAATGAGGTGACAAAGTACCCCACAAATTATCATGTATGGCTGCTGGACCTAAGAGAGTATTCTGCATAATCCAACACATAGGTAGTGCAAAGGTCTGTGATTCATTAGGTCTGATGGTGATGGATCAGTCTAGAAGGATCAGTCTAGATCAGAATTTGACAATATAAATTCTCAAAATTAACCAACCAAAGCTCCCTAACAAGACAGTCTGACACAACAGAGATGCTGCTGAGAGGAGAATTCAAACTGAACACACTAGAGCAACAGAACAGAGGAAAGAGAAGGACCAGGAAAAAGTGGAGTAGAGAGCAGAGAGACAGATGTCAGAAAATATGAGGACATATTTTTTGATAACACCTTTTAAAAGAGGGAGCCCTAGAGGTCTGAGTCAATGACATCTATTTTGGTTTATACCTCCTTTCTCCAAGAACAGGAAAACTCATTCACTGAAATTGAGCAGCAGAATAGGATTGCCCATAAAAGACATTATGAGACAAAAGAAAAGAAGAAGAAGAATTTCCCTACAGATAATAAAAGCATGTCAGAAAGATGAATGGTAGGAGTTCCAAAAGAAGAAAACGAGAGCAATGCAACGAAACAAATACTAAACATCATTTTTAAAGAGTGTGTCATGTTCCTGGAGAAATCAACAAGAACAGCTATTGCTGAGATATATTCTAGTAAAACTACTGGACTTTAATAGTGTTAAATCTAACAGTTTCTTTTAAAAAATAATAAGAAATCTTTTGAGTATCCAAGCAAAAACCAAGTCATTTATAAGGAAAAAAGTCAGATTATTATCAGACTCTTTGACAGCAATATTTTATGCAGAAGACAATGAGGCATCGTATTTAAAACACTCAAAGAAAGAAAATGTGAGCCATGGATTTTATAAGCTAAAATGATCTTCAAGTAAAATGGCCATAGACAAACTGCTATGAACATGTAAGAACTCAGGAAACATTGCAATTACTGAAGATATTGACAAAAGTATTGATGAGCAACCCGCTAGTTAATGAAAATGCTCTTTAGAAATATTCTAGCTAATAAAGCAAAATATCACATTTTTTTGAAATCTCTAATAAATAAATGATCAATAGTTGATAACAGTTTACCTCCTCACGGAAGAATATAATATCACGTATGAAGTGGTCTTTTCTGCCCCCTGATGAATCTGAATATGATCAATCCTCTATAACTAACCGTCAATTTGCAGGAAATAGAGGTTCAGATGAACATGTTACACAACACCATGGAATGCATTCAGCAAAATGCAGATTGTAGACACTATACAGGATAAACAGGCCTTAGTTTCCTCCAGAAAAAAATTACAAGAGAAAAAATAGCAGAGGGAACCCACAGACTAAAAGGTACTTAAAAGATAAATAAATCAATTACTTTGACTGCAATTGCAGTTATGTTGTAAAGACTTATTTTGTTCTCGATCAAACACACATACATACACACAGATATGAAAATTAGGGAAATATGGACACTGGCTAGCTATTTGATGATAATAAGCAATTATATGACTGGATACTTGATATTTAGAAATTACTGTTAATATTTGCGAGTGTGATAACTATTGTGGTTATGGTTTAAATAAAGAACCCTCATCTTTAAAAAATTATGTACTAAAATATTTACAGAAAAAATGATATGATGCTTCAGGTTTCCATAAAATAATTGTGGGGAACATGAGGACTATAGATAGATAAAACAAGGTTGACCGTGTACTGATAATTGCTGAATCTGGATTCACTATTCTGTGCTCTCTATATTTAGATACATTTGAAGATTTATATCATAAAAAAGTTTAAAAATAAAAATTCAGTGGGGAGAAGCTATTTTGATTAATTGAAGAGTTCTTGTACATTATTTTTTCTAGCTAACTGAATTACATAAAGTTTTCTACTATAATAAAGGATGAAAGTCTAGTTTATAATGCATGTGCTATTCAATTATAAGATCATGTAATTAAACATTAAAGCAGTTTTCTATTAAATTCCTTCAAATTTACAATTTCCACACCACTCTCATGGCATTCCTACCTTGTCAACTTTGTTGGTGTTCACTGGGTTGTAAAAAGGATATGCAACTGAGAATCAGGTGACGTTGGTTTCAACCCTACCTCTGGGAATCTGTGACTGGGGACAAATTCTTTAATCATTCTAAGTCTTAGTTTCATCATCTGTATAATGAAGGAGTTAGACACAGTTCAGACCTCTACTATCTCTTATATGTTTTGTTTTTTTTTCCTTGAACATTTTATTCTGCTGAAAATTATGAAAGGATATTTCTAAAAACAGAAAGGTAGGAGTTTAAAACTATTTCTAAACTATTAAGTCATGGGCCATGTGCCATTCAGAATTGGAGAGTAATTTACCCAGATAAGGAAACATAATTTTGAATTAGAGAAGAAGGAAAACATGACTCAAGTTTATCATGAACAGTCTGAAGATCATAATGGATTCTGAACCTACCAGGAAGTACAAAAATAGTACTGTAATGGCTTGATAACACAAGGTGCATAAGTAACTATAGCAAAGATAAACCATAAGGTAACGCAGATACTAGACTCAGCATTGCCCAAATTTCATTGTTTATTCTTATGTAATTCTAGTGAAATGCAGTATTCTTGGGGATTATCCAAAAGACAGACAGAAATGTGTCAAAAGGGTTACAAAATAGGCAAAGCCAAGGGACTAGGATCAGTTGGCCCAGAGCAAAGAATGCTGGAACAGAGGGAGCTGCAATAACAACTTTCAGATAGGCAAAGAAATATTATCCAGATGAAGATAAGGAGCTGTTTTAGTCAGCTGGGTAGAGTCAGGGCTTATGTTACAAAAGAAAGAACTATAGTTAGGCTTAGGAAAACTTCCTGGCACCTGGGAAACTGGAAATGCTCCTACTTGAGAGATCTTTAAGCAACTACCTTGAGATGATTTCAGTGTAGCCTTTTTAAAGTTTTAGGATAACTAAATGATGCATATCTACTGATTTATGTTCAAATATCATATATGTGGGTAAAAATAATTGCTTTGGTGTAGACTGTAGATACAAATCTAGGAGACAGATCAGGGCTCATTTTCTTCTTGACTCTCAGTTTCCTGCTCCCTTAAACTATCATTATCGTCAACATCAAAAAGTTCTTACTAAGTTCTAGGTGCATGTGGAATATGCCAGCTAACTACCAATGGAAAGAACATAATCTCCATCCTCTTGAGTCTATTTCCTCTCCCCCTGAAAAAAAAGGCAACATGGAAAGGCTGGCTTATAGTTTTCATTGCTGTTTTAGTTTGGATTATGATTCCTTTTTCTATGACTATACTCTCTTAAGTTCTTTCGTGGTTGAGAGGGTGAAAAAAAAAGAGGTGAATGTGCTATATATGACTGAGTGTTAGGAGAGAATGAATACTAGTACAGAGGAGAGGGGCATGAGAATATTAAGGTAATAGATGAAATCACCATAATAGGAATATGAAGGGAAAATAGCAGGAGTTAGTATAAATAGATGAAGAAAGGCCAAATCTAGATCCTTCAGTATCTTAATAATAATATTTAAATATTATAAATATTAAATAATAATATTTAAATATTATTAAATATTTACTTATTAACATTTAATAATTAAATATTAAATATAAATAAATATTTATATTTATTAATATAAATATTAATAAACAAATATTTATTAAGTGCTAGGAGCAAAATGCAAATAGAACAGGCATAGTTCTAGCCCTCATGGTGCCTACTGCTGCCCTGCTACAGCTGTAGGCCTAAAGCGGGGCATCATAATTGTTGGGGCTAAGAAGGACAGCCAGGTACCTGCTTTGAAAGTCATTATTAGAGCACTCTGACTTCAGTATTAGTATTTACTCTATAATACATGGAAATCTGTTTTTGTGGGCAAAACATGAATGACACTGGTGATGTGACTTGCAGGCTAGGTTAACATATGGAATAAAAATGCTTCCATCTAAAGAAATCATTATTAGTATGAACTTTGGCTCTGCTCTCCTCTCTACTGTTTTGCTGGATTTTTTATGTGAACTTGCTTTTACTCCCATCTACAGCAGTACACTGATGAAAGATGAAGGAGATAGTGTGCACATTACGTAAATATAATTGTTAAATGTGTTTAAATTATACCTTAAGCACCTCAGCTAAAGATGTCTGGAAAGTGGCCAGAATGTATCTTAAAAAAATAACCATGGTGGCTTTATGAGAAGAGTTGTTCAATTAAATGTGAAAGTTTTTTTGTTTCCATTTCTTTTTTTTTTTTTAGTTTAATCTGTAAACATTATACAGTGAGATGAAACTTTTCCTTTTCCACATTTTAGATACTGAATAATACCGCGTTTTCAATTTGGTGTTTTATATAATGTTTTTTTTTTTTGGAAAATTTTTTGGCTTATTGTTTATTTTTTAAAACAATTTCTTGTTCCAGAAAAAAATTAAATCGGCTTATTTGTAAATTATGTTTTTCTGTGAAAAGTGTGATTTAATTGTAGGTATGTATTTTTTATTAATATGTTGAGGGAAAAAAAGCCTTAGTGGAGATCCATTTCTGAAAATAAATTTAAAGTGAAGGAAAATAGGATTCAATTTACAAAAATGTTACTTTATAGCAAATTGTTCAACTGCTCAGGAAATTATCTGCTATGTAAAATGTTTTTACACATATCGTGTAGAAAAGAACAAACAAAAGTCTATATGAGATGTCATTTAGTCGAATGTGCAATCAGAGGGATCAGAAATGACTTCTCATTTTCAGGTACTGTTTGTGAATATTTTCAGAGTAATATGATTAGGAAGTTAATTTAATTGGCCTTGTTTTTCATTTTGAATCCAAAATCTTGCACATGAAAAAGACTATGTGCAAGAACATACATTTCAAGGCATTAGAAATGCATTTCTCCACCCTGTGCCATAAGAACAAAGTTCTTGTACTAATATTAGATGAATCATGATTCCTTTCTTACTTCTGCAAGAGCCGTCACATATATGAATCATTAACTTCAGTTTCAAATGTTTTAAATAGAGCCCAGAAAGATTTTATGAGTCATTAGAGTCTCTGACTTAGATAAGTGATTTTATATCTCATTTTCTCCATTTATAAGAAATCAGTTTTATACTGCAGGTTATCTCCCCTATATGGGAAAATGAATGTCACTTACGGTCTTCAAAGAATTAAATAAAGTAATAGAGCCAAATAACTCATTTACTATGCACATAAAATGCCCTCTATATTAAACTTCTAAACATATTTGGTGGTAAGCAAGGAATTCTGACAATTAGTTGTTTGAAGAAATTGATGATGGAGCTGAAATTAATTTTTGATAGCTGACAGCTACTTTTGTTTTTCGAATCTTTTTGTATTTCATTTTTTAAAGAGAAATTACCCTAAAGTCTATCAGTTCAGTAGCTCTGGGTTCTACACTCTAAAGAGCAGATTTTACTTATTTGTCTTAATATCAAAAGTCATATCAAAGGTCAGCAAACTTTTTATGTAAAGGGTCAGATAGTAAATATTTTTGGCTTTGTGTGCCATGTGGACTCTCACAACTACTCATTTTTGACATTGTAGAATGAAAGCAGTCATAGACAATATATAAATGAATGAGTATGTCCGTATTCCAATAAAAATTTATTTACAAAAGCAGGATTTGGCCCATGGGCTGTAGGTTGCCAACTTTTGGTCTATATGATGGCAATAGTCATAAAACAGTGGAGAATACAGAAAACATTCTATGCCAAGTTTAATAAGGGAGTAAAAATCCAAAGACCTTTTTAAATTTTTTTCAGTCTTATTTGGATATAATGGATATTATTTGTATTAGTTGTAAGTATATTAGTTGTATTAGTTGTAGGTATACAACATAATGATTTATGTTGTGTGTGTGTGTGTGTGTGTGTGTGTGTAGATATACATACATATATGTACCACAATGAGTTAATATCCATCACCTTGCATAGTTACAAATTTTTCTTCCTGTGATGAAAACTAGAATTTACTCTTATCAACTTTCAAATATACAATACAGTATTGTTAACTATAGCCACCATGCTGTACATTACATTGCCAGAACTTATTTATCTTAATTGGAAGTATGTACCTTTCAACCATCTTCACCCATTTCACCTACCCTGCCCAATTCCCACCCTGGCAACCACCAATCTGCTCCCCGTATCTTTGAGGGTTTTTTTTGTTTGTTTGTTTTTTTAGATTCCACGTATAAGTGAGATCACAAAGACCTTTTAATAAATCATTTGGACTGGGAAAAACATGGTGGAGTGAGAGACGTCCCCAGATCTCTCCCCTTGAAATGACAATAAGCTGAACATCTAAAACTCAACAAAAAACACCCACACTGCACAGCAGCACGTCTGAGCGTGGGATCTGCGCATAAGAGCTACCACAGGTCAGAACCCCGGGTGTCAGGTGGTGGACTGGGAGAAACAAGCTACCCGTCGCTGCCTCCGGAGCTCTCTATGGGAGAAGAGAGAGTGGGGGAAGGTGCAGTGAGTTCTCTGAACAGCCCTGCCTGGAAGTGCTGCGAGTTCCACACAGCCAGTGGCAGGGCCCAGTCATCAGGCAGAAAGCAGAGAAGTGGGATGGGACCGCAGAGAAACAACAGTTGATTTTTACCAGCTGCGGTTGCAAAACCGAGGCGGAGCCTCAGCCCTCAACTCTCAACCCAGAGGACTCCTCCCCGCATACCCTCCGAGACTGATTACCGCGGAGCCCCAGGGGAATCTGAGCAAATGCTGCTGAGACTGTTGCTGACACTGACAGGGACTAAAACTGAAGGTAGCAAGAGTTATCAAATATCTACAAGAAGATTTTTTTTAAAGGCATTTTTAAGGCTTTATATAAAGCAGTGATCCAATAAGCTTAGACGCCACCTACTGGAAACCAAAAGAAAAGCACCTTCTTTGCAACAGGCTGAGGAGAGACCTTTATATAATAAACCTTCTTTCTGGAAAAACAGCAGAATACACTTCCATTAATGCCCAGGTGGAGAAATAGTCCATTAAACACCATGAACAACCAAGGTGACAAGGCATATCAGAAAGAAAGAGAAAAATTTCCAAAAAATAAGCTTATGGACATAGAAATATGCAACTTAAATGACAGCGACTTCAGGATGGTACTTCTGAAAATACTCAGTGAGTTCTGAAACAAGTCATATTAACAATTTCAGGAACTGAGAAAACAACTAGATGAGCAGAGCAAATAGACTGAAACCCTCAAAAAGAAGAGAATAGATTTTCTGTAGATGAAAACAACAACAACAATAAGAAAAACAAAACACTGCAAGAGTTGAAAAATGAAATAGCAAGTTTGGGAAATAGAGTCGACCAAATGGAGGAAAGGATCAGTGATATCGAAGACAGAAACCTAGAAATAAATCAGAAGGAAGAAGAGAGAAACTGAAGAATGAAACATAATGAAAGAGAAATACAAGAACTAGCTGATATCATTAGTAGAGGAAACATAAAAATAATGGGCATTATTGAAAGCGAGGAAAAGGAGCAGAGACTAGAAAGCATTTTCAGACAAATAGTGGACAAGAATGTCCCAAAGCTAAGGAATGAGCTGGAGCTTGGAATTCAAGAAGTCAGCAGAATACCCAATTATCTCAACCCAAAAAGGCCTTCACCAAGACACATTGTATTAATATTATCAAAAATCAATGACGAAGATAGAATTCTCAAGATAGCCAGGGAGAAGAAAATGGTAACTAATAAAGGAAAACTCATTAGATTATCATCAGACTTCTCAGCACAAACCTTACAAGCCAGAAAGGAATGGAATCAAATATTTAAACTATTAAGTGGAACTACCAGCCTAGAATAATGTATCCAGCTAAGCTCTTCTTTAGATATGAAGCAGAAATTAAGACCTTTCCAGACATACAAAAATTGAGGGAATTCTCCACTATGAGTCCTGCACTACATGAAATACTGAGAGGTCAGCTCACCTAAAACAAAATAACAACGGAAAAGTACATAATTAGGAGTAAAGTGACTATCGAGCAAATAGAAGCAGAGGAGTGCAACCTTTACTAAGAACAGAGCATTATAAGCTTAACTAATAAGAAGAGCATTGATATAACAAGATAGTAATGAACATTCAGCATACATAGGAACAAATTGAAATAACAATGACTGAAAAGGGAAGGATTCAAAGATCCAAATTTGCAAAGGGGAATGGAGATAAGGCACGTGCACAGAAGAAAATGGACTGTGTATATATATATATATATGTGTTTGGGCTCGTTATATATATAAGGATATATATATATATGTGTGTATATATATCCTTATATATATATATAAGGATATATATATATATAAGGATATATATATATATGTGTGTATATATATATACACATATACATATATATTTATCCTTTATATATTCACAATGGTAACCACATATCAAAGATTCAGAACTGAAGTATATAACATAAAACAAGAAGAACCATAGGCAAAAGCCACAAAAGCCAACCAAAATAAAGAAAACAGAAACACAAGGACAAGAAAGCAGTGAAAACACTGAGCTACCAGAAAGCAAAAGATAAAATGGCTATAAGAAGACCTCATATTTCAATAATCACCCTAAATGTAAATGGACTGAAATTACCAATAAAAAGGCACAGAGTTGCAGAATGGATCAAAAAACAAACCCAACCATATGCTGCCTCCAGGAGACACATCTTAGCTCAAAGACAAATATAGACTCAAGTGAAAGGGTAGAAAATGATATTTCAAGCAAATGGCATTCAGAGAAAAGCGGGAGTAGCAATACTAATATCAGACAGAATAGACTTGAAAATAAAAATATGTAAAGAAAGATACTGAGGGACATTTCATAATAATAAAGGGAATCATGCACCAAGAAGACATAACACTTATTAGTATCTATGCTCCCAATCAGGGAGCCCCAAAATATGTAAAGCAATTACTAACAAAACTAAAGAGAGAAACAGACCAAAATACTATCAGAGTAGGGACCTAAATATCCCACTGTTGGATATGGACAGATCTTCCAAACAGAAAATCAATAAGGAAATAACATCCTTAAATGACACATTAGTCCAACTGAACATAATTGACATTTACAGAGCCTTCCATCCCAAAACAGCTGCTTATACATTCTTTCTTCTCTAGTGCACATGAAACATTCTCAAGAATCGACCACATACTGGGACACAGAGATAGCCTCAACAAATATAAGAGGGTTGAAATCATACCAACCATATTATCTGATCATAATGCTCTGAAACTAGAGATCAACGGCAAAAAGAAAGTAGGAAGAACCACAAATACATGGAGATTAAATAACATGCTACTGAAGAGTAACTGGGTCAGAGAAGAAATAAAAAGAGAGATCAAGAGATACATAGAGACGAGTGATAATGATAGTAAACATACCAAAACTTTTGGGACATGGCAAAAGCAATCATAAGAGGAAAGTTCATATCATTACCGGCCTACCTCCAAAAACAAGAACGAGCCCAAATAAATGACCTAACGCTTCATCTTAAAAAACTAGAAAAGGAAGAACAAATGAAGCCTAAAGTCAGCAGGAGGCAAGAAACAATCAAAATTAGAGTAGAAATAAATGAAATTGAAAACAACAACAAAAACAATAGAAAAAATAAATGCAACAAAGAGCTGGTTTTTTGAGAAGGTTAATAAAATCGACAAACCCCTGGCTAGACTCATTGAAGAAAAAAGAGAAAGGATACAAATAAACAAAATCAGAGATGAAAGAGGGGAAATTACGACTGATACCACAGAAATACAAAGGATCATACAAGAATACTATGAAAAAGTATATAACACCAAATTTAGTAACCTAGAAGAAATGGACTAGTATTTAGAAAAATACAATCTTCCTAGACTGAATCAAGAAGAACTGGAAAATCTAAATAGACCGATCAGCAGTATGGAAATTGAAACAATCATCAAACACCTACCAAAAAGTAAAAGTCCAAGACCAGATGGCTTCACCAGTGAATTCTACCAAACATTCAAAGAAGATTTAATACCTATTCTCCTCAAACTCTTCCAAAAAAGAGGAGGCAATACTTCCCAACTCATTTTATGAGGCCAATATTACTGTGATACCAAAACCTGGTAAGGATAACACAAAAAAAAGAAAACTACAGACCAATATCTCTCATGAACACAGATGCAAAACTCCTAAATAAGATACTAGCGAACCAAATACAGCAACATATTAAAAAGATTATACACCACGATCAAGTGGGCTTCATCCCAGGGGCACAGGGATGGTTCAACATACGCAAATCGATTAATGTGATACACCACACGAAAAAATTAAAAAATAAGAATCATATGATCATATCAATAGATGCAGAAAAAGCCTTCAATAAGATTCAGCATCCATTTATGATCAAAACACTTCACAAAATCGGTATAGAAGGAAAGCACCTTAACATAACAAAGGCCATATATTACAAACGCTAGCCAACATTATACTTAATGGTGAAAAACTAAAAATCTTCCCTCTAAGATTAGAAACAAGGCAAGGCTGTCTGTCCACTATCGCCACTGTTATTCAATAAAACACTGGAGGTCCTAGCGAGCGCAATCAAGCAAGAGAAAGATACAAAAGGCATCGAAATAGGAAACGAAGAAGTCAAACTGTCACTATTTGCGGATGACATGATTCTCTATATAGAAAACCCTAAAGACTCCACAAAAACACTACTGGAAACAATAAGCAAATACAGTAAAGTTTCTGGATACAGAATCAATGTTCAAAAGTCCATAGCGTTCCTATACTCTAATAATGAAGTGTCAGAAAAAGAAGTGGAAAAAATAATTCCTTTTGTAATTGCAACAAAAAGAATAAAATAACCTAAGAATAAATCTAATAAAACATGGGAAGGACCTATATAATGAAAACTATAAGACCCTATTAAAAGAAACTGAAGAAGACACAAAGAATTGAAAAGGGATTATTCTGTTTTCTTGGATTGGAAGAATCAGCATAATTAAAATAACATTATTACCCAAAGCATTATACAAATTTAATGCAATCCCCATCAAAAGACCATCGGCATTTTTTAAATAAATAGAACAAAAAGTCATCAGATTTGTATGGAAGCACAAAAGACCCCGAATTCCCAAAGCCATCTTGAGAAAAAAGAATAAAGCTGGAAGCATCACTCTGCCTGACTTCAAATTATACTACAAAGCGACAGTAATCAAAATGGCATGGTATTGGCAGCAAAACAGATACACGGACCAGTGGAACAGAATCAAGAGTCCAGAAGTAAACCCATATTTATATGGGCAACTAATTTTTGACAAAAAAAGACGAAAACATACAGTGGAGAAAGGAAAGCCTCTTCAATAAATGGTGCTGGGAAAACTGGAAAGCCACCTGCAAAAGAATGAAACTAGACGGTTGTCTTACCACCACACACCAAAATTAACTCAAAGTGAATTAATGACCTGAACATAAGACCTGAAACAATAAAATGCATGGAAGAAAACATAGGAACTAAACTCAAGGACTTTGGGTTAAAGAGGATTTTATGAATTTGACCTCGAAAGTAAGGGAAGTAAAAGCAAAAATAAATGAATGGGACTACATCTAACTAAAAAGCTTCTGCTCAGCAAAAGAAACTGTCAACAACGTAAAGAGACAACCATCTGAATGGGAAAATATATTTGCAATCGATGCCTCCGATAAGGGCCTAATATCCAGAATCTACAAAGAACTCATATGACTCAATAACAACAGCAACAACGAAAATGATCCAATCGAAAAATGGGCAGAGGATCTGAACAGACACTTTTCCCTAGAGGACATACAAATAGCCAACAAATATATAAAAAGATGCTCAATATCACTAGCTATTAGGGAAATGCAAATCAAAACCACAATGAGATACCATCTCACACCTGTTAGAAAAGCTATAATCAACAGGACAAGTAATAACAAATGCTGGAGAGGATGTGGAGAAATAGGAGCCCTCATACACTGCTGATGGGACTAGAAATTGTTACAGCCACTATGGAAAACAGTATGGAGGTTCCTCAAAAAACTAAGAATTGATCTACCATATGATCCAGCATCCCTCTACTGGGTATTTACCTCGAAGACTTGAAAACTCATATCCATAAAGATATTTGCACACCAATGTTCAGAGCAGCATTATTCACAGTGGCCAGGACATGGAAGCAACCTAAGTGTCCTACTTTAGATGATTGGCTAAAGAAGCTGTGATACATATATACAATGGAATATTACTCAGCCATAAGAGATGAAATACTGCCATTTGCGACAACATAGATGGACCTCGAGATAACAATGCTAAGCGAAATAAGGCAGACTGAAAAAGTTGAAAATCATATATCACTTATTTGTGGGATATAAACCTAAAAGTAACAAAGGAACAGGACAAACAAACAGAGACTCATGGACATGGACTATAGACTAGTGGTTACCAGAAGGCAGGGGGTGGGAGAGAAGCGGAGAGGTAGATGGCAAGGAGGTAAAGGGGTCAAATACAGGGGGTTGGGGGAGGGCGAAATAGGTAAAGGGGATCAAATATATGGTAGCTGAAGGAAACTGGACTTTGGATGGTATACACACAATAGAATATACAGATGTTAATTTATAATGTACACCTGAAAATAATATAATTGTATTAACCAATGTTATCCCAATAAACTTAATTTAAAAAATATACAAAGAAAATTATTTATATTTTTATTATTCAAATGAATTAAATGGGAGAACTGGAAGTTTTGGTTATCATTTAATATCCCAGTTAATGATTTCACCCTATAATTATCCTATTTGTTCTCATTTTATTCTTTTTACATTGCAATTTCAGAAAATAAAACATAGGCTTAGAACATATCAGTATAAAAGCCCAAAAGAGTTAAATTTATAGAATTACCAGTTGGACTCTTTTGATATTTGTTACTAAGTTCAAATAAGAAAAGTGCTGACAACAGAGGCTAAATTATAATTTTGGATCCTGGAAGTCACAAATAAACTAGTCCCCATGAAAATATGATGTGGTCTAAGAAATAAATTCAGTGGATAATATTAAAATATAACAGTTTGAGATATTTAACAACACAATATCACTAGCTCTTTTTAGTGTACTAAGGTGGTTCAAGGGAATCTTTAGAAAATAGTTAAAAGCAATAAAAACACACATGTAAAAACACATAATTTTAACATCACTCTCCTGTTGCAGCACTTATGTGCCTCGATTTAGATTCCCTCCTCAAAGTAGGCTAAATTCTCACAATTTCAAAAGCAAGGCCATTTTCCAAATGTTTCTCACTCAATCATTGAGTTCCACAGGAGCTGGTCATTGCATAGTCAACTGGTCAACCCCATGGCAATCCTTGTGGTCTCATCTCACTCTGTGAGCTCCAAATAATTTACATATGACCATTTGATCACTGCTCCAAGTTCTAGAACTTACATATATATTCCTATATATTTCTTTGCTCTTAAAAAAGTATTTTTTATTTCCTTACTGGACCATGGGAAAAATACATATTGTACACATTTGTTGTTAGGCAGACTCTAATTGTTCTACACTGCCCTCATCACTGATTTTTCAAATCTGTCCACATACTCCTGGTTGATTTGTTTTCACATTAATACTGCTTCAAACTCCATGCTATTTTTTTTTTTTTCACTTCTGTCCCTGCCAAAACACTAAAACTCATTATTTATGTAATTAGGTCAACAAACATGTATCGAACACACTAGGTGCTGGGCCCTATGAAAAGAACAGGGCACAGATACAGTTCTTCATGAAGTGCATATCTAATTGGAAAGACAAATAAGCAAGATTCATGGTTAAAACATAATGCATACATTAGATAATATTGAAGCACTTCAGAGGTAGGGTTAACTCTGTCTGCTCTAGGAATAATTTAAGAAGTTTTGATGGTGAGCTGAATCTTGAAGAACATACAAAAGTTATCCAATCAGAAAAGGAGAAAAAAGGAAAAGGCTTCCTAAGTAGAGCGGGAGTCATGTACGAAAGCATGGAGGTGTGTGAGCCCACAGAGCACTCTGGGAACTACAGATAGTTTGACATGGCCAAACTGAAGCATGTGGGAGGCTGTGTGGTTAATGTGGCTGGAGAGATGAGCCTGTGATACATCACGCTTAGGAGTCTGGACTTTACCCTACAGATCACTGGGTTCCACTGATAAATTTTAAGAAGACAATGTGGTATGATCAGATTTGCATTTCAGAAAGGCCATTGGTTAGGAATGGATCCATGAGAGACTGAAGGCAGGAAGACTGGTGAGAAGGCCACTGAAATAATTGAGGCAAATGAGAAGGACTGAAATAAGATAGTAACCATGCTGATGGAGGGAAGAGGAACCCAAATAGAGCTGTCATATTTATCCCATTATCCTACTATGTGTCAGGTACCATGCTCTACTTTCATATAAACCTCAAAATAATAATATAAGGAGAGTGCTGAATGAAGCTATAAGCACCTTAGTTTTACAGATGAAGAAATTAATCTGGGTTAAGCAATTTGCTCAGGTTCACAAAGTGACAGAAATGAGATTTACACTCATATCTCTGTGGTTACAAGCAAAGTTTCTAAGTTTCTAGAACATACTATATCATTGATAAGAGAACTAGGGAAGAGTTTTAACAAAGATAGAATGATCAGTAATATCAAATGTTTCAACAGAAGTTGAAAAAAGAAAGATCCCAACAATGTCCAAGGGGTTAGCCAGTCATGAATGACCTCAGAGGAGGGTCGCTTCCTTGGAGCAAGGAGGCTTGAGATCAGATGGCATAGGGAAGAGAAATGAATGAGGGGTGAGGGAGTGTGTAAACTTCTCAAGACACTTAACAATAATGAAAATAAAGTGATCCTAAATATTCTGTAGCTTCCCAGTTGCTCTCTGTATATGCCTATTGAAATATTCAACATAAAGAAAACTTTACCCATGCTTAGAGTAGTCAAATAGTGGGTGCTTCCTATTTGTTGAATGAATAAATGTGCATCCTTAGCACTAACTGTGAAGAAAATTCAAAATATTTAAAGCCTATGTTTTGGACACAGATTTGTTGATGATGTTCATCCCCAAGAAGTATTCATTCATCACTATGTTTGAGGAATCTTTAATGATCCTTTAAATGTGGGAGAAAATGTCAACTCCTGTTATGAAGAGGAACATATGAAGTCAGAATCTCTGCCTGAGATCACATAATGCATCAAAGTAGAGGTTGAAGACAAAGGTCTCCTGGTTCTCACTCAAATGCTTCCAGATACTGTGCTCTTAAATCCTTCTGGCGGTAAACATCTTGTACTTTTCTTGATCTTTTCTTCTATTCCATTTCTCTTCACTAACCTAGATCTTATCCTCCAGTTATGTTAATAACTTTTGCTGGCCTGCAGTTTCTTCCATTCATCTAATGTGCAAAATGGAATTCCATTCCTAACATTACCTGATACTCCATTCATTCATTCATTCATTCATTCTACAAATCTTAATTAAGCATCTGTGTACCAACATTGCTTTTGGCACTGTGAAAACAGAAGTAAATGACAGTGTGTTCCCTTTCCTCATAGGGATGAGACTACTTTTAAGGATTTCTCACCTACAGTCTTACGCTGACTTGATCACACATCAACTTGATCTTACACTATCCCTGCTTTGTATTTATGGTCTTCCTGGAAATAGCTGACCAAATACTGCTTTATTTGTATTCTGGCCCAAACTATTAAGCATCACCGAGGTTGAAACGGAGTGGAAGGTAGGTCATATTTTTCTTTTAAGTTTAAGGGCCTCTTCCTTCCTCTTTCAGGTATCTCTTTTCTGTGCTTCAGTGGTATTTTGGTTGGCAGACAAGACTCTTCTGCTTTGTCTCCAATTTTTATGTTCAGATTGGTTTCAAACGATTATCTGAGCAGATCTCATCCATTCTACTTTCTATTCTACTTGCAGGCGGTGATGAAGTTTCCCCACATCAATATCTTTACTCATCATTCAATAGGTAAGCCACTAAGAATCTTGATCTTATTTTGGTCTTCTCATTTTATATTTCATACCTCCCCCAAAAAACACTCTCCACAGTCATATCTGCACCAAAATTAAAGACATGAAAAATACTTTCTATCTAGAGAAATGAATGCAAGTAACATAAGTCATTTTCTTATTTAGGCTAGTTACAAGGTATACATGCCTTCCACTTTTAAAAAATTGTAAGGAGTTTTGTTTGTTTGTTTGCTTGTTTTGTTAGTTTATTCTTGGCACCTGGCTACCATGAAGCAAATATTCTGAATTCACTGGAAAAATACACAGAAGGCTTATAGTTTGGACTTCTGTTAATCTAAGTTGTGAGGGACTGCATCATTACCACAGAAGTAGTGTCAAAAAAACACAAGCTTTCCATGAGCATAAGAAAAAGAATGGTCAAAAGTCCTGAAGCTTAAGGAACATTAGAGATTAGGAAATTCAAAACTGCATAATTTTAGAGATGAGGAAACTGAAGCAGGGAAAGATGAGGTTGTTATTTAAAGACTGGTTCAGGGCATAGTTTTATTTTCTTTGCTCTACAACTGCTTACATCATGGGATCTTAATGTAATATCCATATGGTATGTGTTGTACATACCACATATCAGATTCTTGAAGATTAAGACTACTGTTTGAGACTTTATTTTAGAGGTTCAACTTTGACTATGATATCTTCTTATGTGAAGTCCTAAAATACATGTGTATTTTGCTTACTGTATGTAAGGGAAAATCACAAATGCAGAAAGACTCTTTTAAAGTTTTCAGTAAAATGCAATCACTAGCAACCTTTCGGACCTTGTTAACTCTTATTTTTTTAATGACACATAAAGTAGATGTTAGGAGTTGTAAGTATTGAGAAGACTCTTGCACAGAAATGACCTCTCCAATCAATCTGCTCATTAGGGATTCATTTACTTAACCAAACTTATCTTTTAAATTGATTGTAATTAGCTTGTCAGATTGCTTCTGTGCCTCTCAGACCTGCTGCAATGAATAAACTGAAGTTTGATCTTGGGCAGGAAGGAAATCAAGCTTTCTGTAGTTAGAATTCTGAGAGACAGGTAGAAAGGAGACTGCAAAAGTACCAAAGATTTCCTCTAGTTTTCTCCAACCAAAGTACTCAGATGGAAAGCACACAGATACTGTAAAGCAGCGGTCCCCAACCTTTTCGGCATCAGGGACCCATGCTCCTGTGAGAACCTAATGCCTGAAGATCTGAGGTGGAGCTGAGAGGGTGTTGTTAGTGCTGGGGAGCGGCTGCAAATACAGACGAAGCTCCGCTCCCTCACCCGCTGTTCACCTCCTGCTGTGTGGCCTGGTTCCTAACAGGCCATGGAACAGAGAACCAGTCCACAGCCATGGGGTTGGGAACCCCTGCTGTAAAGTATGTGTGAGCAATTAGGCAGAACATGTTCTGGGCACAATAAGAAGGTCCAACTTTTAACAAACATACCCCAGGGTGTTGGAAAGGCAACAGAGGATCAGGGAGAAAATTCGTGTGCATGTGGGCATATGAACCTATAAGAGATGACTGTGTGGGTTGGTAAAATATTTACTTCTCTTTGCCTGTCAACGATGTTAGCTCCCACCTCTCCCCAAATAAACAATCCATGTTAGAAATAACTACAACTTATTATGAAGCTTAGAAAAGGTATATGGCATTTGAAAGAACTGGAATTCGAGAGTGCACTGAGATTGCGTTTACATTCTAAAGATTGATTATTAATTTTGACTGCATTGGCTGGACCGACGATTTCATATTCAAAATCACAACCATGCCATTTATTACATTGAGCTGATTTATGCTTTTCTGAATAGCTTCCTCCTACCACAAACAAGGTGAACATAGTGACACCAGTTTGTGTGCCTATAGAAACACTCGAAGACTAAAAGTTGACTTCATACAGATTTATTAGTTATATAATAGAGCAAGCCTCAGTTTTGCTATTTGTAAAATGGAGGTAATAGTAGTGCTGTTTCATTGGGTTGCTGTAATCTTATTGAGATAAAATGAGATGTGCATATACGACCCTTAGAATAGAATCTGGCACATAGTAAGCGTTAGCCATTAAACTCTATAAAGGTCATCTGTTCTTGCTCTCAGACTAGAATGCACATAAATTGATTAACCTGAAAGTCAAGAACAGGTGTAAAAGGGGACATCTTTTTTGGGTTTCGCTGGCAGCAGTTCTGGTCCTCCATGACTGACCTGACTTTCTCAGCCTTCTCTGACTCTGCCCAGTGGGGACCCTCCTGCCTTGCTCTCTTCAGACTTTTGGTGTTCTCATCATGGTTAGCATGACAAAACCTGTTCTTGCTCTTCCATTTTCCTGACCTTGATTCCTGTTTCTGTATTTGCATGAAAGCAACTCTACCTTATGGCACATTAAGAATTCCCATTATCTTTTCCTTAGAGAAATCACTACAGTGAATTCTAAGTAGGCGAAGGTTTCAGAATTCTTCAGTTGCCACCTGAAAACCTGACCTCATTTTTTCTCTTTGCTCTGAAAAGAGAAATACATGAATTATATTAATTGGCAAGGTCTATTAGATTTTTTTTTGAGACTTTAAAAAAAATTTATATGCTTCTCTATTTTTCAATGTTTTACAAGCCTATGTTATTTTTGCAACTGAAAAAAAACCCTACATATACAAATATAATCATATTACTCTTCTGCATAAAATGTGATTTGTCCTATGTGATCCAGCTCCCACTTTATTGAAAACTGTATTTTTTTAAAATGGGGTGATTTTACAAATATCCTTATGTCCCTTTATGTCAGTAGGGTTGCTGAATGACAGACTGAATTCTTGGGAACCCAGGAAACAGTGTATTGGGGCCTCAAGATTATCTTTTCTAAGTTAACATCTGGAGCTTAATTGAGGACAAAGATCATATCTTAAAGAATTTTATGTTTATCGTTTATACACCAGATTCTCATCCTATACAGATCTATGAGAATTTCCGCAAGGGATGTTTCTGAATTCTTTCACAAATTTCCCTATGGGAATTCTCACAGAATTATATAGGATGAGAATCCGGCTTTCCTAGACTTTATAATATGTCTGGAGAGGGGAGTGGGAGTTCAGTTAGGTTATTTTTGTTTTCTGCTGAATTCTTCTGGGAGAAGTTGTACTTTTGAATCAAGATTTTATATGCTTTAAAATTTCCACAGGCTTCCGAATAGTGGAGTCTAAAGAATACAGTCTTATTTAGTAGCCAAGACTTTGGATTTGTACACATAGTTTGACGAGATATTTCCCAAATATTTTTAACTGGTGTTTCTTCTTATATGCTTCCCATAACTAGAAAATCTTGGTATAAAATGCCATATTTAAGTTGGAATTTGAATTTAAAAGCCTTTGATGAATGAAGTAGTTCTTTTTTAAATGACAAGAGTCTACATTTATGGGGAATTATTATCAGTAAAGCATTATATAGAACAGCTGTAAATAGTCTACTGTTAATTTGACAGGCAAATTAACAAATAGTGTAACAGTGTGAAAGATAATACAGCATGTTGCCCGAAAAGGTCAAAGTGCCAACAGTGCAGAATAAAATGGTACTCTTATTTCTTGAGAGGCCTCAAAGGCCAGTTCCTGAAATATGAGTTGCAACCCTTTAAATGTCTAAGTTATTATGACAATGCTGAAGACTTCAGCCATAACTTCCATATCTACTCTGGAGAATGGTAACAAAGAAAGTGCATTTAAAATGTCCATTTTCACTTCATAAAATTTCAAGCTTAGGATCTTAGCAGGTTATTTTTTCTAGAATCTTCACAATTTTATTATTATTATTTTTTGTTGCCTACATAATTTTATGTACTGTAGGTACCTTTTTAAGATGCAGATACAAATACACTTTTATGTGACAGTGTTGACATCCCCAACTCACTTTATACTCAAGTATTGCATAATTACTCATTTTCTTTTTTGGAGTTAGTGATCTAAAATGGATATTCATGTACTTTTAAAATACACAAAAATATCCACATAAAATGAAACTAAGATTCAGTAATCATCCAGTAAATTCGGAATCGAAACAATGAGCCTTGTCATTTTTTTTTTTTTTTTAAATTACTTGCTGGAAAGGCAGAAAAAGGCAGCCATGTTTTTGACTTGATGAGCTAATGATTGAACAGAATTTTTTACTGCACACCTATGCCTCTATGCGCTTTATGCTTTCACATGTTATCCCATTTGCTTCTTGCAACAACTCTGGTAAGCAGGGATATTTAATCCTGTTTTATAGCTGAGGAAATCAAAGTCCAGAGATAAAATGACTTTTCTCAGGTAACTCAGCTGGTGGGTGGCACATTTGGGGAACTGAATTCAGTTCTGACACTAACACTGGGCTCTGCTCACAACAGCACAGCATAAAACTTTAAACTAGAGTATATTAGTTATTTGGGGGGATTTAGGAAGCATGCGTTGTTAGTCTACCATATTGTGCCAAACTCGTACACACTTATTTCATTATGCCATTATTGAAAATAGCAGTGTGTCTTCAACTTTAGCCATCTAAAATGGTGGTGTTTGTTTCATCAAAGGCTTATGAAATCTGACTGAAGGAATCTCCTGAACGAATGGCTAAAAAAGGCTCTCATTTGAGATAAGGATCAAATATACACTCTCCCTCTTCTCTCTCCATTAGCAGGATTCTCATGGATTGCACGAGTGGTTCAAGCAGCCAGGATGTTAAATTGCTTAAATATCTTAATCTATTAGCTCATATTGAGCACTATTGGGGTATATGTGTACATACTAAAGCATAAACTACACATTTTGTTTATGTTCCTGGGCTAAGGAGTCTTTACAAATGTTATGAAGAACTTTAGGAGTGACAGATTGATGCAGATAATCTGTGAGACCTCAGGGAGAGAGACTTCATAAAATGGACTTGTGTTCTCAAGCACACTATGAACATCCCTTAAAAGCAATCTTCTAAATGACTTTACTCTGAGATGCTGACCTACTCTCTCCTACTCCCTCTTGCTGAACCTTGATGGCTGTTCATACTCCACTGGCTGACCTCAAGGAACAGCGTCAGTGTTAAGGAGGCCCAGATTCCTTGGGACTCCCTGTAAGTTTGACAGTTCCTTAGATTGTTTGCTAAAGTCTACTGCTGGGTGAATATGGCTCAAAACCGGGCTTTAGCAGCCCCCTCTTGCCCACAGTCACACCATCTAAGTACAGACAGTGCCTTTGCTATGCAAATGGCATTTCAAGGTGGTCTCCTAGCTCTCCCAAGCAAACTGTTGCTTCTAAAACCTTAAACCCAGAACTAGTACTGGCCAGTATAGAACATGAGGCAAGAATTCTGAGAGATCATTCCTATGGCCACTGCCAGAAGATACATAAAACTGGTCTGTGGTGCGGCCATTCACTTTATCAGGATCTATCCATCCAGAACTCTTTATGACTTCTCCATGAAGGGCGAGAAGTGAGGAAAACAACCTTAGATCCACTCTTTCTTTTTCTCGAACTTATTGTCTTTATCTTCCGGCTTTTATTCCTGCTCTTCCTTATTATTTTGAATATTTAAAGATGTAGCAGTCAGAAGGGGGGAAACTATTGGAACCTTTAGAAGCCTTTTGAAAAATAAACATGTAAGTTAATTTCTCCATTTTCTAATTTTGAGAAGTATCTTCCTCTTCCTTGAGATGTTGTTCTGCAGCACATGGTGGCACTTAATAAAAAGAGTATCAGATTTAGAGCAAGAAAGTCCAGCCTTGACCCTAGCTTGATATGTACTTTTAGCTTCATTTGGTCATAATTTCATTGTTTGTGAAATGGTGGTTTAAACTTATCTCATTGTTTTTTTGGGAGAAATGAGAAAATATCTTGTAAGACCCTGGTGAAGGGCCTAATATATAGTAGGCACATATTCTATAGAGGTATAATATTATTATATCTAAAATCATGTATAGCCTAAATCTTCTTTTTTGGTCACCAAAGTACCCTGTAAATCATTAAGCCTTATAGACCATTAAATATAAAGCTGGCTGAGGCTGATCTTTAATACAGCTATCTTAGCTTGCTATAACAAATTACCACAAACTTGATGGCTTAAAACAACAGAAATTTATTCTCTCATAGTTCTAAAGGCCAGAAGTTCAAAATCAAGATGTTGGTTGGTCCATATGCCCTATAGAGGCTCTAGTGGAGAATCTATTCCATGAGTCCTCTAGTTTGTGGTAATTGCTGGCTTTCTTGACTTGTGGCTACATCACTCAAATCTCTGCCTCTGTCATCATATTGCCTTTTCCTCTGTGTTCCTCTGATAAGGACACCTGTCATTAGATTAAGGGCCCATCTGTATAATTTCCTCATTTCAGGATCTTTAATTTACATCTGTAAAAACTCTTTTTTTCCAAATAAGGTAACATTCACAGGTTAAATTGATTAGGACGTGCGCATATTTGGCGGCGAGACTTGTGGGGGTGTGGGGTGCAGAGGGCAGCATTCAACCTGTTACAGCAGCAGTTTGAGTTTAGGCACTATTGCTATGTTTGAAATTTAAGAATGTGACTAGGTTTAGCTTTGGTTTGTTAAGGATTGGGGACTTACTTGTGCCCGAGCAGAACATCACCTGAAATCCTGGCTACCCTTACTCAGATCAAGTCCATAGCAGCAACCCCCCAAAACAGAGAGAGCCCAAAGTTCCCCTGGTGGGCAGTCTGAGTTTGCCCTGTGTGTGGTCCAAGATGTTCCTATGGCATCCTATAAGACCACTGAGGAATCCACTCTCTCTCCAGATGAGGAAAGTACCAGTTTCCTGGGGTACTAGAGGCTGCAGGAATAAGCCCGCCACCCTCTCTTAGCACAGTAACTGCCTGGAGAGGTAACTGAACTTAACTTTTTCTCTAAGGATCCTCTCTTTTCTTCCTTACTGGGTTTCAGGTGAACGAGAAGCATTTTTAATATTGCTGATGATATTTTACCCTCATCTTATGATTCTGTGTGCTCTATCCTTTCTGTGCAAAGGCCTACTCAGAGCAAAAAAACACAACTCTTCATTCACCTCTGGAATTAAAAAAAACAAGCCTTTAATCTAACAAGCAAATGTTAACATTATTTCTGGTTTCACTGCCATCTCCTAATCTGTCCTCTCCATTCACATCTGGAGTTGCAGTTTCCTAATTAGATCATCTGCCTCGAATAACCTTCTTTTTAAATCCATATTGTATCTTACACCATATATATATATTCTTCTGCCCCCATTACACGTGTGATAAATCCAGACCCTCAGATAGCTGTCTTATTGCCTACAAAAGGAAATTCCAGTCTCCCAGCCCGGCATTTAAGGCTCCATACAACCTAGACATAACCTATTGTTTCAACCTTTTCCTGCTCTAGTGAGTCTGGTCCACTTGTATGTCTCAATCATGTTTTCTCTGACCTTTGCTGCTGGCCATTCTTCTGCCTAAAATGTTCTTTATCTTCCATTCCTCCTCCTATAAGGAGACCTCACGAAGGGCCACACATCATTGTTCTCTTTATTGCTCATTACACAAGGTCACACTGTATTGTAATTCATCTTTTATGAACATGTCTTTTCACTTCGTCTTCACTTGGTTCCTCAAGGGCAGAATTTTTTTTTTTTTTAAATCTCTTTCTAGGCCCAAGTATTTTGATAAGAATAAAGCTTCTGGAGTAAAAAGCTTTATTTCATTAACTTCTGCTCTCTTTGAAACAGCCACTTAAACATAAAATGAAAGCTCGAAATATTGAAGGTAGCCTTCCTATAGGAAAAATTCAAATACACTCTTCCCTGATACTTCATCTTGTTTTCTGCTAACACTGCCTTATTCCACACTTGTAATTTTAAAACGATCTTATATTGAAAAATGAGGGATATAAATTGGAAGCCTAGAAGTAAAAAGTAGTTTCCAGGAGGTATATAATTTTACCTCAGATGGTTACTATTCCGAAATGAATCTATGGCAAATAGCACATCACTAAAAATATATGTGGTCTTTTCAGTATTTCTTTCAAGAAATTGGAAATGGAATTTTTTGATGGCCCAGATTTCCTTTAATGGAACATCTGGTGTCGAAGTGTGTTGCTTCCTCACACTTTCTTCCAGATACTGGGAAATTCTGAGGATTAACTAATTTAAGCTTCATCGGGGTGTTCTGTTTACTAATTGTGACAAAACCTCAGGACATAGAGCTGATCTTCGGTTTGAAAGTGTTTCTATTTCATGATTTAGCTTTCCTTAAGTGAGAAGCTTGATAGAAATTCCATAAAAGATAAAATTTTTTTTAAAAAAGACAATGCTGTCATATCATTACTGCCATTTTTCCAATTAGGTGGATTTTATTAAGGGGATACTTTTCAAAATACAAAGAACCTTGGTGATGAGTCCAAAATCACGGAATTCTAGTTCTGTTTTAGGGTAAGGCATTCTATTCTCTTCATTCTTCTAGACCATTTTACATGAATTTAATTTCTATTTCCCCTAATAGCACTGTTAATGACCCTGAGTTGTAAAAAGATGGCACAATTAGGGTTGCCTTGTGTGCATTTATACTGCACATATACTGACACACAACTTGTCAGCATTTTCCATATCTCTTATACCATAAGAACACGCTCTATTTATTTGGACTCAGGAGTATCATTAATAGACACTGTGGTGCAACCAGTGCTCTAATACTTCTTTAGAAACCAATTTTGTGGAAATAGACAAAACGGACTGTTAAGGTTAATTACTCAGTTTTTGCCACATCTGTAGGAACACTGGCTGAGAAAGTTGCTTTATTGAACAAGGAGTGTGATGCTGAGTGTAGTAGTTTACGAGTCTCCCGAAATTAGCAGTGCTTATAATTGTAGGAGACTTATGTCAGATACAAAAATTGCAAACTGAGAATTTTATATAAATGCTAACAAAGCCTACTGTTTAAATTTAAAGAAAAATAAGCTGATTGTACTGGCATTCTTGGTAGCTATCTGTTAAAGTCTGTTGGTTGGTTGGTCTGTTTTCATTCAATAGGACTGCGCATTCTCCTTAATTCCTTGGCTTCTTATATAATGTCACTTCCTGCAAGGATGGAAGTGCTCTCTACAGCAGGTGTGGACCCTTCCTCTAGAAACACTCTCAGCTATCCATTACAAGATGGCATAGGATCAAGAGCACAGCTCGGCACCATGGTAGAAAGCAAGGGCTCTCAAGCCAGGAGGCCTGGTTTTGAATCTGGCTTGGCCATTCACCAGGTGTGTGACTTCAGGCCAATTACTTGTCCCTCCTGTTGTCTGTTTTTTCATGTCATGCAGGGCCTTCCTGCAACACTCTATCTCCTCCCCCCTACCATTTACCCTGTTTTATTTTCCTTCATAGCTCTTAGCCACGTGGCACATGTGTGTTTATCTATTTGTTTGTTTACTCCCTGACTCCCTCCACTGGAATACAAGGTCCATGAGCGCTGGGACTATGTCTTGTTCACTCAATACATATAATAGTGCCTGGCACATGACAAGTCAATCTACATAAGTTGTTGGAGGGATAAACGAATAAATGAATGAATAAAAAATGGAGTTAGATGCGCAAAATGTCAGTTCTCTGTGATGCTCCTGGAAGACTGAGCAGATTAAGCAGAGAAAAACTAAAAGTTCATCACTGGAATAAAGGATATAATTCAGGAATGGGAAAAAAAAGAGTCCGATAACTAATAGAAAGAAGAAAGTGACTGGTGGCATTAAAGCAGTTTCATGGATGTGTGGAAGCAGGCCATAAGAAAAGCAGTGTGCCAAACTGAACTGAAGCAGAGGGTATTGGAGGAGATAGCTCTACTCCTTGCTGATGACTTGAGGCAGCCCACACCAATCCTAAAGTGTTTTAACATATCCTAAAGCAAATGGGACATTATTCTCTCCTTTGTGGATATGCAATCAAAGACAAACATTAATAGGGTGATGAGTAAAGACAGCTGCTAATCTAGTGCCATGCAAAGCTGATACATTACCCAGGTGGTAATATTCAGACAACAAATACATGTAAAAAAATTTAAATGCATGAATGCAGCATAACGAAAAGGCATGGGACCAGATGCTCTTGGCAAATGGGGCAGAGGAAGTGTCCAGTGTCAAAGACAACCTTGTTCCTTGGCACAAGATCTGCTGTCATTGTGGCTTCTCTGAGATTTAGAGCAATGGTTTGGTAATGCTTTTCCATTCATCTGTATATTAAAAAGACTCATTCACTAGGATTGAAAATATGTAATAAGAATTTACATGACCTTCTAGCATCCTGTTCATTTGCAGTTCTTTACACTGCTTTGGATTTGGTAGCTCCATATATTGTGATAATCAGGATAATCAAATACACTGAAAATCTGGGTGATATCCACACCACATCATTAGCACCATGTTCCTAAAAGGTTTGAAGAGGAGAAGGGAACTGTGCATATAACACCTCACCCCCATCTACGCCTTCCCCACACTTCTTCAGAACAGATGGCAGAGAGGCATAAGTTGTCTCATGTTTTGTTTTGAAATGTTTCATTGTAAAATAAACAATTCTGCAGTAGAGTTTTTATTTGTTAGGGCATGCAACTAGACTTAAAATTAAATGTCCTTACCCCAGTATCCCTTCCCCAAAGCACAAATCAAACAAAAACAAAAGGTGCATCAAATCAAATAAAAATTAAGCACAGAGTCAAAAGGAACTAAGAAAGTTGAAATTTCACCTGCAACTTACATCTTTGTCCTGATGTGTTTGACCATATCGCATCTTCCTGTTTACCCACAAATTAATGCTTTCCTTGTGCTGCATTTAGTTTTCTCTTACATTGCAGTCTGTTAAAGGTGTTTAGACTAAGTCACATCAGTAACAATTATTTATTTATCTTTACACAAAGTGGGAGGTATATGCTCGGTATAAAAGTGTAAGACATGGTTATTGCTCTCAAAGGAATTAAAATATGGTCGAGTATTGTAAAATAACTAAAAATACACAACAGTATGTGTTAAGCAACAGCTAACTGGTTTAGACAACAGCTGTTCTAGGAGGTCACAAGAAGGTGAAATGACTTACACTTAGAGCAGAGAAGAATATATTTTTGTGAGATGTAAGTTGAAATTCAGATAAGTAGAGGAGGGAAAGGCATTCCAAAAAGAAGGGCTAGTGAGAGTAAAGACACAGAGATAGGAAAACATAAAATGTGTTGGGGAGACAATGAACTGTGGTAGGAATAATGAAACTAGAGAGGTAAAAAGACCCAAAATAGTACGTATAAAAGTATCCCTGAAAATTAAGAAGTTCCAGGATTATCCCCAGTTTACTCTGTTGCTGAACAGAGGGCTAGCATACTATATTTTCAATGTGACTCCATTTATGCACTTATCATTCATTCGTTCATTCAGTTCATTCAGTGGTACTATAGGTGCTGCAGATATAATGAAGTTAGGATTTGGTCCTCTGTCCTCAAGAAGATGACAGTCTACTGTGGAACACAGAGAAGTACACATGAATTACAACCCATGTTGAGAGTCATAGCCATGTTAAAATTGGGCCACCTTTGGCAGTTCACTAAAACCCTGTTTTATAAAGTGGGCTCATGTGAATAATAAAGAAGCCCAGAACGGAAGTCTGGGAGGGACTCATCATCACTCATCTCTTCAATAGTGCAACATAGGACAACCGTATTCACAACTGATGGAGACCATATGTTTTATATAGATAACATTTTGTCCTCTTTCTTTTATTATTAGAAAAAAAAGAAAAAGTCCTCTTTTTCTTTAAGAGATTAAGGAAAAACTATCCTCATAACTTAGGCCGTCTAAATAAACAGGTGTTTTCAGAAAAGAAAAAGATAAATACATAAATTTGTTACTCCAATTTGCTAGCATTCAATCATAGCTAGTATTTATAGATCACATATCACTTGCCTGGCATTATCCTCGGTGTGTTACATGTATTAACTCAATTATCACAACAACTCCAGGAGTAAGGTACTATTATTACCCTCTTTTTACAGGTACCTAGTGGTTAAAGTTGCCCAAGGCACCAAACTCAGTAAGAAGGAGCTTGGATTCAAACTCGCATGTTCTTAGTATGTTACACAGTTTTCTCATAAGTGAGAAGATCCCATGGGGGAGGGGGCCTTCAGAAAGATACCAAATAACAATCAGTTAGACCTATGAAAAGTTAAAATGAGTGGAGTGCATTGATGAGAAGAGCCCATATTTTTTCATTTTATAACACTGCAGTTAGAATGAAATGTAAATGGAGAATGGTTTTAGATAACTAATAAAAGTAATATTTAATATTGATTGAGCATCTATATGTGATTGGTACTTCACACAGGGACCATTATTATCCCCATTTTACAAAAGGAAAATTGGAGATACTTATAGTTAAGTAGAAGTCTGTTTAAACTTTATCACAATTCACATAGTTCGCAAGGACTAGAATACAGATATATCTGACTAACCTTTAGTGCCACACTATATGTTAATTATACCTCCAGGTTATCAGCCCTGTGGATTCTCAGGGTTTTCCTTTCTTCTATTAACCTGTTAAGATGCCAAAATTCCTGCTGTGCTGGAGTTTAGTGTGGGCACACATTGAGAGAATAAGTCCATATTTCTTTGACAGGGTGGCTAGCTCTTTATGGCATTTCTGAACCAGAAGTTCTATTTGGGAACTATTTGGGATAACACATGCCTCTGCCTCCACCATAATCGTGGAAAATTATGGATCTGTTTCCAATACCTAATATATAATATTTATCTATTAACTATTATTTCTCTTAAAGTAAAGTATTTTACCCATCTGACACATATTAAGTTATAAACTCCAGAAGTAGAACTGCAAATCATCTCATTTCAGGTTCCAAGAACAGAAAACCATAATCGACCGGAGTACAGAAGTTGGAGATTACATTATTTCTGTTAAATTTCTGATCGCAAATAAGAATTTATTTACTATTTGATCAAGATAAAGGTACACGTATCAAAAGTGGTATAGAACAGAGAGAAATTAGCCACATTCCTAAACTCATCAAAGTGAAAGATAAAAATGATGCTTATTGGGTATCTTCTACATGCCTGTCACTTAAAATATTTTACAGTAACTCATTTGGTTCTGACAACCCATGGATTATGACTCATTTTATAAATGAAACAACTGAACTTCAGCAGAGGCAGGTAGTTACTCCCAGGTTAAACAGTTAACAAGTGGCAAAGAGAACTTAAGACACACCTATGCTCTTTTATTACTATGTTGCCTTTATTAGGAGAAAGTAGAGAAATCAACTCTTTGCTCCCACCAGAACTGTTATAAATGCTAAACACATCCTGAACATAGGAAAAGAATAGAGATTTATAGACAGAAATAATGCAAATCGAACAGGACAAAAACTATTGTTAGAGTCAGATAAAACACCCATATGTGACACTTGAAGTAAAGTATTTTACTTCCAATCATAGTTTCCCAAATCTCTTTCTCCATTTCTATTTCTCGGGATGACATGCAAGTATGATATTGAATTTATTTTCCAAGAGAAAGGACTAGGACTATTACTAAAAAGAAAATACAGTTTTGCATTTCTCTGTATAGCTTTATAAAATGCTCCCCTCCCCAATCCAAGTGTCAAATCCTTGGCTATAATGTAAAAGCTTCACTCTTATTCATTTACCTTTCTTAAATATTGTCTTTTGCAATAAATGTACTGGTCTAAATTTGATCCTGTTAAAGACACTCTACTTCTTCTTTCAAATGACTTAACTGAGTCTAGAAGCACAACAGAAGGATAATCTGACTGAGACTGATAAGACTGTTCATGTGATTTTGACCCTTAGAGAGGATAGTGGGAGGATATTATCCTTTTCTACTTTGTGCCATTCTCAGAGGACAGTCACAAATGTGTAAACAAATGTGAAAGAGAAAAAAAGAGGACAGCCAGATTGCCAGAGATCCATTACTTTACCCCTGGGGTACGTGGCTATTACAGAACTGGGGCAAATGCCAAGGGCACTGAATTCAAAGGGAGGCTCCCTGAAGTGAGTCATCTATTTAGACAAGATCAGAGGAATATCGGGTCAGATCCTACTGGGTGAAGAGGTTACACCATGGGCATCTGGTAGGCACTTTGGGAATTACATTAATTTATGGCAAACTGAGTATAGAGTGGCAAAATGTCATTAAAGGCTAAGGCAAATTTATTTCTATTCAAGATAGGGCAGTTGGTAATGCATCTTTTCCCTTTAGCTATACTTGCAAACATGGATGACAGCCATGATCAGTTTTAAAGATAAAGGATAAATATCTAGTTTACTAAGTAATATCCTGGTGTCTTGAGACAGTTAATGCTGACTGAATGACCATTTTGTAGAGAGAGGCAAAGTGAGACAGTAGAGAACAACCAACTCCAAGATTGGGGGAACTGTTAAGAGTGTGGCCTTGCTACTTTCAAGCAGTATAATTTTGGGCAAGTAACTGAATCTCTCTGAGCCTCAGTTTATTCATGTGTAAGATGGGCATAACAGTATCCTCTTTATAAAAAAAGTTGCTTTTATATTTAAAATGATATATAGAAAATTCTTTTGTAACTTGAACAATGCTATACAAAGGTTAATCATTACTACTACATTTAAAGGGTTTTTTGTTGTTGTTTTTAAAAAGGATTCCTAGGCAACATAATTCAAATTTCAGTTTCCTGAACAAGAATGTCGAACCTAGAGTTCAAGTTCATCTGTCTTCCTGGGCTAGGAAGGACAAGGGTGGCTAGAGTAATTTCCTGAGCTCAAGTCCCAGTCAGCAATTCATTCTTTTATGGATTATGCTTTTGGTAGTATATCTAAGAAATCTTTGCCTAATCCATCCCAAGCCACAAAGATTTTTTCCATATTTTCTTTTAGAAATTTTATTGTAGTTTTTATAAGTAGGTCTATGACCCACTTTGAGTCGATTTTTATATGTTGTGAGATAGAGATTGGAGTTCTTTTTCTTTTAAGTGTCTTGATCCAGTACAATTTACTGAAAAGGTTATCTTTTCTCCCCCGGAATTGCTTTTGCATCTTTGTAAAAAATTCAGTTGTCTATATATGTGTGGAACTATTTCTCTTCTGTTTCATTGATCTACTTGTCTATCTTCATGCCAGTGCCACACTATTTTGATTACTGCAGCTTTATGATATTCTTGAAATCAGATAATGTTCTCTCCAACTTTGTTCTTTTTCCAGGTAGTATTTGCTATTCTAAATCCTTTGCATTTACATATGAATCTTAGAATCAGTTTGTCAATTTCTACAAAAAAATCTGCAGGGAATTTGATTGAGACTGTAATGAAGCTATAAATCAATGTGGGGAAAATACTGAGTCTTCCAACCCAAGGGCTATCTATAGCTCTCTACTTACTTGGGTCTTCTTTATGTTTTTCAGTAATGCTTTATAGTTTTCAGTGCATGAGTCTTGCATATCTTTTGTCAGATATATCTCTCAGTGTTTTGTTTTTTAATGCTATTGTACATGTATTATTTATTTATTTTTTCTGATGTTTCATTGCATATTGATTTTACATTCTGCAAGCTTGCTAAACTCACCAGTTCTGTTGCTGTTTTTGTAGATTTCATTAGATTTTCTATATAGAGACTTATGGCATCTGTTAATAAAGATAGCTTTGCAGCTACCTTTCCAACCTGGATATTTCATATTTGATTTTCTTGCCTGATAGCATGGGCTAAATCTCCCAGTATAATGTTGAATGAAAATGAGGACAGCAATCATTCTTTCTTGTCATGTTCCTGATACTGATGGGAAAACATTTGGTCTTTTATTATGAAGTATGGTATTGCCTGCAGGTTTTTCATCGACGCCATTACCAGATTGAGAAAGTTCACTTCTATTCCTGATTAGCTAAGAGTTTTTTTAGAAATGAATATTGGATTTTGTTAAATCCTTCTCGCATCTATTGAGATGATCATGGATTATTTAAAGTTTTCTTAGTATGGTGGATTACATTGATTTTTGAAAGTTAAACCAACCGTCTATTGATGATATAAGTCCCATTTGGTCATGATCTTTTTTATACAGAGCTGGATTCCTTGCTATAATTTTGCTTAAAATTTTTGTTCCCCTATTTATAGGAATGTTGTTCTATAGTTTTCTTTTATTGTAATTTATAGGGATATTGGTCTATAGTTTTCTTTTATTGTAATGTCTTTGTATGGTTTCTGTATCAGGATAATAATGATGACCTAATATAATGAGTTGGGAAGATTTCCCTCTACTTCAATTTTCTGAAAGGATTATGTAGGATTGGTATTATTTATTTCTTAATTGTTTGGTAGAATTTCCCCAGTGAAACTATCTGGCCTAGAGTTTTCTTCAAACGAGTCTTTTTAACTATAAATTTAATTTCTTTAGTAGGTTTACGACTGTTTAGGGCTATTTTCATTTTTTTCTTAAGTGAGCTTTAGTAGTTTGTATCTTTGAAGAAATTTGTCCATTTCATCTAAGTTGTCACAATTATAGGCATGTTGTTTATAATATTGCTTTATTATCCTTTTAATATATGTAGAATATGTAATGATGTTAACTCTCTCATTACTGATATTGGTCATCTGTGTCTTCTCTCTTATTTTTATGATCAGTCTAGCTAGATATTGATTAATTTTATTTTATTTTCTCAAAGAACCAGCTTTTGGTTTTACTGGTTTCTCAATTGTTTTTCTTTCCTATTTCATTAGTTTCCACTTAAATCTTTATTATTTCCTTTCTTCTGCTAATTTTGGCTTCATTTGCTCTTTGTTTTTTAGTTTCTTAAAGTAGAAGCCGAGGTCACTGATTTAAGACCTTTATTCTTTAGCAATATAGGCATTCAGTGCTATAAATTTCCTCCTAAACACTGCTTCAGCAGTAACCCACAAATTATGATAAGTTGTTTCTTCATATCCACTCAGTTCAAAATACTTTATAATTTCCCTTTTAATCTTTTCTTTGATCCATGGGTTATTCAGAAGTGTGTTATGCAGTTTCCAAATATGTAGAGATTTTCCAAAGATATTTCTGTTATTAATTTCTATTTTAACTCTACTGTGGTCACAGAACATATTCTGTATTACTTGAATCCTTTTAAATTTACAGAAAATATTTTTATAGACCAAAATATAGTTTATCTTGGTAAATTTTCCATGTGCATTTAAAAAGAATGTGTACTCTGTTGTTGTTGGGTGGAGTGTTCCATAAATCAATTAGATAAAGGTGATAAGTATTGTACAAGTGTACTGCATTGCAGATGATTTTATGTCTCCTTGTTCTATAAATTATTGACAAAGAGGCTTGATATAGCCGACAATTATTGTGGATTTCTCCTTGCAGCTCTATCGGTTTTTTTTTCCCCCATGTATTATGAAACTCATTAGGTATATATACATTTAGGACTCTTTTGTCCTCTTGAAGTGGCTCCTTTGTTATTATGAGACAATCTTCTTTTCCCTGTTAATAACTTTTTGCTCTAAAATCTACTTTGTCTAATGGTGATATAGCCACTCAGCTTTTTTTTGATTAGTATTAACATAGTATATATTTTTCATCCTTTTTATTTTTAATATGTTCATGTCTTTTTAAAGTGTATTTTCTTTTGGTAGCATATAGTTGTATCTTGATTTTTAATTCAATCTAACATTCTCTGCTTTTGATTTAGGGAATTTAGACCATTTATATTTAATGCATTATTGATATGATTGGATTTAAGTCTATCACTTGCTATTTGTTTTCTATTTTTCCCATTTGTTCTTTGTTCTATTTTCCATCTTTTTCTTGTCTTCTTTTGGAATGAATGTATATTTTAATGATTCCTATTTTATATCCTTTGTTGGTGTAGGAGCTATAACTATTGGTTTTGTTATTTTAGTGGTTATAAAGCACTTTTTAAGGCCAGAGTTTTCAAATCAAATACCTAGGAGGATATAAATATGACTCCCTGTAGGAAGTCTATGATAATGCATCTTTTCTTCAATTTTTGGAGAGGTACTAAAATGAATGAGCTGAAAAGATCAAGCTGAAATGAATGTTTGCAATTCATAATCTTTTAAATGCCAAAATGCCAGAATACATTTTACTGCTTTTAAACCAAATTCAATCATAGCTGAAGTAAGACTTGGAAACCAGTTGAAAATTCTTATTTTTAAATGGTGGATAGCTCTTAGTGGTGCCATGCTGAATTTCTTAAGAAGTTCTGAATGTCAGAAATGTTTACCCAGGCAAAACATTAATGACTGGCACTCAAAATAACTGACAAAAAAGCCACATAAAGCTAGTAGTCAGAGGAAAGAAATCATTATTTCAGTAAAATAAGGAGAAACACTAGATTCAATTTTACATATCTTTGTGATTTTCTGCCGAACACATAGATAGCTGTGATGAATTGAGTTGAGGGGCAGAGCAGGGAAATTCTAAGAGTCCTGTAGTGTTAGTGAATCCTACGACCCCTATGTCTACAATATGAATGTCTCCATCTGAGGAATGGAAATCAGCATTGAAAAGTCTGGAGGTCCAGACTAATTCTCCTGAGTATTGCTGGAGAAGCAAGGTAGTGTGGTACAAGCATGGGGATTCAGAGACAGATGACTGTCATCATTTGATTTGTGCTTGGAAGCTGTGCTACCCAGGATAAGTCACTTAAGCTCTCAGAATGTTTCCTTACTTCAATATCTAAATATCATAATATTTATTTTACAATATTTTGATGAGGATTAAAAGAGGCAATTTTATAGACAATTATCTATGATTTATTAAGCAATATCAAATGTAAATTATCGTTCCTATTATTAACTTCCTTTGCTTTTCATTAATACAACAACGGAAGTTAAGTAGCAGGGATACAATAATTAGAATTCCCTTCTTTGGAGCCCAGATATTCATCTCAATAGCTCTGTGAACATATGGTGATTAATTTTATTACTAGTATTGTTAACAATAGTAACTAATGCAGGGGGGAGGTAAGGACTTAGATCAAACCTCTTTATTCAGCAGAAGCGAAGGAATGTCACTTCAGCCATTCCATTCAGTGTTGATATCTAATGCTTTCTGCTTTCATAGTCTCCTACCCAGAGTACAAAGACCTAGGTAACAGTACCCAAATCAAAATAATGTAATGTAATGTAATGTAATGTAATGTAATGTAATGTAATGTAATGTAATGTAATGTAATGTAATGTAATGTAATGTAATGTAATGTAATGTGTTTCATTATGGGCTTGGCATTTTTTTCTTCAGTTGACAATGACAGTTTCTTGGTGGTCTTTAGTACAATGTGGCTGCTTAAGAAGACCTGGGTGTTACTTGAAGTGTCTACTGGCACTATTAAAAATCAACCTGGCCTACTAGACTCTTGAATTGATTAGATTCTTCAGTAAGCTTCTGTTTTGTCAATGTTTTCTCTTTGATACAACTAGTTTTCTCTTTTTTATTTTCAAGCACATTGCATAACCACCTTAAAACAGAGATGCATAACTTTTGGAGCATTGAGGCCATATTGGAAATCTTTTGCAAACCTAAGGGCTAATTCTTTGATGTATACTTGCATGAAACATCAATGCATTATTGGATGAAGTCATATCAAAAACAAGCCAGGTCTTGCCATTTGCAATCTTTCAATAGATTAAAGAGTGTGTGTGTGTGTGTGTGTGTGTGTGTGTGTGTGTGTGTATTGTATTCAGTGTGTGTTAACAAGGTGATTTTGAAAAAAAGGATACAACAGGACCAAGAAAATTGAGGTAGTGAGGCTTAATATAAAAGTGCTTAGATGGGCTGAGAATTAGGAAACTTGGGTTCTACTTCAGGTTCTATTCTGTGAGGTCTTGCAGAGCAGGAACATAACATTTTCTTTGTATCTGAAGTTCTTATTACGTGCCAAGCATTACTTGCTGCATATGCAGTAATATTTGCTGCATGCCACTATTAGCTGTTAGTTCCTGGGCCAGTCACTTAACATTTCTGAGTCTGTTTCCTCCTCAATAAACTGGAAACAATAGTCATAATATCTTACAGGCTATACTGTGCAGAAAAAAATGAGCCATTTTATGTGATTATACATAAACTGGAAAGCCTATAATGAAAAACAGAATACACACTGGTTGGGAACACAGACTCTGGCATCAGAAGACTTGGTTAAAATAGCTAGAATCTCAGATTCCTGGGCACATTCTTTAGCTAATTATAGTTATTTCACCTGTGAAATGGGAGTAAAGACTGGATCAAAATGGTAGATCGAATCCAGGAATCCTTTTTTCCCTTCATACAAAATCTTATGAAATAACAGAAAAGGTATTTTCAAAAATAATTATAAAACCACACAACATTAGAAAATAAGAATTTGTGCCATCAAAGGGCTAGAGATTTTGAAGCATTCTTGAAAGTTAGAAATCAGATAAAGACTGGAAGAAACCATACCCCAAATACAGGCAAAAGAGCACCCTGTGAAGATAAGAGCAGTTAAAATGTGCTCTATGCTTAGCGTAAACAGATACCAGTAGCAAAAGTATGGCTGTGTGATTAATTGGTAAACTAAATTCTGATCATCTGTCTTGTCTACCTCAGCTCTTCTATTTGCTGAAACAGTGAGAAGGAGCCCTGTGACTCAGAAGATAGGCACAACCAAAGATAACTAGGGACTCTCAGGAGGGGCAAGGCACCCCCAAACCCTGAAGGAAAGTTTCCAGCATACTACAATGAGCATATATCTTTTCTTAACCATTCATTTATGATCACCTGTAATTAGAACCTGCATCTTCTCCCATTCCCCACCCCAATCCCCCTAAAAAGATCTTCGAATACAAAATGAAAAGATAAATAAGAATCAAATTACCAAATATTTGGAGTAAACCAAAAACAACGTGAAAAATATGAACAAGGGTCAACAAATAATATCCTAAAAAGCACATCAGGGAACAGAATTAACAGAACTAGTAGAATACTTCAATATTTAAATAAAAATAACTAAAAGGGAATCTAGAGGATAGCACCATAAAATTAGAAAAGACTATCATGAAAATAAAACAATTAAATAATCTGGAATTAAATTTTTCCAGACAACACAAAAAGTGTCTCTGTAGATGGCTAGAAACCAAAAGGGACACAGCTGCGGTACAAAAGAAAAATAATAAAAAGGTACAGAGCGGGGATGATAATAGTGACTTCTCATAGTGAGGCTTCAAGAAAAAAAAAAAAAGTACAGTGGCTACTACATAGGAATGTTATAATAAAGAACTATTTTATTATTATTGTAGTTGTTATAACCATATTACATAATTCTTAGTTACAGATGTTATCATTGTTATTATGTTATCGCTAAAAGCTGGTCTTGATACTTGATCTATCTGCAAGGTCCTAGATCTAACTTTAAGAGCTGATGACATTGAGAGGAAGATAGAGATGGGGAAGAGCCAAGAAATAGGGTGGCAGGATCCTGGGGCAGGGTGATGACACTCATTAGAGAGTTTAGGTGAGGGAATGTATGAAGCAAGGTGTGAGGACAAGAAGAAAGGAGCATGGGAAGGTAAAGAGGAATTCCTCACCTGATATTCAGGGAGGAGCAGCTTCGGGGCTGGTGTCAGTGAGCTCATTTTGGGTTCTGATGTGCTAACTTGCCACCCAAGCTGAGTGAAAGTGTGATGGTATCAGGGGCTAGATGGAAGCCTTAAATGTGTCAGATGCCACAAGAAGGCCAGCATTAGACTCATCCCGTAGCCTCTCGTGCCCTGCCTGACAAAACACCCCTGTGGCTCCTTTGGAGCAGAGATAACCTCAAACCAGATGGGTCTCCCAGGACAGTTCTGAATAAGAACAAAAATTTTAGGTCTCTGTCCTATAACAAGTCCACAAATGTAAGCCAGTTTTATATTTTATTTTGTCAACGCTGACAAAGCCGCTCATAATTTTATTTCTTAATCAGTCAAAGCTTCTACCATTTAATATGGATATTAGCAGCAAAGCAATTTTCAGTTTGCTCATGAGACATGTTGCCAGGCTACAGACCATATATGCATCCACAAAGCCCTAATGCACACAAGTCCCTGAGTGCCTTTTAAAATAGCTGCTTTTCAAAAATTATCCTGTGGGCTTGAAGATGGTCTTCATCTCTCAGAATTCTATCATTTACCCCCATAACTAAATAAATGTATTTTTAAGACAGGAATGAGGACAGCAAGGGACCCATTTCTAGATGTTTCATAAAGAACTCATCTAACTAAATATTATACTTCATTACCACTAAGTGCACAATAATAAAATTGGTTTGCAGACACCATTTATATTTTCATATATTATTTATATAAGCTTGAGTTTTATCATTTCAAAACCAAAAATGTTGATAGAAATTTGCATATTATTGAAATAGCATAATTTATTGATGGGAGCATGCAAATAATAGAGGTGATGCTTACAGCAGTTTGGAGGCTAATGTATAATTTACAACACTATACAACTTCACGAACAATGGTGAAAATTGCACATTAAGCCCTGCCTGAGAAATATTTAGCTATAAAACTGAGGCATTTTAGCTCTATTTTTTGTAACACGGGTATCTTTGTGGAAAACTGATAAACTGTTGGCTTTCGGTCTGTGAGTGGCATACAGAAACATCAATCTGCCTGAAGAGAAAAGGCAGGCAGTCATCTTTCAGCCTGCCTGCCTCTCTAGTCCTCTAGTTATACTAACATTTCATTAACATTTGAAGGCAGAAAGGATAGCAATAAAAGATTGTGTTTAAACCCCCATATAGATGGGGCTGAATGTGTCATTCATTTCCCAGATTTTGTCACATCTGGATGTGATGCCTAAAAACACTGTATCCATCTTGCAGCTAGGAGGCAATCCAGCCAGAGGGCAAAATCAACACTCTAAAGATGGCAGAGGAGGGAAAAGGGAAAGAAAGGAAAAAGGAAAAAGAAAAAAAAAGGAAAAAGGAAAGGAAAGGAAAGGAAAGGGAGGAGAGAGAGGAGAGGAGAGGTGAGGAGAGGAGATATAAATGGAATAAGGAAATATGAAATAATGAAATATATGAATGAAGCTGAAATAGCCGAAGGAGGAGGAGGGAGGAGTGATGGAGGAGGAGAGATGGAGGAGGAGATGAAGGAAGGAAGGAAATAAAATGAAGATGGAAGGAGGAGGAGTGATGATATGATGGGAGGAGTGATGATGGGAATAGCCAGTACGTAATGAAAGGAAGGAAGGAAGGAAGGAAGGAAAGGAAAGAAAGAGAAAAAGAAAAGAAAAGAAAGAGAGAGAGAGAAAGAGAGAGGAGAAAGAAAGAAAGAAAGAAAGAAAGAAAAGAAAGAAAGAAAGAGAAAGAAAGAAAGAAAGAAAGAAAGAAAGAAAGAAAGAAAGAAAGAAAGAAAAAGAAAGAAAGAGAGAGAGAGAAAGAAAAAGAAAGAAAAAGCAAGCAAGAAAGAAAAAGGCAAGAAGGTCATGTGTAGTGCTGGCATCTCTTGAGGCATGTGTAGAATCACAACACATCAGAGTTGGAAGATCTCTTATAGATGACCTACCCAAACCCCCTTTTTACAAATAAGGAAAGCAAGGTCTAGGGTAGCAGCAAGTGACTTGCCCAAGTGACAGAGGTGGAACTCAGACTCAGACCTCCCATCTCTGAGTCTAATATAAAACTCCACATCAAGGTCTTGTTTAATTGTTTCTTTCAAGTAAATATTTCAAGAGTCTGGACCATTCTTTCTGTACTTGAAACCCTGCTAACCCAGATTCAAGTAAGATGTCACTTCTTGTCTGAAATTTTCTCAAATTCCTCGTACAAAAGTAATCATATCTGCTCTAAAGCTTTCTATTTACTCTCTTGATCCATTCATGATCTCGTAATATGGCTAACTGTGTGCATGCATACTTCTGACCCCTACTGGAGTATACATTCTTTGAGAGCAAGGATTATATCTTCTTCATCTTCAATTTCATTCTTTGTAGATCCTAACAGTTTAGATGTGATAAATAATGGTTGAGCCTCACTAAAATATACTCAACAAACATCTGTACTCCCACCAATGTTTGTGAGAATTCATGGTTTAAGAAGTCAGTCCTCTTGGTATCCTAATACATAGTACTTTAGCCTAAAGCAGCAATTAATGGCCAGGATTTCAGGTCCCGTGTTAAATTGGTAGAAGAGATAATCGTGGTTGGTACTGACGCAGCCGTGGACTTCAATTACTTGCAGGGTCTGCCCAGACAGGAATATAAAATGTTAATTATAAATGTATCATTCAAGATACTTTCTGATGCAAAAAAAGAAAAGTCTCGTTCACTTTGACTTAAATAATAAGAAAATTAATTATCTCACACAATGGGAAGCCCACAGGGAGAAAAGATTTCAGGTTTGGCTAATTCACTAACCATATCATGTCTCCTTGGGCTAAATTCCTTTTATCCCTGTCCTCTGTAATCTTTGGTGTTGACTTTTTCCTACGACTAGTTCCTCGCCTCTTCATCAGATATCTTCATTAGATATCTGCTTGCTAGCAATGAGTACCACACATGTTCTTATTCACATCTAGCATGAGAAAGAAAACCCCTTTCCCAAATATACAATAAAAATCCTTTTCTGTAGTCTGAATCTAGGCCACACGACCAACTAACTAGACCTATTACAGTTACAACAGGAGAGTCTGATCCTGCCCAGTTTAGAAATTCAAGGCTTTCCCTGGAATGGGGGATGTATTTAGCTTCCCCTCAATCTCCTGGGGGTGCTTGGGGGAGGGATGGATATCTGAACAAATTCAAGTTCTGTTTGTAGGGAGGAAGGAGGGACAGATGCTCGGTAGAGAACCATCAGTTTACTTGATCTAAGGATGATAATTCTTCAAACTATAAATTAGCACAAATAATCCCTTCTATAGAATTTCATGGTAAGAGAAAGAAAATTACTGCTGCCTTTTTCAAGTAATCATGTGTCATAAATTATATATATTTCAGTGTTATCTTTCCATTGAACAATTTCCTTATCAGAAAAATCACTTTAATTTTTCCTTCCAATTCTTCTGAATTTCTAGCTACAATGTACTTACTTAGAGAGATCTCTTAGTTCCCACCTACTTATATACAAGGATATACTATATATCTACATATAGTATATCCTTGTGTGTGTGTGTGTATATATATATATATATATATATATATATATATATATATATATATATATATACACACAGTATATCAGTAATGGTGATTCATTGAAATCGTGCTACACTGATCGTGGTGATTAAGGAAGGAAAGAAGCACAATATTGTGCTGGGAAGTGGTCATTTTTCTCAAGATTAAACAAAAAAATTTACACTGAAAGGCAAATTACTTATGGGTCTTAAAAGTCTCCCAGCATATTTGCAGCATTCAGTGTTGTTCTGTCTGGAGGAGGTAAATGCTCACTCTGGGTGCTTCATGATTTGAGAATAGGAACTGATTCTATTATATCCACTATCAAGTATAGGTGTACTCTCTTCACTCACAACCTGCTTGGCAGGCACTACAGTGAGGACTGCCTTTCCATGGTATGTAAAGTAATTCAGGGTCTGTGTTTCCTGCAGAAGAAATCATTCTCTAAGCATCAGAAATATAATCAAACAAACATCTAAGATGGGAGAGAGATGCAAGGGCTGTTCTCAAATGTTAATGTGTTTATTCTATGACTAATAAACATAGAAAGGAAGTGTAAAACCTTGCCAGGTCTTAATGGGGCCCCTGAGGAGGACAGCTCCCAGCTCCGATGCTGTCACTTACCCATGCAGTCAACTTTGAAGCTTCTTGGGAGCAAGGAAGAAAATAACTCCTTTGAGGCAGAGGCGGCAGAGTTACTATACCCCATTGGTGACACCCTCCCAAAAGCTTCTTGTAACAGGAATTACAAGCTCACATAATATGGCAAGAGGCTGGGAACATTTCCTTGGAATTTGAAAATTGTTCAAAAGCCCTTCGGCAGAAACAGGGATCCTCATGGATCCTCAATTGTATAATATAAAACTGAAGAGACATAATTTTCTAATAAGCAGAATAATAGTTTTATGTATGATTTTGCTATTGTTCAGGGTTTTTTTCAGTACAGAAAAAGCAAATAGTTTACTGTTGCAGAACATTAGTCTCTTAAGTATATTTTGTACATATTATACCCAAACTTCATTCACTTAGGAAGGGTGTCTATATCCACATGCCTTACTAAAATGAGTTTCCCTGATATTCACATATCATGATTGGACATTCACCTGATTAAAACTTGGTTTTAACGCTCAGAATCTGGTTAAAAATGAAAAAAAAAATCCCCTCATTGATTCACTACTCCCACTTTTCTTGTTAGTCTTCTAGAAAACTCATCCTTTCCTTAAGCCATGGAGTTCTGATATTCATACTTTCCATTTGCTTCCTCATTAATTTTCTATCCTTAATTTATGGGAGTCATGTCACTAGTAGTTCTGCTGACTATGCCATCTTTCCTATCTCTCTCATCAACTGAATTTATGCCTCGTCTCCTCTGGCTCTCCTCCTTCTTCCCAAGAGTTTTTTTTTTTTTTTTTTACTGGTCTCTGAGGGTTCCTTTTCCTTGGCCTGCACTACGTTCTACAGGATTTTCTTCTCTGCCTCTTGTTTCTACATGTTTTCACACTCTTCCTGACTGATCATCTTGCCCATACTCATGCTTTTAGCAATAACATCAACACTTCCAGCTCCAATACTTGTCTGAGCCACAGATACTAATGTAAAGCTCTCAATCAGACATCTCTACTTCATGTCCCTTGGTATGTCAAATTTAATACAGCCAAATCTGAACTTTTTCTTCCCTAATCAAGAGTTGAAGCTATCATCATAATCATTCAATAACTTCAGAAACTGTAGTGTTATCCTCCCTCTTCTCAACTCCCTCATCCAAGGCCTGAAGATTAGGCCTGTTACAAATCTTCCAGATCTTTTCCTCCTCCGTATTTCATTGTCTGTAACCAGTTTTTACCACTCATCTGAATTTTGCAATAATTCTCTAACCTTTATCCCTTCTAATTTGAGATTCCCCTAAAAATGCAATTCATTCTCTACATTTTCCACACTGCGGCCAGAGTGATCTTTCTAAAATCCTTTATAAGGTTTTCCTTAAAATCCTTAAATCCTTTTATAATTCTTCACAGTTTTCATAGTTAAGTTCAAACTCCTAATAAGTGTAAAAGGTCCTTCTTGATCCATTTATTGAATATTAATCTCATCTCTCCACTGCCTTCCCCTCTGACTACCAAAGACTCTCTACTTTTTCTGGGCACAATCAAATAGTTGTAATTCCCAAATATGCTTCCATTTACTCATACATGGAGGTCCCTATGAATGGAGTAAAACTCTCCTTGATGTGTTTACCTCACTGAACCTCTAAAACTCAGCTCAAGTGTTACCTCCACTAAAAAGCTGTTTTGGATTCTTATGTTATTGTTTCTGAGTTGTCTTGTTTACTTCTCACTTTCCTTTCATTACCTAATAGAAGGTCAAGGACTGTTATTTATCTTTTTTGTCAACAGCTCTTTGTATTTAATAAATGTTTGCCTAATGAATGAATGAATGAACCCAGATGCTCTGAGGAACATACAAGACTTCTCTGACATATTCTCTGCCCTAAATAATCTTAAAATTTTAATATTAAAATTAAGAAAGTAGAAGACAAATGATGGAAGAGGATATAATTAAGTATGTTAAGTTGGTATGAGCTACTGGTATAGCAAAATCATTATAAAATCCAATGTATTTTTCCTTTTCTTAACTTTTAAGAAACTTTTTGGTCTTTCTAACATTAAACTAAAGAAGCTAAACTATTTTGCTTCAAGGAGGAGAGGACACAATAGCAGCATCAAGAACAAAAAGTCCAACTCTTGGCTTTGAATTCCAAAATAGGTCCTTGAAATTCATGGCAGAGTCAACAGTATTGAAAGCCAAAGAGCTTTTAATTTGCAAGAGCAAGGCCTTTTGAGAGGGGGGGATAAAAATACCAACAAAACGGTATTTATAAGTAGAGTGTGGAAGATTTAAAATGTATAAGTTATATCAAGAATCTTGGAGTAGGGAAAGATACAGAACTTTATAAAAAGAGAAAGAGAGAATAAATCAACACCTTTCTTGGGACAAAAGGTGGGGCTTGCAGAGAAAAAAGGTAGAAGATAGAAGAGGAGCTAGACGAGGGTATGCAATGCCTGCTCTCTGTCCCCCCATCCAAGGTTTGAGTCCTTCAGAATTAGATGTTGGAAAATAAGATAAGCTGGAGGCGTAGAGTCTACAAAAGGATCTCAAAGTAGAGTCTGGGAAACTCATGCATATCAGAAAATTCCCATCCTAAGACACCATCTGAGAGTTAGTATCTATGCAGACAGACTTGAGGTCAAACTCACAGGATTTGCATACTCCAGCAAGAGGAAGGAAGAGCAACTAAGAAATTCAGAGCTTCCTGTGGAAGGTCTATAGTCCTGACAGAGCTATCAGACTAGAAGTCATGGGAAGACCATGAATATCAGAGGAGACCAACATATATTGCTATGTAGATCACATGGAACTGACAGATGTCAGTGAGGAAAGAGGAAGCCTACACACCAACCCTCTTCTTGGAACTCAGATCATTCATCACCCAAAAGAAAGAGAAAAAAAGGATGGGGGGTGGGGAATCTTGAATCAACAAGAGAGTTCACTGTTAATCAGCATTTAAGTGTTCTTTAAAACATCCTTTCTTTCTAAATTTTTTCTCTACATCTCCTAGTTTGTTTTGAGTTTTCTTGTTCAGTGTTTCCAAATATTCTCGTGGATATCACCACTCCACTCTGTTTACATAGATGTCTCTGCTACTAGTCTGTTTCTTAAAGGCAGGGACCCTTATCTTTGTATCCCCACTATTTACTCCCATACAGTAATTTGCCAGCAAATATTTATGGAATAAAAATTATTATATTGACCTTGAATATGAATAGTATTCTGGATTGGTAAAGTAGATTTCACAGAGTTATTGGACTACAAATAGACAAGAGTAGAAGCTATGAGAATGGATGAGACTGCTGATGGATTATGCATAGCGAGAAGAAAAGATAGCTTCATAGCTTCTCTCAGAATACTGAGAAATACAAATTTTTAAGGAGTGAACAGAGAAAGAAGAGCTCATGAAAGAATGATTGGTGAGAGAAAAGGGAATTAAGAAAGGGCAGTATCCTGGAAGCCTAAAGTAGAGAAAAATTCAAGAAGGGAGTATTAAACATAGCCAAATAATAATTGGAAATCAATCAAGGACAAAAAAATGACTATTGGATTTGATAATTAGGAGGCCATTACAGTGACATTTTGGCGGCATGGTGAGAGCAAATATATTCAGAGTCAATTCTGTAGATCTAACTTTTCCTATAGGTTGTTGCTTCATTAATTTCTGGAGAAGCATGTATAAAGCACTAACTTTAGCTTCCTCTTGTAGCCATGATCTTTAATCCTACTTCTGCAGGGGGCTTTGCTCTTTAGGAGTCTATTGGGGATCCATTAATAATACTTTTATATCCACATGGCTCTATGTATCTATTTTCAATGGTTAGAATTTAGAGAGGTCCAGGTATATAATTACAACCTTTAAATCTCCCACAAGGTCAACTCCTTACTGAAAGTTGTAAAGCCTAACAGAATTATTTAGAGCTCAAATAAACAGAGGTGGTTAAGTCACTCAAGGGAAACATATTAAAGTCAATTATAGCTCAATATGAGTCAGTTTATCAGATTTCTTTCCCCTGTGACCAAAGAAGCAAGAAGTAGAACTTGTTCCAAAGCGTGGAGATAAAGGTGGGGGTGTACCGGGGTTGATGGAGAACACATAAACCAGGAGCACAGATAACCTGTGCCTAGTGCCCTGAGAGTTAGTTAATCAAGTCTGGACATGTTTCTTACATTTGAACTATCTGATGTATATAGGTACTCATTTTAAATCAATTCAACGAACATTTACTGAGTACTGTTATCTGTCAGGCACTACTTTAGGAACTGAGAATAAAAGCTTGAAAAAATAAAAAAGAATCATAAAAATAAACAGTATGTCCTCAAGGAATTCAAAGACTAGTAGCTAGAGAAACGCACAAAATTACCATATAATTTCAAAAGCATTACGAGTGGTATCTACAAAGCACTATAGAGGCAGAAGAGGAAGCAATAGAGTTGGCCTTGTGAGGGAGGTATAACCAGGAATGCTACATGTATGGAGGTTAGCTCTTGCAGGTTGATTAGAATGAAGGGCAATTAAAGCAGAGGTGGGTGGGAAATCTACTGATTTCTAGAAAATCTATAGAAATAAAAGTTCTAAACCTTCTAGGGCAACCAGTTCATGTTTTTTAAAACCTATGCGGGAAGGGAATTATTCCCTTATTATTAGAAGTAATTACCTCTAACTTCATGGCCTTATTATTCATTTTAAGCCCTCTCCTTTCTCTTTTTTTTTTTTTTTACAGAGGAAAAAAACTGGGAACAGATATTAACATGGTATTTACATTTCTGTTAGAAATATCTCTCAATAAAATGACTCTCATTTTCCAGAAAACAAAACAAAAAAACTCCCTAAATTACTTTATCCCAATGCACACCCATTCATCATTTAGTCTTTTAAGTGGATACTAATCTACCTCCATTACAAGGCTCCCAAGAGGCCTCAGCTCCAGTGAACATGGAACAGTTTTAACTGATGGGCTTAAGGGATGGAAGAAGCTGTATGAGAAATCAGCAAGAACATTCTTTGATAAACTAGTCCTAATTAGAATTCTTAAGACTGGGAAAGGAAATCATGTTTGTTTTACTGCCAAGGGACTCTTATTTCCCCGTCTCAACTAAGTGAATTAGGAATGGTTATTTCCATGGTATTTCTCCCATGCTGGGCACTAAATCTCAAGTTACTCCAAACTGTGTTTCCAGCAGGGTAGAATAAGCACCCAAAGCTTTAGCAGAATTAAAGTTCTTATAGCTTTCCTGAGGTATATTTCCAGCTTGTTTTTATTTCTATTACATTTTATAAAAAAGATGACAAAATTTTAGAAATAAAAGGGACTGTAAGGAATACTTATACATAAGGTAAAACTAAGGCTCTCTGACTTGCCCAAGGTCAAGTAGCTATTTAACAGCAGAGCTGAGAAAAGAATCCAGGTGAAGGAGCCAGGTCCTCTGTTGGCTAAATCACAGGCAGGGCTGCCTCCTGTACAACTCAGAGGGCAGCATTCACACAGAATGGGCAACGACACACCCTGAATGCACAGCAGGGACCAGGCCTGGAACCACCTCTGGTGGAGGCTCTCATTACTCCTACAATACAGCAGCCTCAGAGCCACCGGAAACCTATCTATTATTTCATTACTCTTCTGTTTGAGATGGCTGACCAAATCAAAAACATTCAAGGTGGGAGGTATCCTGCCAGTTTTGGTCCCTCCATAGCATTGGTTTTCTCAAGAGAAGTAGGAGACCTTGTGGTTGACCAGTGCACCTCACCATAATAACTCATGATTTAAGGTGTTTTCTTACTGCCTTCTTGCACATCAACAGTGGCTTCTGGAAAGATGCAACTGTCATACTTGTAGGATTTATATAGTATAAGCCTTCTAAATGATTTGATAAAGCAGCAGAGAAAATAAAAGCAGCCCCCATCCTACACCCACATCAAGAAAAAATCCGCAAGTGTTAGAAAAATCCCAGCCCTACCTAAAATCCTTGAAGCCCTTGTGAAGCCTCAAGAGTTTCTCTTTCCCACCACTACCCAGAAATCTGCACGATGGCGGTGCAACAGTGGCTTGAAGAATTTTAATTTGAGGCAACTTTCTCCATTTATGCTGTTGTTTGAGTGACATGGTTGATACTACACATCATAATTGCTGCACCCACGAAATATAACATATAATGGTTGTTTTTGTAAAGAGTTTGGGAATTTATGTGGCTAAAGGAGATGATAAAGTGTAACAGAATCGTAATACTAAATGTTAGCTCATTATCTGAAGCGTTGGTCTACCTCAATGAGAAAAACATCAGTGGGGGGTAGGAACAGCAAAGATGAGGATGATGAAAATCATTTAAGAAAATCATTTGCCGCCTCAAATGCATAATAATGCTGATACAGCCTGCTACTGTAGCCCCACATTCACAGTAGACCTAATGGCTTTTCTGCTGAACGAATGCAATGATATGCAAACCAAAACAATATATTGTCTCTGGTGTGATATATATATTACGAAGGAAAAGATGTGGGGCCTATGGGGTTTCTGTTTTTGATATTTTGTATTTTTTGACAGAAAGTTTATGTTTTAACTCAGATCCAGGAGGTGCATTTTACTAGAATGAATCCCTCAGTATCCTGTCAGTCTTCAATATCTAGATGTCTTCAACAAAGCTTCCTGAACTCTCCAGTAACTGTACAGGTCTGAAAACTAGGTTTGACCTCAGTCAGCAGTCAGTGGGGAGGAGGCGTGCCACCTGCTGGTGCAGTGTCCTAACAGCAGGCACACAGGCGATCAGTGTGATCATCTTCCATTCTGGAGAGTTTGGGTCCAGCTGGTCTCTGAAAACAATGATCCTTTTATATGTACCTTTCAGCCTGAATGGTAACCTTTTGGGAATTCTGATTCCTCACCCAAATTCCCCCTCTAGGAGCCTGTCCTCCCAGGACATCTACACTGAGGTAAGATTGAGAGGTAGCCTGCCTCCCTCTGGGTTAGCTTTGCATTCCAGCATGGCATATTAGCCAAGTGGTTTTCGGTTATTTTCATTGATTATTACCAACGATTCTCCAACTAGGTGCCGCCAACTCTACTTCTCATATATTGGGCACGGATGCGGCAGAGGCCTAACAAAATCTACCACGTGCCATATAAAGTCTGCTATTTTTGTCCATTTTTTTGGGCAGATTACAAATGTAGCATGGAACTTCCTTTCATGAAGCAAAGACCTTTTGGACAGTTCTTTGGTAAGGCCTCCCCGCTCCTCTCTGCTTCGTCTCCATTCTTCTATCTCCAAACACCTCCTGCATGCATACCCACCCAGCCCTCGGGAGTTCTCTCTGCCTTTCTCTGCCTGTAAGAACCCGGACCCGTTCTCTCTTCTCTGCTGAATTCCCATTAGCACTTAGGGCACAACTGTTTTATGATGAGGACATATTGCTTAGCTGGATAATTTTCTTTTTCTATATAGATGTCTTCAGTTCAGTGTGTTAAAAACTCTCTGGAAGATGGGACTTTGTCTAATTTGTCATCCTCTCTCCCTAGAGAATACTGCACACAAAGGTTCAAAGGAAGAATAGTATATGTCTATGGATTAAGACAGAGAAAAAACCCATGATAACAGTCCTCAACCTAGCTCTGAAAAAGCAAATGTGTTCCTTAATTCTAGTTTTGTCCTGGTTTATATTTTACATGTAAGCCTCTGGCTAAAAGCCAAAGGGCACATTTCCCCAGGGAGAACTAGAAAATGATTTAAAAAATGAGCAGCAGAAGACTTTTCCAGTGTGAAGGAAAGGAGGGAGGGCAGGGGGGCTACAAGGTAGTATTGGCCCTTAGAGCTAGAACTTCAACTTAATGCTCCCAATATTTTTTTTTATAAACCAGAAATTCTCTGTTCAGTAGAAACATATGGTTTGAAGCTTTCTTTTTCTTTTTTTTCCGTTTTTTTTTTTGGATGGTGGTGGTAGAAAAGGAGGAGAATCTGGCAGAGGAGGTGAAGAAGAGGGTTGGGAGAAAGAAAATGGGAGGGACTGTTTTCAAAAAGATACGAGGTAGATAAGGGCTTTTCCCTTTCTTTTCTTTTTTAAATTTGTTATTAAGAGGATATATTTTATGGCTTTTCTATTTCCAGCAGTTATGTCCTTTGATGGAAACATGTTCTGATATTTATAGTGATTAAGTCTGTCAGTGGGTAAATTCAGTGTTCAATTTAGAGGCAAAGCCCAGGACCAAACCCACCACTTTTTATTGGAAATCGAGGAAGAGAGGCAATTCATTAATTTTAAGCCTATATGGAGCAGCTTCCTCTTTTTGCCTGTTTGGTATTGTGCCAGAGCAAAAATATTGTCTGTACCTTTGCTACTAAAACAGTCCAAGCACTCCAGGAGCTTGCTAATCAATTTTGGTTAGAGTCAATAGAGCCCCAAGACACTGTTAAGAAATTCAAGGTTTTCAGTGATAGCTGAAAAGGAAAACAAATGATAGGACTTGCTCATCTCTGTGTTTCCACTCTGCTTGGCAGAGGACAAATAATGTTTACTGGCGACTATGAATGTGATGTAGCATTGACTTCTTTCCAGGATGACTTAAGCTCTCAGGTCAGCCCTCTGTTCACTGAAAGGCACTTGTGTTCCTACGTAACTGTGCCCACGATGAAAGGGTGCTGGATCACTCCAGACCTTTAGCAGTACTAAATGGACTATTAGGCAGGACAGAAATTGAGGTGACCCATACAATTCACAGCTCAAAAATACATTGGCTACCAAATAATTACCTCATATCCTAGACACGTCATGGTGTCCTTTAGTCTGGCACTGGGAAAAAAGGCAAAAAGGGAACTTCAAGAGTACTGATGGAGCATTTGTTGAGTTCAGCATGGTGCTAAGTAGTTACTAGTTTATTTAATCTTCACCAGGATGAGTTTTTATGCTCCTTTTAAGAAGTGGAAGCAGAGGCTCAGATAGGTAAAAGAATTTTTTAACCCTGAAAAGCATCTTCCATAGAAATCTGCCTATTAGTAGAGAAGAGAGAAATCTGATAAGTGCATTTTTCTTTTCTTAGTTTCATTTTCTAATGAAACTAATGAGACTAATGAAACCTGCTTCAAGCAGTTGTTATGAGGTATAAGTGAATAGCTCATGTTTTTACATTTTCAGTACCTTCTTTCTTGCATAGCCGACTCTTTCTCATCTTTTATGTCTCAGCTTAAATGTCATTGTCTCCAAGAAGCCCTCCCAGATTACTCATCTAAAGTCTCCTCAACCTCTTGTTTTACTATCACATTCCCCCTTCTTGTCTTTATAGCACCTTTCACAATTTGTATCTTATTAGCAATCTTCCCCAAAGAATGCAGCCCCGCAGAATGCAGCCTCCACGCAAAATGCAGTTTGTTTTGCTTATGCTCTAGCGCTTAATTAGCACAGTACCTGGCATGTAGTTACTGTTCAAAAATACTAGCTGAATAAATGCATGAAAAAATAACTGATAAGTCTCCTAGAAATTTAGAGCTATTAAATAAACAGAAGCTCCCTTCTGTTCCCCTCTTTCCCTCTGACCATTTTTGGGTTCAGTTCTAACCAACCTCATTTTTCATCTAGTGACCAGTGATCCTGTATCATGTTGCACTGAACTGAACTTGAAGGAGGAAAGAAAAGCTGACTTTGCTCCTGCTCTGTAGCAAAAGGATTTGAGCTGTTTTCCTCCTGCCTTAGGGAAGAGGCCTGTCTATTTGGGGCCTGAGTGGAGGAAATCTTGTGGGTAGAAACTGAAGATCTGGTGATTCTGTGTCCACAGAGAGATGTAGGAACTTAATAATGGGAGGGAAGAAATGGCTCCTATAATGTAAAGAAATTTGCCTTGACCATACTTCATCCTCCTCAGAGTGCTTCTGAAAATGCTTCTCCATGGTGCCAATCTGCCCTTAGCTGCCAGGTCATGAGAACAGTCAAAGGCCCTACTTCCTGAATTTTTAAACTCAGGTTCAGCCCTCAAGGCTTGAGATCTATCCAGAGCTCAGGCAGGAAGTAAGGGTTGCCTGTTCTCTGGCTAAGGAGTGGGAAGAGGCCCTCCAGTGCTTTTGGTTGGACTCAGCAACCTTGAAATTGCTGACCTTTCAGCTGTCAATTCAAAGCTAAGTGGGGGTGACAATGGATGGTCTGACCACCCTTTAAAGTGTCCATAGAATTTAAAGCAGGCAGGTTTTCTCCATGAAAATCAGCTTCTCTTTTACTTAGGTAATCTTTCAGTAATCACAGATCAAAGCACAGTTCAAATGTTGCTGGGCCCTGTGAAGCTTTCACTGGCTTCCCAGGCATACCGAAGAGCTCTCAGATTTCCCATACCACCATCTTTGTGCCTTTTACAGAACTTACCTATCTGGTATAATAGTCACATTCTTATGTGTCTTGGACCATGTACAGATGGTGGTACCATAGAGGTAATGTGTTTTGCATCCTTCAATTGAGATCCTGGTACCAGATTCCTGGTCAGATGCCAGGAATATAGCAAGTGCACAATATATAGTTGTGAGATTATATATTTGAGTAATAGAAATCTGGAGCTAAAAGTTACCCCAACTAGTAGTTTGATATTTTATAAAGCCCAATAAAAGATAGTTATTATGTACTCGAATAAATATTATTACTTGAAATTAAATCATTATGATAAAGACTTTCCAAAAGTTTTAAAATCTAAAGCAATTTAAAATACTTTCAATCTAATTATAATGCTTAGGCTTTACTTAAAATCTTTCACTAGGGTTTCAAAAGACCATATGTTTTTATACTTCTGAGAATCTGGCAAATAATGGTTGTCCTATAAATAAGTGTTGTTTTATCCTATATTCTTAAAAATATCTGCTTGATAAATATTGATTTGAGTATTATTTACTAATTTATATATTGTATATTGACAAATCAATGACCGTATCCTAAGTATACAGACTACACTAGATAAAATTTGATAAGAGACCGCTTCTAGTTTTCTAAAATGATATGCCTCTATGACTTCTATGTTGATTTCCTAATTAATGAACTTATTTTTTGGATGCTTAAAGTAACACAAGCATTAGGGGCTAGATACTATGCCAGGTACTGGAGAAATAACACGTTGTGTTACAAATAAAATAGACAATCCCTGTCTTCAAGTTACTCTCAGTCTTATAGAGGACTCAGGCATAAAAACAAAGAATATTTTAATGAATGCAATAGTATTAAAGTGGAGTCATGTACCTAACAGTGTGGGAGCACAGAGAAGGGAACAATACCCTGCCTAAAAGGACTTAGGACTTAGGAAATGCTGTCTTCTAAATAACATTTTAAATAAACTGGAGTTGAAAGTTGAGGGTCAAGAACTTATCAGGAATTCACTGAAAGTATATGAAAATATTTGTTCTGCTAAGTAAAAAAAAAAAAAAAAGATAGAAAAGAGGAAAGCCTATAAAAACCAACGCAGTATCTCCAGGTGATGAAATAATTCATTATATTCTTAACCTCTAAGTAGTACGGTCTTGAATTACAGAAACTTTATTTAAAAGTACATGATGGACTTAATGGTATTAAATAATTAAATACTTGCCTCTTAAATTTTCTTTTCCTGATAGATAGAAAACCATATTGAGGTTTTTCCTGTTTGATGTAGTTAATCAAAGAATTAACTTTTCCTTAAATAGAATTCATAAGTTAAAGTCCTAAGCACCAGTGCCTCATAACATAACCTTATTTGGAAAGAGGGTTGTTGCAGATGTAATTCATTAATATGAGGTCATACTGTAATAGGGTGAACCCTAATGCAATATAACTGCTGTCCTTTAAAAAAAAAAGAAAAAGGAAAAAGGAAAAGCTGGACACAAATGTGCATACAGGGAGATCACCTTGTGGACATGCAGGCAGAAATTGGGATAATGCTTCTATAAGCCAAGGAATGCCAAAGATTGTTAGCAAACCGTCACAAGCTAGATGCTACAGTCTGAATTTTGTGTCATCCCAACCCCAAAGTTCATATGTTAAAATCCCACCCCCAAGGTGAAAGTATTAGGAGATGAGGCCTTTGGGAGATGATAAGGTCATAACAGCAGAACTCTTATGAATGGGATTAGTGCCCTTATAAAAGGAACCCCAACAAGACCCCTTGCTCTTTCACCATGTGAGAAGACTGCCATCGACTATGAACCAGGAAGCAGGCTCTCGCCAGACACTGAATCTGCCAGTGCCTTCACCTTGGATTTCGTAGCCTCCAGAAGTGTAAGAAATAAATTTGTGCTGTTTATAAGCCACCTATTCTATGGTATTTTGTGATAGCAGCTTGAATGAATTAACATAGTAGGGAAGAGATGTGAACAGATTTTTCCTCACAACTCTCAGAAGGAACCAACACTACTGACTCCTTGATCTTGGACATCTAACCTCCAGAACTGTGAAATAATACATTTCTATTGTTTAAGCCACCCAGTTTGTGGTAATTTGTTATGGTAGTCCTAGCAAACTAATACAGACTATACATTCTTTTGGGGACACAATGAGAACCATCTTTAAACTAGATTCTGTGCAATAGGGAACATTAACTCCATTGAAGAAAAAATATCTAATGGAGCTAAGAAATTATTACTCTTTTTTTAGTTTCTCTATGTAGTAAGTCTATAAGAGCATTCAAATATATAAGGTATACTTAACAAAAAAAAAAAAAAACTAGGTTAGTCTAGTGTGTGGCTAAAAATAAAATACAGTTGTTATGTTCCTTACTGCTAGATTCTTGGAAAGCTACTCTTGTGATTGTGTACGTATTATTCTTTGAGAACTTAAATCTAGCTGAGGACTTTCAGCTCTCAAAATAATTGGCTTTTACCAAGTGAATTTTTCTTCAACTTTTCTTCCTAAGGTGCAATACTGACCATTTCAAACAAATAAACTTTGAGGCTGTGGAACAACAGAAGGAGCACCAAACTGGATGACTGAAGACCAGGGGTCTAGCCTCAGTTTTGTCCCTAACAAACTGTGTGGCCTTGGACCAGTGCTTCTTTTTCAAATAGCTATTGGCTCAAGAAAAACTTGGGTCAGAACAGCTTTTATTATTGGCGATGATCCACTGTTTGCAGAATTTTTAATATCCATGCTTCAAAATGAGAAAGAGCTAGCAGATCAATATCAGCAAGCTAAAGATGTGATGATGAGGAAAAAAAAAAAAAAAACCTTTATTTTCTTCAACCTAACAAAAGAAGCCCTGTTTATCACTCCTCCCTTGTCAGTGTACAAAGGCAACCTTAACATGAGTTAATGAAAGCAAATGATTCAGAGTTAGTATTTTGTTGTTTTTAAAGTTATAGGTGTATCCAATGATTTTACAGCCTATCGGGGCCAGAAAAATCACTTAGAAGCGGAGTGTATCTACGTGAGCAAGTTGTACTGCATAAAGTGGCAAATGATCTTAGACAATTACAGAAACCTTTATATCTCAATCAGTACCCTGGAGACAACCGATAATGTTGGCAGATATTACTAATACTGTCAGCAATAAGATGTGAGGGAAACCCAAACCAGAACTTTTAACAAATTATGAAGTTCTGAAAAAGAACAGAAACCTCAGTAGTAATGGCTTACATTAACAATACAGCTGCTGCTTCAAACTCCCCAAGTCATAAAACACTGACGGTGACGAACTGAAAGAAAAACATGAGAAATGGACTTTGCGAGGGGGATGTGGTGGCTGCCAAACTAAATGCTGAAGACTGGTGGTCCCCTGATGTGAAAACAGAGTCAACCCTGACATGGTTGTAGGGATTGACCACAAGTAGGCCTGTTTATCTCATCCATATAGCATGGTGCCTAAAGGTGATTCAAATTGGAACAGCTGGCCTTAAACCACTAGCTGTGGTGACTAACTGGGCAAATGGCTCAGTTTCTTTATCTGTCCAATATGGATAATAGCAGCGCCTACCACAGAGGCTGTTGTGAAGGTTACTAAAGTTAATACAAGTAAAGCTCTTCAAATAGTGTCTGGGAATTGAATATTCAACAAATGTTAGTGATTATTACTCCTGTTTCTACTGCTCCTACTAGGCCGTGAGCCCTTGTCAGATAAAGCAGGACCGTTTTTTTTTTTCCCAAATATTTAGATAAAACCAGAAAGTATTATAGAATACTGGAAAACAAATTCAAGGGTTGTTATTTAGGCACAAATCCTTATGTTTCCACTTTGCTGATATATTAATTTTGTTATATATTTATACAACAAATATTTATTGAGCATGGTGCTAGGCAGTGTGCTATGCATTAGAGTTCCAACAGTGAATGAAATACATAGTCTCTGAACCCAAGAGCTTACAGTTTGGTTGATGGAAAGCAGACAGAAAATTCTGAGGAGTTACATTTGAGCTAAGTAGAGGGTACAGTGGGACTCCAAAGAGAGGAGGAAGGAATACTTGATCCAGATCGCATAGGTGGGCATCACTCCCTAGAGGTAATATCTGAACTAAAATGTGAAACAATATTGTTTCAGTTAAGATAAAAATGGCCAAATTGAGGGTAATAGCCAGAATGCCTTGGATTCCCTCATATCACTGATAAAGAGCCTAAAGTATGTTTTTAAAGTTAATGCTTACTTTTGCTCCTTCTATTGGTAGTTTTTTATGGGACTTTTATACATTGTGATTTTGTATTATTTGCTTTTTCAAAGGAAATAACACGTTTTTAGTATTTTATTATTAGTTTCAAGTAAACAGTACATTGGTTAGACATTTATATAGCTTATGAAATGATCCTCCCACTCCCCCAATTACTCTATCTTACCTCTGGCTTTCCATCTTGCCATTACATTACTGTTGACTGCATTCCCTATGCTGTGCTCCTCACCCCTATGACCATCTATCAACAAATAATTTGTATTTCTTTAACCCTTCACCCCTTCCTCCCAGGTTCCCAACACCCCTCCCCTCTGGCCAGTCATCAGATCATCCTCTATATTTGAGTCTGTTTTCCATTAGTTTGTTCTTTTTGTTCCTTAGATTCCACATATAAGTGAAATCAATGACTGAAACATATAAATGAAACATATAAATGGTAATTTGCTTCAATCATGCATATGTAAAGTCTGTTTGGATGCATGAAATCCTATAGGGCCTGGGGTTGACCACTATTGACCAGCAACAAGATTCTCTAGACTTAGAGCCTCAGGGCAGAGCTACTTCAGGCATTGATGTGTCATTATTGGGTTTTTGTTATGCCACAGTCTGGCAGGAGGTAAAGATGCAAAACCTTACATCCATTGTCAAAGGGAGGAGGAAAAGAGGGAGAAAAGAAAACTCACTGTGAGCAGATGGGATGTTAATGAGAGACAATAAGTGATGTATTGTGAGAAGTCTAAGATTGTCCTGCTCAATATAGCCACTGGAAGAACAAGCTAAACCAGAGAAAGGCAACACAGTTCCTTTCTGAATATGGGAAGGTTATCTCAGAAATAGTCCCCAGTACCAGTAAGCAGAAACCAAGATTTTTGTCATGAAATTGACCAACATTTATTTTAATGTGTATTTATGATAGAGAGACATTTTAGAAATCCCTTGAGAAATTTTCAGTGAAAGCATACAAATAGTGAATAGGCTTCCTATTGTTTAATTCAGCTTTAACTCCATTTTTGAAAAATGAGCAACAGATGGAGGATCTTCAAAGAACAGAATCTGGCCCCACCCTAGTTCTGCACGTAAAAAACAGGAATCACTATTTTTTCTTTCTTCTTATTAAGTTGTGACCCTCAAAATTCATTTCCTTAATTCAAAGAGTCCCCTAAACATTTGGTAATTTAAATATTTGGTTTAAAAATATGCGAACAAACTAGGTTTAATTTGAAATCAAGACCACTTGGAGAAGAAATAGAGAAAGATGCAAAGAATGTCTGAGCATAGTGGATATTTCATTCCTTTGAAAACCACACTTCACTTGCTCAATGAAAAAAACTTCTTTTATTTTTAAAATCTCTTTCAAGCTGAAATTGTCTATGCCCAAGCCATAGCCTAGAGCAAAATTTTACAGCTGAGTAACAAATCTCTTAAAAGTTGGATTTATAATGGAAATGTTGTCCGAGAGTTAATTACAGTGGGCTCCAATAAGGTATAATATTTTTTCATCAGTTTGGAGTTTGGAGAGAACACCAGCCTGACATGAGCTTATTTATCCCAAACCTCAGACTCCATTATTTCATTTTGTTGGGCTGTACGGCAAAGGGCAGACAGCAAGTCCCTCCTTTCTTTATGTTTGCCCAAAGGTTTCAGAGAAAGTTCTTTCAAAAGAGGCCAGCATCAATAGCAGAAGTTTTAAATTAGGCCAGCTTAAGGGCAATAAAGAAGTCTTGTCTGCTCTTGAGGGGAAAAGCGCAAACACTCTTAATAAAAACAAAAATTTAAAAAATTTAAATCTTAACTATCTTTAGACTTCTTTTAGGATTTTGACAGAATAGAGTTTACCATTAACTTTCTAGGACATCTATTTTCTAAAAGAACACCTGGTGCCTCATTAACAACTGTATAATTTACCCTGTGACCTAAGAGATCAGATGGACAACTAACTTTTTGCCCTAAGCCGGTGCTTCTCAACTACTAGAACTGACTAGTGGAATTTAAAAAAATGTATCTGCCTGCTTTTCAATACTAGAGATTTGGAGGCAATGAGCATGGGGTGCAGCCTGGGGGTCAGGAGATATAAAATCTCTCTAGTGGATTTTAATGGGTAACCAAGACCCAGAATCATGCTCTATGCCTTTCTACTAAAAGTAGGGACCATGGACCAGCAGCATCAGCATCACCTGGAATGTTTTTAGAAAAGTAGAATCTCAGGCTCCAACCCAGACCTACTGAATCAGAATCAGCATTCAACAGGATCTTCAGAGGAGTTACATGCACATTAAAGTTTGGGAAGGACTGTCCTATACAATGGCCATTCCAAACCACCTCTTAAGAGTCTTGAAGTCAGCCTTATAGAAATTCTAAATACCCACTGAAAATATGATCTGCTTTACATTCCACAAAATAAAAATAGTAGGGAGTGTTCTTTCATCTGATTAGGAGCTGGAAAAGAACGACAGGATGGGAGTGATGAGACTGGTGTCTCTAAAGCTTTCTGTGCTCTGGATCCAGGGCAGACACAGAGCTAGAAAGCAGGAAGATGGTAGGAAGGGAAGAGGGAGAGGAAGACAGTGGCTGAAATCAGTTACAATTCATCAATGTTTATTTTGTAACAGTCATTAAATATTTTTAAATCATCTCTGTTTTTCTGTTTTGGCCCACCCCAGAGCATTTCTTGTCATTATCTGAAAACATGCCAGGCTCTTTCCATCACGGGGTCTTTGCATTAAGTTTTACTTCCACCTGGAATGCCTTTCTCCAAATCTTCACATGGCCAACTACTTAACAAACAGACCTCAGTTTGTCACTTCTACAGGAAAACTGTACTTGACTATCCAATCTAAAGTAGCCACCCAGCATTTTATAACATTATCTTCATTTTAATTCTCTTCATAGTGCTTATTACATCTGATGTCTTTCTCATTTGTTGGTTTATTGTCTCTCTTCTCTCTTTAAAATTTATACTTCATGAGAATAGGGACCTTGTCTTATTCAGTGGTGTATCTGCATTCGCTCACTTATTCAACCAATATTTATTGTTTTGTTTTGTTTTGTTTTTGCCATCTGTTATATGTAGGTATAGTTCTAGATGCTGGGGGTAGAGAACTTTTAACAGTACTTGCTCTATGATAACTGTTCAATAAATATTTATTGTCGAATTAACTCATACTCTTCTACAAACATTTTAAAAAGGCCATTATAGACTATTCAAAGTGCTCTGAGCTGGAGAATTGCAAATGCAGTTTCTAGCTACAGAAAGATCATATTCCAGTATGAGAGAGACATAATCGACAACTAAAATAATACAACCTGAAAGGCACTAACGTAGCCTTCAGAACAGAAAGCTATGGCCACGAGAGCGGGGAAGTCAAGAATTCTACTTTGGAAAAGTGTTGAGGGGAAACAGTGTTTGGAGATCATTTCAAAAGGAGTTAACATTTCTAGAGTACTTCGAAAGGTAAATCAGGTGGCACCAGGCATATATATATATATGACAGAACAGTCTAGCCTAGTCAGAGAACAAGGCTAAACAAGAAATGTTAAAGAAAATAAAAAGAGTGAAATGGTGAAGAGACTAATAGGGTAAAAGGGAAAGTTTCCTTCAGGTAGAAAGTGACAGAAATGGGGCTGGAATGTCATGTAGGGGCTGAACTGTGACAAGTGTACTGCCAACAGTATTTTAATTTGGCATTCCTTTCTGGAAAATAATTTAGCTGTATATATCAGGAATTGTTAAATTATTCTCTTTGGCTCAGTATTCCCTCTTTTTAGAATTTATTTTAAGGATGTAATCACATATCTGGACAATGATTTATGTTTCGGAACGTTTGTGGGTAAAGGTTTATAAAACCTTTCCCCATTTCTGCATGAAAATTTGATCTTCTGTTTCCTGTTAACCTGATGAGACAGTGGATAAAGTATGCTGACAACTAGTCAACATGACTTATAGTAAAACTGACCCTGGACTGGTAAGTGGCATCTAGACTAGGAGAACTATAAACAACTGATAGGAATCATAACTTTGTGCTTTCCTGAGTATGGCACTCTTGTAACTGAACATGTCCGTTATGAGGACCCTGAAACCTATTTCTATGGAATTTCTGTAAGAGCTACTGGCTTCTTTGTAGCTCTAAATGCTTCTAAACGAGGACAGTTCCTGAAATTATCTGATGTGTATCTTTGCACATGATCTTCTATGGACCTCTACAAGGACTCGTATAGGAAAGGAATGACTATTACTACCCTTCTAGGAAGCCGCGTTACTGTTCTATACGCTTTGGAGTAAAATAGTGTCCAATCTGGTCTTAAGTCTGAATGTTGAGTTGAACCAAAGAGAACCTCTAATGTTGATGTGTAACCCAGAACTTTTTAAAAACAAAACTAGGGACAGACCAAATAGAGAAATAGTCAAATATAGTTCATTCACAAAATAGAATATGTGTAGGTCTAAAACCTCATGTTCTTGAACAACATTTAATGTCAATGGAAAAATAAATGTTCATAATACATTAACTGAAAAAGTATGAGAATGAATATATGGTATGTATATATGTTTTTATAAAACACGCAGACATTTCAACAAAAAAGTATAGAAAATTAAGAGTAAAGCAGTATATTAGAAATCTTATATTTTGCCACCTTTTCTTCCTCTCTTTTCCTTGGTACAACTAGTTTTCCCCACTCAAATATTTGTTACTCATGCCATTTTCGCCATTGCAGAGCTCAGTATCCTGGCCACAGTACTTAGCCTATGACCCAGACCAATTAATCTGGGTATTTTACCTGTTCTCCATAGTTACTGGGGCATGAGGCTCAGGTAGAGACAATGAGAGCCATTCCTGGGGATCTTAAATGTACAAATACTGAGAAAAATAAGTTGAGGCTCTTGATTTGTCTTTGGATGGGGAGATGAGAAAACAATTGCTGCCAGTGCCCAGGTCCCCATGACAAGGGAGGAATCTTTCATTTTGTGGGCTGCCCAGGTACAGATAGTTGAATAGCAGAAGGGTAACATGGTCACACAATCTAAGAAACACTGAATAAAGAAGGAGTTTATTGAAGGGCTTTTTTAATAAACAAATTTGCACTAGAAAAAAGGAGAGGGTGCAATACGTGGTGTTTGTCAAATTTATTTAAACAATAAACTTTTTTTTCTTTTTCTTTTCTTTTTTGAGAAAACCTGCCAGTATGTCTGCTGTTAAGATTTGTTTTAGAACACAGAAAAAAAAATGATGCTCTAAGAAAATAATAAATCAGTATGTGCCATTACTTTCTTCTTTGTGCTTGGCTTCATTTTCTAATTTTTCTACAACTAAAATTATGTTTAATATATATATAACATACATATATAAATTAAACATAATTTATATGTAATATATACATATAAATATAATATTTAATATATTATCTGCTTCTATCTCTGAAAGGACTCAGACCCTCTTTCCTTTCATAAACAGATTAGTAGTATTTCTAACATAGTAATACATTTTTGTTGCCCCAAATTTAAGATCAAGAGTCCCTCCTCTTTTACTAACGGATTCATATAGTTTTTATTTTTAATTTTAGATCTTCTGTCTTCTCTGTTTCATATCCTTGCATGAGGGCAGCCAAGGTCATCATTCAATTATCATTTTAGTATATTAAGAGAAAAGGAGTTAATTGTTATTACCTGTTCAAGTAAATTAATAAATCAGTTCATTTTTGTTTCCTATACATATATATGGTTTACAAAATGGTAACATATAAAATGATTTCATAATTTAAATTTTAAACTTAATAATGTGATAGGCATCCTTCCATGCTAACATACAGAGCTCTACTACTCTTCATTAACCGCTCTTTTTTTAGCTTAGTATGAATTGTGTGAATGGAATCATACAGATCTTAGCTATGTGACCTCATTTAGCCTCCACATACCTCAGCATCTAAGTGGGGATAACATAACTACACGAAAAATTTTCTATAACTTTAAGTGAAACATTTAGCATAGGACTGAATGTGCTCAGTAAGTGGAAGCTCCATTATTATTACTATTAAGGTATTATTATTCTATTGCTATTGTCATCAATGAATAATTGGGTTATTGACAATTTTTGCTTCAACAAACGAGACAGCGACATACTCAGTGCACCTTTGTGTGAAGACATCTATAGAATAAACTCCAAAAAGTGGAACTGCTGGATGAACAGTATGTACATTTTAATTTTTGCTAACTTCACCAATTTTTTCAAAAAGATGTTTACAAAGGGCACTCTCACCAGCAGAGGGTGCTCCTTCCTACCTGCCTCTCTGGGAAGGCAACTTGGGAGGGAAGGGATTTTAGCAGGCTCTTGGAGAATGACTAGAGTGTGGTGAGGCAGAAAAGTGAGGGCAGTCCTTTGGGGGTGGGCCGGGGGTTCCCAAGACCATCCTTTGGCTTGACGATTTGTGAGGACTCACAGGACCCAGAAAAACTGTTATGTCCATGGACTATGGTTAATTATAGTGAAAGGACACAGATTAAAATTAGCAAAGGGAAAAAAAGCACAAGGGCAGAAGTCCAGGAGAAACCAGGTATAAGCTTCTAGGTGTCCCCTCCCAGTGGAGTCTTAAGGGGATGTACCTAATTCTTCCAGCAATAATGTATGACAACCCATGTGAAATGCTGCCAATGAGGAAAGCCCGCCTGAGTCCTGGTGTCCAGGATTATTACTGGGGGGGTCAGTCACAATAGATGTGAAGAGCCTACTTGACTGAGCTACTCAATGCAAGTTTCTACTACAGAGTTTAGAAATCTGCATTTCAACAAGCTTCCCAGATATTCTTATCACCACTAAAATCTGAGGTTCTCTGTTCTCTATGGTGCCCAGAAAATCATCTATATTTGGAATTTAAACATATTCCAGGTTGTGAAAATATAAATTAGAAAAATTGTATAAAGAAACAGATACTTTTTTCCCTCCAGGAAATTCAGAATAGGAGTTTCGAAGGTAGGCATGAGAGTGAGGCTGAAATTACTACTGTGTTTTTCTGGGTGGAAAGAAGAAAAAAAGGAAGGAAAACAGGGAAGGAAGGAAAGAAGGAAGGAAGGAAGGAAGGAAGGTAGGAAGGAAGGAAGGGAAAGGAGGAGGAGGGAGGGAGGAGGAGGGAGGATGAGCGGAAGGAAGGAAGAAAGCTGGATGGCGGAAGGAAAGAAGGTAGGAAGGGAAGAAAGATTAAAAAATGGCCATGGCCTTGCTATTAGGAAAGGAATACTTACTTTCGTAGACTTGGGACATGTTCAAGTGTATGGTCTAGGTACGTAATCTAGATTAAGAAAAGCACAATTCTCCTTTCCCCAAAGTGACAAGGTCTTTGCTTAGTACTAAGTATAATTGCTACAAAAATTATATATATCTATATATCTATATCTATATCTATATCTGGTACATATTTTGGAAAGAATCACATTAAAGAGAAGCCTTTATATAAAGTAGAGAAACTGTTTAAATTTGGACAACCCTTCAGACCCATAGAACGTTTATGAAGATTTTTTTAATTAAGTTTCAGAAGAAGCAAACATTTCAAGTGACAGCTTAGTGCTCAGAATACAACACTAATTAAATAAAAATCTAAGTATATATTTTTTTCTCACCTAACCTCTTCGCCTAGCCCCTACCACACCCCTACTTTTTTCTTTTCCTAAATGAGTCCTTTCCACTCCTGGGCAACAGTGAAGAAGACAGCATGCTCCAGCATATGCAGCTTTCTTCATTTAGTATAATGCTGATGGTTTCTTTCATTAAGTTTTAACATCAGTCTGAATATCTGGCAAATACTATAATACATGCTATCTCTATTAAGTGCATTAAAAGAACATTCAATCAGGAAATTAGTTAAATATTCTCTAAATAAGCTATATTTGAGATGTTACATATAAAATATAATTATGAGAGCAAATCAAATTATACACAATATTTTAATGTTCTGTTGAATAGAGTGAAAAAAGCATAACCTTTAGAGCAAGTCAGATATCAGTTTGATTTACGGCTTCAGATTCGGGGAAGTTATCTAGGCTTTCTGAATCCATTATTAGATTCTCATCCATTATCATTGTTTCTGAATGGGGCATTATCAGCATTCTTTGCTGTGTGAGGTGGTTCTTGGCATTGCAAAAAAGTTCTCACCACTATCCTCCTTTTTCTAGCTATTAAATACCAATACCTCCAGCTTTGAGACAACCAAAGGTCCCTACGAATTTGCAAATGCCCCCAAGAAGGATGAAGATGCCCCTACTTAAGAGCAAATGCATTAAATAAATCACAATAATACCTCTTTTAACTGGGAGCATTTTCCTGGCACTTTTAAATTAACAAAGAGGTAGTTAAGCAAATGTTGTAGTCAGACCTGGGCTTAATCCTAACCCTGTCAATAGTGGCTGTGTGTGGGAGCATTTGAGATCCTGCTTCTGGCATATGACATCAGTTTGGCACAAATAAACTCTTATTAAAATTCTCAAAAAAAAAAAATAGTGGCTGTATGTAGCAAACTGCTTAATCTAAGTCTGAGCATCTCATCTATAAAATTATAATAGGAGTAATACCTGACTCAGAGGATTACTGTGAGAATTCAATGAAATAATGTGTGCTCAGCGCTGAGCACCAAGCCTGGTGCAGAGTAAGCACTCAGTAAAGTCAGCCATAGTTGCTGCAGTTATTATTGTTATTAAAGTCAGATGTCTGAGACTAGAGAGAAGTGAGGTAGCAAGGAAATAGATACCTTGTTTAAGAAGTTAAGAAATAAAATATAGCTAGAGAGTATTGAGTTGTCAGCTTATTCCCCCCAATTTAAGATAGGGAAATGCTGTGTGTATTTGAAGGCAGATAGAAGGTAGATACTGGTGAAAATGAGGCAAAGATTCAAGAGGATAGAAAGGGTAGCTATGTGAGGTGACGTGATGAGGAAGCCAGCAGGTTTGGACAAACAGGGAGAAAAGAGATCACTGGCGTTCCACTGTGACATTTTCAAACTTGAAGCTGTGTTTACGTGTTCAGAGTCTGCCCAATTTCATTGGGGTTTTCACAGGCTATATACACTTTATTAGCACCTCACTCTCAAAGTAATGGCCAGGAATCAACAAAGATGTTTAATGTTATGAAACTCAAGAAAAAAGAATCTGGAATTGAGAGCGTTCTGGTTAAATAAGGGAGACCAATGTACTAGGAAGCAATCTCTTCTTTAGAACTTGTTCTTGGTAATAGATGTTGGCCTCAGAGCTCTGATATCTGATAGTATTTCAAAGATCTCTTTTACATTTTCTTTAAGTACCTTTTCAATGACTCTTCTGAACTCTTAGTTGCCCCCCGCACCCCGCCGCTTCCCTCTACTTTTTATGAATAGTACTAACAAAATCTTTTTATATCTGATTCATTCCAGTGTACTTGCAGTTCCTAATCTCACCTTCTTACACCAGGAAGTGTTTTCCAACACAATTATTATCAAGTCATCCCTCACATATACTTCAGAAACACATTCCATATTCTCTGTGATGATCCAGTGAGACACATTTTATTAGTTCAGTTTTTCACCTGAGGAAATTATACTCAGTTTTCTAACCTGAAAAATAAAGCTAATTTGAGTCTTCAGCTCAAACATAAGTGAAGGTTAAATAAGATAATTTATGTAAATTGCAAGCCTTAGTCTTCTATGAATATTGGTGGCAATTTTAGAAATATCAGTATCATCATCATCATCATCATTGGACTAAGCAAACTAAAACTTGAACTAGAAACGAGTGCTATTGATTCTTGGCCTAGTTTTTTTTTTTTAATTAGGCTGCCAGTTCTTAGCCTTTCACATTCTGGGAAAAGTAACCCAAATTCTTTTTATTTGCCTATATGAAGGACCTATTTTTCAGTTATTATTTTTCATATCAGCCAATTCTTCTCTTTTACATTTTTTTAGTTTCTTCCTTTTTAAAGGTATAGTAGGAAAAAATGAATGCAACATATGAAAAAATTCACCAACAGATCATAAAAGATTCCTTTGTAAAACTTTAAAGTCACATTTTTTTAAATATGTCCTTGCATGTTAGTTTTCTTACACAATCATCAAATATTCACCCATGATTTAAGCTCCTTTTCTGTCAAATTTATTAGTCAGTCTTGATCCATTATATTCTTATATTACTGCATTTTTCCCTCATACTTGCCTTGCCAGAACTATTTAATAACATAGTTTGAATTATAATTCTATCCTTGAAAGCATTATAAATGTCACCTCATATGGGCCTTTAAATCTGGTAAGCATATTCTGAGTTCTGTTTCATGGGTCATCAATTAAGTACATTTTTTTTGAGATAGCTGTGGGCCGAATTTGATAGGTTCTTCAAAGTTGATGCCTAACCACTGATAATTATCTTTTAAGGAAAACTTTTAGTAAAATCCCTACTTCTGAGATTCATATGAGATTTTAGTCAAATTCCTACTTCCCTAAGAGTTAGGGGAAATCTTTAGTCAAATTAATACTTTTCTAATACCTTTATGGAAATGAAATCAGTATTGTTGATTCCTCTGTTTTGTGTGTGTGTTGGTGGGGAGGCTATTTGTTACAAATGGAAGTTATATTGGTCCGGTATAATATTATTTTCACAAAGACATGATTATTAACATCCAAATATTTTATCTTCTAGTTGATTAAAATTAATCAATTCCTTTCCATGATTTATTCTATTTCAATTCTGTCATTTTTTGCTTCATGAATTTTGGGTCTCTATTGTTAAGTGTGTGTATATATTTATAGTTGTTATGTCTTCCTGGCCTATTGACTCTTTTATTATCATAAAATATCTCTTTTTCTCTCTAGCAGTATTTCTTATTTTAAAGTCTATTTTGTCTGACATCATTATTACTACAGCTTTCTTATGGTGCTGTTTGTATGATATGTCTTTTTCCATCTATTTAAACAGATTTGTGTCTTTGAATATAACTTGTTTCTCTTTAGACAGCATATCATTGGATCTTGCTTTGTAAATACAGTACACCAATCTCTGTCTTTTGACTAAGATGTTTAAACCATTTAATCAACATGTTTGGTTTATATTTTTCATTTTGCTATTTGTTTTCTATATGTAGCCTTTATTTTTTGTTCTATTCCTCCTTTTACTGTCTTTTTGTGCTCAGTATATTTTTCATGTACTATTTTTAGTCCCGTGTTAATTTTTTTAATGACTTTATTTAGAGTTATTTTCTTAATAGATGCTCTAGGGATTACAACATGCATCTTGATTTATCACTATCAACTTCAGACTAATAATAAGTTAATTGCAGTGAAATATAAAAAATGGCTCCTTTATATTCCATTCTCTTCCTATTCCTTGCACTATTATCATAATATGTATTCCATATATATGAATGTATACACATATGTAAATTTAACAATATACCATTATAATTACTTCATGTAGTTTTAAGAAATTATAAAAAGAAATGATAAAAAATATACTTATAGAGTTTTTATATTAAACATATTTACCATTTTTAGTCTTTTTAATTTCTTTTTGTGAACTTCAGTTGTCTTAGGGTATCATATCCTTTTTGCCTGAAAGACTTCCTGTGGTATTCTTGTAAGGCAGGTCTGCTAGCAATGAGTCTCTGTCTTTATTTATTTATTTATTTTAAATGGGGATGACTCATTTTACCTTTATTTTTGAAAGCTAGTTTTGATGGCTATATAATTGTTGGTTGGAATTTTCTCTTTTAGCACTTGGCATATGTCATTCAACTACTTTCTGGACTCCACTGTTTCAAGTGAGAAATTAATCATTAATTGCATTTTCTCTTTTTCTTTGGTTTTCAGCAATTTGATTATGTGACTAGGTGTGGATGGTTTTGTGTTTATTCCTCATAGGATTCATTGGGTTTCTTGGATCTGTAAAGTAATGTTAATTTTCAGATTTGGAAAGTTTTTAGCTATTATTTCATCAAACGTTTTTTTCTCTGCTGCTTACTCTCTCCTCTACTTTTGGGACTCCTATTCCATGTATGTTGATATTCCTGATGTTATCCCACAGATCTCCAAAGCTCTCCTAATTTTTCTTCAGTCCTTTTTCTCTGTATTCTTCATGCTCTATAATTTCTATTGATCATTCTCAAGTTCATTGATTACTTCTCCTGCTACCTAACCTGCTCTTGAGTCACTCTAGTGATATTTTTCCTTTCACTTCCTGTATTTTTGACTTCAGAACTTCCTTTTGATTCATTTTCTTTTTCTATCTGCTTATTGATATGTATTACTTGTTGATTCATATTGTCATAATTTCCTTTAATTCTTTAAAAAAGGTTAGATTTGTTTTTGTTTGTTTGGGTGAAATCTGTGAAATCTGCCTCCCATGGAATGCAGCACTGATGTCCCTGCTCAGTTTTCTTTTTTAATTCTTGTTTTAATTTTTAAACCTGGATTCCTAGGAGTCACACTTGTGATTGCATTATTTAATGATCAGCCAATGATTGGACTGAGGTTGTGCTCAAACATCTGGAGCTAGTCAAGCTTCCATAGGCTGATGGATAGATCCAACATCAACAGTGTTTCAAGCATAAAGCTTGAATGCCTTTGGTTGATTCCACAGAAGTTTTTTTTTTTAGTTTTGTACAGTTTTATAACATTTTTGGGAAAAAGGATTTTCCAAGCTCCTCTCATGGCCACAGATGGAAGTCCTTGAAATCAGGATCTTGACTTTTCATCTCTGTATTCCAGGGCTTAACACATAGTAGGCTTATACTAAATGCTGGCAGAATTTCACTTTTTAATTTCCTTTTTTTAAGATGAATATATTTCCTAAAGACTTCGTGGAAAATTTTCCTGTTAACTGTGATTTTTCAAAGTGATGGCTACTGATTGCATGATGACATTAAAGGTTCCCTAAATGTCATACAATGCACATCACAGAACTTGCTTATTTGAATAAATTGTGTTTCTTGGAACTCTTTTTCCTTTCCAGCTTTACTGAGATATAATTGACATATAGCATTGTGAAATTTAAGGTGTATAACACAATGATTTATATGTATGTATGTGTGTGTGTGTGCGTATATATATATACGCACACACACACACATATATATATATAATTGCAAAATAATTACCTTGGTATTCTATTTCTTCTCTTATGCCAGTTGTGCTTTTCATACTTCTGTTTCTCAAAGACCAAATATAATTTTTATTGACAATTTCTGTGTTTCACTCTTTGCTTCTCTTTGTTCACAACAGTTTGTTCCAGGGAGTCGATAACCTCATACTATATAATTTTAAAAACCTTCATATTTTATACTGTGGAAACAATTTTACTGTAAATTAAGTTACATGAGAATCTTAAAGATTAGTAGCAATAACTGAGCATCTTTTGCAGATTACTTAATTTAGCAAATTAACAATCAAGTAAATACAATAAAGATAGAGATATAGTAACACAATATGTATTCTTTTCTTTATTATTTTATCCAGAGTAATATAGTTTTAATTAAACCTTATTAAAGATACTCTTATGAATAAAATTCAACTTAATATACCCTACAGTCCTGAAAAGTCATGTCTTGGTAGTGTATACATCAGCTACAACTTAAAACAAGTCTTTGACAAGATAAGAATCAAAAGGAAATTTTTATAAGAATTATTAATCTGAAGTATGAATACATAAAAGTTCATGAGGGTCCTCAGTAATAGCTTGTTTTAATCTCAACATCTACCAACCCAACTCTATTAGATAATTTAACCAGTTTCAAAGTTCTAAATGTGTATTATAATGATAAATCTTCTTCAAAAGGATAGACTTCCCTCTTGAGAAATGCACTCTACATATGTTCTGAACATTCACTGATAAAACACAGTAACAAATTTAGAAGGCAGCATTTGATATTTAAATGTGCATATTTGTACTTTCCTACTATTGCCAATCGTCATGTTGTATGGAAATGTGAGATGTGGAATGGGGACAGGAAAGATAAGTGAAATTGCTAAACACAGCATTTAATCTCTTTTGCCATAAAGGCTTTTAATAACAGGGAAAAAAGAATTTATGAGTTTGGTCTCATTTTTTTCTCTCTACCCCATCTGCCCCAGAAGACACTAATGAGAAGTGAAAGTGCCAAAGGTAGACAGAAAAATGGAAGAAGAAAAATAATAAAGTGCTTGGATAATACACAGAGCAGAAAATGATTCCATGAATAATTTATTTATAAACATTTTTAAAAACTTTCCATCAATCATTCTTTCATTAGTAACTGAAGGAGAACAGATGGCACACCTTTAAAGTTATTATATCTTAACTTCTTTGAAGTTGGACTGCAAGACAGAGAGAGGGGAAAAAAAACAAGTCAGATAAAGTATGCCAAAATTTTTAAATGGGCAGTGGAAGTATATTTCTCTATATATTTAGGTCTTTAATTTCTCTCAGCAATGTTTTGTGGTTTCAGTGTATATATCTCACACCTAGTCAGATTTATCCCTAAGCATTTCTTATTACTTTATGATTGTTTCTGTGTCAAAAGACTGACTATTGTTAAGACGTCAGTTCTCTCCAAAATTGATTTATAGAGTCAACAAAATCCCAATCAAAATTTCTGCAAGTTTTTTTGAAGAAACTGAAAAGCTGATTCTAAAATTTATATGGAAGGCAAAGAACCTAGAATTGACAAAACAACTTCAAAAAGGAAAAATAAAGCTTGAGGGACAACACTACCTGGTTGCAAGAGTTATCGTAAAGCAAAGGTGATGAAAACAGTGTGGCATTGATATAAAGACAAATAATTAGGTCAATGAAACAGAAGAGAGGGTCCAAAAATTGACTGCCACATATGTGAACAATTGATTTTTGACAAAGTTGCAAAGGAAAGTTGGTGAAGAAAGAATAGTCTTTTCAATAAGTTGTTCTAGAACAACAGAATATCCATATGCAAAATATGAACTTTGTTTCATACCTTGCATTAGATGTAAGAATTAACTCAAAATGGATCATAGGCTTAATATAAAACCTAAAATCTATAAAACTTCTTGAAGTAAAGTTTGAGAAAAATCTTTGTGACATAAAAGGTATAATCACACACCAAAAAATTTATATATTCTCTTTCAAAATTAAAAACTTCTACTCTTCAAAAGATATTGTTAAGGTAAGCAAAAGACATTCATAGGCTGAGAAAAAGAAAATTTGCAAAGCATATATTTAATGAAGGACTTGAATCTAGAATATATATAAAGAGCTCAGTACTCAAAAATAAGAAACAACCAAATAAAAAATACAGAAAAGATTTGAATAGATACTTTGCCAAAGATACACAGATGGCAAATAAGCACATGAAAAGATGCTCTACATCATTAGTCATTAAGCAAATGTAAATTAAAACCACAATGAGATACCTCTACACACCTATAAGAATGACTAATGAAAAAGACTGTACCATTTGAATGCAAGATGGTGGAGGAACTGAAATTCTCATACACTGCTGATGGGAATGTAAAATGGTATACCCATTTGAAAAACAATTAGACAATTTCTTTAAAAATTAAGCATACACCTAACATATGATATAGCCATTTCACTCCCAGGTATTTACCCAAGAGAAAAGGAAATACATGTTCATATGAAGACTTACTTATAAATGGTCAAAGCAATTTATTAGAGCCTCAAGCTGAAAACAACATAAATATCCACAACAGATGAATGGATAAACACATTGTTATAGATCCACACTTGAAATACTATATCATTGTTAAAAAGAAATGAACTACTGATAACTGCAATAATGAGGATGATCTTCAAAATAATTATGGAGAGTAAAAGAAGAGAAAAAGGATTACATACTGTATGATTTCATTTATATAAAATTCTAGAAATGGTAAACATATCTATAGAGACAGAAAGCAGATCAGTGGTTGCTGGGGGATGCAATGGCTCAAAGGTGGTTGGAGGAACAGATTACAAAGAATCATGAGGAAATTTGGGGAGATTATGGACATAATCATTATCCTAAGTGGTTTCATGGGTATATACATATAGAAAACTTACCATATAGTAAATATGTGTAGGTTATTCTATGTCAAATATATCTTAATAAATATGTTTTTAAAAATGCCAAAATGTTACCTGTTAAAAACTTAAGAGTTAACTGTAAAGAAAAGACCAGTAGAAAGAGAAAAAAATGGCATAGATGATACAGGCTCTGTTCATCGCTCTGGCGACTAAATCAAAGTCGTGCCAGAAACAAGGAGCAGCAGCAAGGAAAAAATTGCCTGGGATCTAGATGAACAAGCCATTCAACTAGGGAGAAATCCAAGAAAGCACTCTGCAATGGCAGAAGGTAGGACAGGGCGAGGACGTGGGGCTGCCTGGTCTCCAGTGGCTGAGTGAGATGGAGGCTGTGGCAGCAGCAGTAGCCTCTTAAAGGGGTCGCATTCATGAGCAGATAGTCCTGGTGAGTGACCTGCTCGCTCTAATCACCAGTGCTGATTTGGCTGCGTGCAGGGGGCACAAGGGACTTACAGGAAGACATTGTCGGAGTAAGGGCCATAGCAAGACTTGCTCTGTACAGAAGCGGCGTCCATGTTCCCTCTTCTCCCAGTGCGTAGTCACAAAGCCGCCATAGCCATGACATCATCAAACTAAAAGAGGTCACTCCACCCAGAGGATTTCCTAAAACCTCACCTCTCCCAACTCGTGGCCCCACCCAAGCCACATCCAGGTATATCCTCAGCGAGTCAGGTGCTCCTTTCTGAGACTCACACTAGAAGAGGCAGCTGGCCTCGGTTTCTGGTGTGGCCTTTTGAGACAACTATAAGCACAGCATCTGTGGATTGCTTGTTGAATCTTAACAGGTGGCCCCGGATGGGTAGAGACTTGGGCTAAATTTGGCCTGCAGCTGAACCCCTCTCTGGACTATGCCATTGGACACCTGCTTCACAAATCCACACTAATAAGACCGGTAGACTTAGGAACTTTGCTTAGTACATAGAAACAGACACGGAAAGGCAACCAAAATGGGAAGACAAAGAAGCAGAAACCATATGAGAGAACAAGACAGAGATCCAGATATAATGGAGTCAAGTAATCTAACATGCAGAGTTCAAAACACTGGTTATAAAGATCCTCAATGAACTTGCGAGAAGTGTAAATAAATCCAGCAAGAACTTCAACAAAGAGATAAAAAATGTAAAAATGGAAATAGAAATTATAAAAGGAAATCAGTCTGAAATGAAGAACACATCTGAGATGAGAAGTATATTAAATGGAATAAACAAAGGAATAAACGAAGTGAATAAAGAAGAGGATCAAATGCCCTATCTAGAGGACAGGAAAGCCAATCAGGACACTCAATCAAAATGGCAAGAAAAAAGATGCCAAGACTATAAAAATAATTTAAGGAGGATATGGGACACTATTAAGGCTCTAAATATTCGTCTGATTGTCATAACTGAAGAAAATCAAGATGCTGAACAGCTGTTTGAAAAAACAATGATGGAAAACTTCCCTAACCTGGTGAAGGAAATGGACATACAACCCTAGGAAGCTCAGAGAATCCCAAAAATCAGGGATCCAAAGAGGCCCACACCAAGACACAACATAATTAAAATGCCAAAAGTTAAATACAAAGAAAGAATATTAAAAGCAGCAAGAGAAAAACAGATAGTTACCTACAAAGGAACACCCATAAGACTGGCAGCTGATTTCTCGAAAGAAACTATGCAGGACAGAAGGGCTTGGCAAAAAATATTCAACAGGGTGAAGACTCAGGATATACAACCAAGAATAATTTATCTAGCAAGGCTATCATTTAGAGTTGAAGAACAGTTAAAGAGCTTCCCAGACAAAAATAAGCTAAAGGAATTTATCACTACCAAGCCAGTATTACAGGAAATGTTGGAGGGACTTGTTTAAGAAGAAAAAATGTGTATCAAAAACAGGAATAAAGAATGGTAACAACTATATTCCTATCAATAAGTAACTTAAATGAAAAAAGAATAAAGTGCTCCAATCCAAAGATAGAATGGCTGAAAGGATAAGAAAATAAGACCCCTACATATGAAAAGGAAGGAGATGGAAAAAGATATTACTTTGATGGACCTAGAAGGTATTTAAGTCAGACGGAGAAAGATAAACACTATATGATTTCACTTATACGTGGACTCGAAGGAACAAAAAGAACAAACTAATCAAAAACAGACTCACAAATATAGTGGACAATTTGGTGATGGGCAGAGGGGAGGAAGGTTGGGGGGCTGGGAGAATGGGGTGAAGGGTTAAAGAAGTACAAATTAGTAGCTGATGGATGGTCAAGGGGCTGGGGTGCACAGCACAGGGAATGCAGTTAGCATTAATATGTTGGATAGGCGGAGGGTCAGGAGAGGGAGAGTATGATCATTTTATGAACTAAATAGATGTCTAACCAATGTACTGTATACTTAAAACTAAATAAAATAATAATTAATTTTTATTTAAAAGAAAAGACCAGCAAATAAGAGAAAATAAAATAGAATATTAAAATATGAGAAAGCAGAATGGAAAATGAAATAAATATTAGGAAAGAGTGGTTAAAGGCTAAGAGAGCAAAAGTACCAGAAGCCAAATTTTCCATGATCACTGAATCACAATAAGTGTGCCACATTGTTATGTAAAAGCAGAAAGTGGCTTCAATCAAAATGTTTGAGGGAGGAATTTCGGTCATAGTTGTGAATGGCAAGGTTGATAATGTTTAAAATAAAGTGTATGCATCTGAATATTTAAGAGACCTTTAAAAAATTCTTTGTAATCAGCTCAGTCAGTGTGGCCTCTTTTAAACTGTGCTCTTCAAAACAGACAGTGATTAAACTAAGGATCATTATCTGCAGTAAGGCACACTGTACAGCAGTCCGGCCTTGAAATCCAAGAATTCTGAGTCCTGGTCCCAATTCCGTTATGGACCTGAACTCAGCTAGAGAGCAAATGATTTTCCTTTTCAGTATCTTCCAATTTAAAAATGGGAAAAGAAAGGCATGTGTTCTATATGAGGAGAGGTCAATTAGGATTTCCAAGACTTTCAGTTCCCTGGAGAGAGTCACTGCCCAGGTAAAGTTATTAATTAAATGGCATCTTTGCCGTTATTATTGCTATCTCATAAGGTAAATGGTAAGTGTCCTCTTACTCCCATTGCTTCTAGGAAGAATGCTTTTGTCTGTTCAGAAAAGGAAAGAAAGAAATCAACCCTCCAGTACACTGACTGATTACCCATATATTTCAATGGCACTTTATCACCATGGCACCCAGGTACTCGGACACTGACAATAAATTGGGAACAAGAACATCAAAACCACAGCTTTGTGTGATGAGGCCAGTATGAATTCTAGGACATGAGTCCTTTGAAGCTGTTCCCTTTGTGTAAACAAGCAGAAGGCCAAAATGGATGTGGAGCTTATGGTTCCCAAGGTGATCCAAATTGAAACTTAATAGCAAGGACCTCATCAATCTGAGTTCCCCATTTTCTCACAAGAACAGATACCTTTTGCAGAGAGAGCCATGTCAATGCATCAGTCCTGTCACAGGGATGCTCATGTCAGCAAATTCAACCAAACGGCCATGTCTGTTGGATGTGTAAGGCTCAGTTCATCATCTGAGATTTTAAGACCATCAGTTTGTATTCTAGAGCTTTTTCTACATGAGTTTGTATTCTAGAGCTTTTTCTATTCAGGCTGTAATTTCTTGTGAGACAAGAAAGTAAATTCAAAAGTGTGGCATTGATTGAACTGTGAACTCTTTTATGAATTACTGATTTTCTGTATTGAACAACTAAAGGTGAGATATTGCTAGAAGGCTGTCAATTGTATGGCTAGAGAGACCAACTATATTGGAAAATTGACTAGAGTAACATGAAAAGTTTCTTAAGACTCTTTAAAATAAATTTTCTATATGGATTTTTGGCTAAATTTTACAGAGGAAAAAATATGTTGCAAAATGCTAATTTAAATTTGTTCACTTACCAGTCAACCAAAGGACATGTTTAAGCTGATTTTGGAGGAAGTTACAGCAAAACATTTACCTTTTAGAAACTGAATTAGTAAAATTATTTTGCAGTGCTTCAAGGAAACTCTCAAACATGTGAACTCTAATTTTATTAAATACCAAATAGGTTATTTTAAAAGAAGAACATGTAATATGCAGTAACTTGAGTTGTAGCTAATTCACTATTCAATAATTTTCAACTGAAAGATTTTCTTTACTCTCATCTCTGAGTTTTTTAAGTTCATGAGTGGGAGCTCCTACAATCTTTACGTAAAAGAACTCTGCACACACAACGTGACATTAGCCCATTAGCCACAACTATGACAATAAATTACTAAACGAGATCAGATAATACAGAAAGTGGACCATATTTTTTTTAAGGTCAAGACTCCTGTTTATTGTTAGCAAATATAAACATACTTTTTGTAGGAATAATCCATTCTAGTTCTCCTAAAAATAACTTTATGGACTGTAAGTTACAATAAAAACCTACCTAAAAATATGATATATTTATTTTAAATTTTATTTTGATGTACTGCCTGTTAAAAAAATCTCAGTATTCTAAGCCTATACAATATATCATCAAAATATCAATCTTTTCTTACCTAAAACTGAAATTTTCAAAATTTAAAATTTTGTTTTTCTTGTAAAATTTCTTAAGGTGACTAAAATTACATGATTAAACCACAGCATACAAATCACCTAGGTGTTGTAACATTAAAGCTTAAAAAAAAGTAAAAAAACAAAAACCCTGAGGCATTTATCAGAAATTATCAGAAATATTGTCCTTTGTTGTAGACCTAAAAAATGGATTAAAATTGACTCAGTTTCCATTGTCTCCTGAATATACACGAGCTAACTAATTAACCATTCCCAGAAAGCCTATTTAATGCTCTGGCTTTTATTTCAAATTTGTATTAAATGTATCAAACTAATTTCTTATTAATCTATTACTTATTTATTAAGATTTCATCATCATAATCAAAGTGTTGAGAATGCTCTATCTATAGCACTGTATACATGTGGAGTATGTAGAAAAAAAGGAGTATTAATTTCCTGTTACAATTATCACTGACAGCACTGCAGATCTTGAAGAGGTAGTGATGATGTGAAAAGGAGGTAATGAAGAATCATGAAGGTGAAAGCTAATCCCATGTTTCCTACAATGAGAATGCTAGTTCTTAGAGATGTTAAGAGTATATTAGAGGGGAAAAAAATTAAATAGTGTAAAATAAAACAAGTATCATAATATAGAAAGTTAAAATGGTAAAAAAAAAAAAATCAAAAGTAGGTTTGAGAAAAGCTGGGATATAAAAGTTAAATAATGTGTATTACAGCAGAATTTTTCATATACTAATATGCATTGTGTATGTCTAGAGGAAAACAGACTGTGAGAACCTCCAAGTCTTATTTTACTAGGAACCCGACCCCCAGTCCCATCACTACCACCCCAGACTGCAGAACAGTTTCTAGAACACACTGGGAAAAGATGCTCTACTGCCTTTTAAAAAGTAATGTTCAAGGTGGCATTTAGTCCTCGTAAGAAACATCAGAACGAGTCTAAAAGGTGGATACTAGGGGCAGCTCTGGGACATGGCATGCAAGCTGCTAATGTTTTTATAATAATAAAATGTAAATTATTGACCTGCTCTTTTATTTTTTTCCAACGTAATTTTTTCTCATCAGTTTTGTGTGTGCAGTTACCTAATCTTTTTCAATCTCATTGTCCCCAAATATTTACTCAAAGACAATTTTTAGACACTTCCTGAAAGTGAGGAGGCAGAATGACCAAACTTAAGAGACATGATATTTTCTCTTCTCTCTTAATGTTTATGCTAGTCCTCTTCCACCCAGGATAAAGTTCTGAGTATGGGCTTTTTAATTCTCGAAAGTAAATAAAAATATGAAACTATTTAAATATATTTTATAACTCAAAACATCTGTAGACAAGTGTTACCTACAACAACTGACATTTTATACTAGTTAACTTTTTCTGTTACATAAGAAATTAAATCAATGTAATGGACTCTTATTTTTCACTGCCTTACCAGCATGCATCACCTCCTGGCTCTGGCATGTGTTTATTGCAAGTCAGCTTTAAATGAACCATTATGATAATCTGATGTATAGTTAGAAGAGATAATAAATGGATATTTAATAGGAGTTACATGTATTATAATTTTTTCATCAGTAATGTATATTCTGATATCCTGGCCAAGTAAATAGTAAATGCAGTAAATGGATATTTAATAGGGGCTTAAGCAGATTATAATCTTGTTTTTCTCCATATCATGCAGAGTATCTTCTGATGTAAACAGAAACTATATATTGGAACAGAGGAAAATGTATAAGTCGAGCATCAGTTATTAGTCAAAGAATAGCTACAATATAACATCAATTATTCTGCAGTTTTTTTAACACTAAGCGAATTGTCCTCCCCTAGATCACTCCCTAACTTGTATGTTTTTCAGTATTTTTTCCTGAACCTTTATTTTTAAACAATGAGTGCTTTACTTGTTTTTATCATTTTATAAACAGACTCAAGACCACTGTCTTATATTACTGTAGGAATATATCTATAAAGTTAGGACTTTTTAATTGTGGTATAATACAGTATTCCTTCCTCTTCTCTCTCTTTCTCCTGTCCTTTTCTGCTCTCCTTTTCTTTATAATGGCAACAACTTGAAAGGCACAATCTCAAGTATCCTGATGTCTCCTTAGCTGTAATGGGGAGTGTGAAGTCATTCAAAACTGTATTTGTCCATGCTGTTTTTTACCATCACTGATGACTGGGTTATAAAAACACTCCCCAATAATTCTGAACACTAGCAGAGCATAAGCAAAATTAAAAAAAA